>NC_090929.1:668283992-668587022 GCF_040938575.1 Ambystoma mexicanum
ATTTCTCTTCTCTTCTCTCCAGTTCCGATAGGCGCATGTCAAATTGCGTCTCGAAGATGCCATTCGAGGTAGTATTATTTTCCAATGCCTGCACCCTGTCATCTAGATTGTCCACCTTTTTGTCTAGGGTGTCCAGCCTATGGGTAATATCTGCGCGGAATCCTCTAATTTCCTCAAGAAGGGCCGCCATTCCCCTGGAGACCACGTTTGCATCTGTTGCTTCTTGTTGCGTTTGGGCCGCCATTCCAGGGGCTGTGGGGGACTCTGGGAACGGACGCCGGAACCTCTGTAGCGATTCCCTCCAGGACATAGGCCTTCTTCGGGCCCACTTGCTCCGCGGGGGCCACCACCGGGAGATCGTAGCCAGTGGGGCCTGGTTAGCCTCTTTGCATCCTAGGGGAGGCGGGGGCCCCTGGTTGGCCTGGGGCCAAGGGCGGAGGTCCGGTTATGGGGGGTTCAGCGCCGCTATCAGGTCCCTTAGTGTGGGTGGGGGTCTCCCCTTCTCGGATTTTCATCTTGTATTTCACCGCAGTTGGGGCCGTGGCCTGGGGTGGTGTAGCTAGCCAGGGAGGGGGCGGGGAGGGGGTCCCGGGCCCCCCGGAGCGACTTTATGCAGCACTTGCGGGGGGTAGATGCTCCCAGTTGGGCCCAGCGCCCCACTCCGTCTCAGGGTGCTTGTGTGGGCTACACTGGGTTTCTCTCCTTCCCCCCCCAATGAGTCTTGTTACCCCCGGCGGGTGCCCAGCCCCGGGTTGGGCCTCCTTACCTCGGGGGGCCTCTCCTGCGCCGATCGGGGGATTCCGCGCACTTCTGGGGTGCTCGTTCTCGCCTCCCCGTTGGGAGTGCTTCGCGATCTGCTGCAGTGCCCTCCTCTCGGGCTCCCGGGACCTCCTCTCGGGCCGTTGCTCTGCCGCCGACAACCGTCAGGCCGAGGCGGATGTCCGCGGCCTCGGTCGCCTGGGTCTCTGTGGGCCTTCCCTGGGCCCGGGCTCGGCGCTGCGTGCCGCGGAGCCTCAAAGCCGCATGGGGGAGGGACTTCGCGCCCTCTGGAATCGCGGGGCTGTAACTCCGGCTCCTTTGCACCCCCGAGGCTCGGGTTTGAGCTGGGGGTGCTCTGCACCTTCGTACTGGGGGGGGGGTGTATGTCCCGCTCCAGGGGTGTCGGGGGGGGGGGGGCTCAGGTCCCTCGATTAGCGCCCTGCTGGGGAGACGAGCGGAGATGCTTCAGAACATCTCGGCGCCCCCTGGTGGATCTTGTCATAATGTCAATCTTACCCTGTTTGTGTCTAAAGGATACACATAGTAAAGAGTGGCATGGGTGTTTATCCACATTAGTGGCGGCTTGGATCTACAAAGGAAAGTTAAAGGATGCAGATCAGGGATGTTCCAGTATTTTTGGTAAAGAACATATTTATAAGTAAAGGAAAAAGAACCTACCAGCACAGGAACATAGGTTCTTATCAGAAAAATCTGTATTTGTGGACCCAAGATTTTGCTTCATGTAGGTTCACTAGCAACCACAATGGGATGCGTGGAAAGGTCAGACCAGCAGTCATGAGGACATAAGATGGTCTTAGAAATCAGGTAAGATGGGTAGTTAAATATAAATTAAAGAAAAAAAGGGTGAGAGGTAAGGTGTGCTGCTATTCTATACAAGGTCTAGCTTAAGTAACTTACTTGTGGTAACAAAAGCGTTCCTGGGCGTCAGAGCGTTCTTAGGAGTCCAGGAGGGCTGCCTCAGGCTCCAAGGTGAGTTGTTTTAGTTATGGCAGCACTGCCATTTATATTTGTTTGGTCGCGCCGTGAACCGGAAGTGACACACTGGAAGTGACAAACCGGAAGTGGCGTCACCACGTTGATGACGCGAATGATGTCATATTTTTAAACAAACTTTTACGTGACGTGTGGAGCACGTACTTCAATGGTGTTCCACTTTTGAAGCTGGCTTTTTTTTTTTTTAAAAGGGGGAAATAAATGGAATAGTAATAAGATGATGAATAGAATGTCTTAGTAAGTAAAAGTAGTTAGGACACGTGATAAAGTATAGCAACAACCGCCATGGCTGCTGTAATACAGTGGTGTGTGCAGTGTTGATTTTTGTGTAAGTAATCACACGGTTATCCATGTAGTGGCACAAGCTTATCCATGAGATATCTGATGGATAATGTACGTGATCTGATGACGATGGCCATAAACTCGTCTGTCAGACAAGAAGCGTCTGCAGTAATGGTCTCTATAAACGGAACTTAATACTTTTTACTAGATGTAGAGTCACCAGGAGGTTTCAGATAGAGTTAGATGAAAGATACGCGATCTAATTAAAATGACTGAAATGTCTGCCTTACTAGTTTCTATAGTACTGGTTTCTATAAAGGAACTTGTCTCTAAGAAGCAGGATCAAAAGAGATAATGCCTGCAATGAAGGTTATCCAATATGTAACTTAGTATTTTAACAATCTACTCTGGCCTCTTCTTAACGCCTACTGGCTGAACTATAGAAGATCCAAGGAGGAGAATTAGAATGAGCGACAATATTTCTGCTTGTTTTGATGGGAAATAAAGCAGAAGTATTGATGAGGTCACATTGTTTGGATATACATTCTGATCAAGGAAATTCATTTGTCTGACTCACTTGAGTTCAGTCTTTACATAATTTGTACAGTATTTTGGGAAATATTTTTTGTATGATTTTTAGAATGTACACCAGTATACTTTATATAAACATGTTATATAAACATATTGAATAGGTCATGCAGTTCTCCCAATTAGGGTAGTTTCAGGTAAAGTGTATCTGACTCATATTTTGAGCTCACAATCTATTTAGACCCAGACCATGTACGTGGTGTTTTTCCCTTGATGTAAATGAATGCATGAGTTGTAGAAACCTTATTTCCCCCACATATGGGTTGTAGTGACTATGGGGATATTTGGTTCAGGTGATTTGAAATAAATGAAGTTAGAGGAAAGGTCCTAAGTAGTAATCTTCATTTAAACCATGTGGTGTTAGTGCGTCCAGTCTATGTATCCAATACAGAGAACTTTACAGAGAATCCAGCTACAAAAGCAGAACACCATTGAAGTAAGTGCTCCACACATCACGTAAAAGTTTGTTTATAAATATGACGTCATCCGCGTCATCAACGCAGTGACGTGCCTTCCGGTTTGTCACTCCCGGTTGGTCACTTCTGGTTCATGGCGCGACCAAACGAATATAAATGGCAGTGCTGCTATAACTAAAACAACTCACCTTGGAGCCTGAGGCAGCCCTCCTGGCCTCCTAAGAACGCTCTGACGCCCAGGAACGCTTCATTGTCACCACAAGTAAGTTACTTATGCTAGACCTTGTATAAAATAGCAGCACACCTCTGCTACCTCTCACCCCTTTTTCTCTTTAATGTATATTTACCTACCTATCTTACCTGATTTCTAGGACCATCTTATGTCCTCATGACTGCTGGTCTGACCTTTCCACGCATCCCATTGTGATTGCTAGTGAACGTACATGAAGCAAAATCGTGGGTCCACAAATACAGATTTTTCTGATAAGCACCTATGCTCCTGTGCTGGTAGGTTATTTTCCTTTACTTATAAATATGTTCTTTACCTAAAATACTGGTACATCCCTGATCTGGATCCTTTAACTTTCCTTTGTAGATCCAAGCCGCCACTAATGTGGATGAACACACATGCCACTCTTTACTATGTGTATCCTTTAGACACAAACAGGGTAAGAATGACATTATCCTTCCTTTTGCAAAACTAATATATGTATTCCTTAATCACCTTTAGCTTTATGAATCAACAACCTCTTAAGATATTATCTGTTATATCATGATGATCCCATGAATGACCGTTTCTCCAAACTTATGATTGTCTATTCAACATGCCTGTGGTTAATTTTGCTAAATACCTTGATTCATGCCATCATTGAATGTTGATATGTATACTCTTCAAATCAGTTGATTTCTAATCGCATAGATGTTTGATTGTTTTTTGATTAGATTGAAAAAATCAGAAATTGTATTTGCCCCTGAAGAAGAGAGCACATCTCGAAACACGTTGGGCATATTACCCTCTTGTGAATAATAAATATATTCTGCACTAAATCAGATAACTTGTTCTTACTATTTATGTGCTTTTTCATAAATGTGTGCTCCGAAAATAACCTTCAAAAGAACTTTTTACAATGTATAAAATCATTACCTGAAAATGTTTGCCTGCCTTAGCCTGTGATAGTATGCAGGGGACAGGAGTTCCGTAATGGGGAACTTATCTTTTTTCTAACAGTTAGGTTAAAACCAGCTGCAGAGGGGTCCGACACCACGTGGGTGCTTACTCAAGAGACTCTGTTTGATCCTGCGTTGAATGAAACTACTGATACTAGAAGGCCCTAGGAGAACCGCGAGGAAAAGGTCAAAGTGGTCATACAGGTGTCTAACAAAACCCCCTGTACAGTCGAAAGTCTTTGACCTACTCGTTATTGGAAAGCTAAGTAAGATGAATCCTGCATAGTGAATTCAAGAGAAAGAACTGTGTGTTCGATAAAAGTTGGCAAGATTGAACCCGACGGAGGGAATGCCGACGGAACAGGGCGAAGCTTGAAGTCCCAAGAACAGTGTGTTGAGAAGAGTGGTTCTAGGTCAAAGTTTCGAATGCAAAGGATCGAATTACCAAAGGGTCGAATCAAAAGGACTGAAAACCAAAGGGTCAAATATTTCTTTTGTTTTTTTAATGTTTTTATTTTTTTGGGGGGCTCCCCCCAAATCCCAATTTTTGTGGTAAAAACCACTTTTTTTTCCGAAACGGAAACCCAAAAAAAAAAATATATAAAAAAAAAAATATTTGACCCTTTTGTTTTAGGTCAAATTGACTCGACCCTATGGCATTCGATCCTTTTGGATTCGAACCTTTAACCGGACACCAGGAAGAGTGAACCTGACAGAGGGATGTCCACAGTGAACTGTTTAAAAAGACATTAAGGCCCTCATTTCAACCCAGGCGTTAAGGGGTTAACGGCGCCGTAAAAGGTGGCAGCGCCGTTAAACCCTTAACGCCTATTACAAGGTCCCTTTGCGGTTTGGAGAATTTAACGCCTGATTTTTGCAGGCGTTAAAAACCAACCCGCAAAGGGACCTTGGTGCTAAGTACGGTGCCGCAATTTGCGGCACCGTACTTAGCGCCTTCCCCATTCCCATTGAGCCCTATGGGGCAAGAATGGGAATGGGGAAGGGCCATGGCGTCATGGGGAATTACCGCCCCGCCAACCTCGGAATGGCGCGGTAATTCCCCATTCCGCCATGGCGGAGTCGGTAAGTTACCGGCATGGACCATGGTGCTATTAGCACCATGGTCCAACGCCAGGGTCGTAATGAGGGCCTAAGAGTTGTGAATGCCACAAGTGAAATTGATTTGACAAAAGCCGTAGTGAAACCGACGCAGGGAGGCAACCTTTTGAAAAGGGTCTGAGCCCGGAACAGGGGGATCCAGGGGTTAAAAGACATCACCCAACACGAAAGCAGAAAGGAACTTTTGTTTGTTATTTTGAACACATCAGGTCCTCTGAGGCAAGAGACTTTTTGTAGAAAAAGGACTTCACCATCGAAGGTCCTGCTAGCTGGAAACTGAATTGTCATCTCAAAATGGGAAAGCTCGAGCGTGTGCTGTGCTCAGGAGTCCTGCCTTGTCCCGTGCTCAAAATGTGTGGCTACCACATCCTGACTTATCATTTGTAAACACTTCTTTCTTTCTTGTGAATCTTATCCCACACCCTTTTGTATTAGTTGTAAGGATTGGCAATAGGTTGTTTCTTAGTATAGGCCTTTTTATTTGAAAAGACGCCACTAGGACTGTCTTATTATTATTTGATGGTTGTAGCTTGCTCCCATCTCAGATTTAGGTTTAGATTAGACGTTCTTCCAAATCGCATATAAAGCTTAATAAACACCCTTGAACTGTGGTCACCTGTGTCTGTCTTTACTGTTGCTGCCATGAGTTCCTTACAATAGAGAGAGAGAAAGTCTCACCCACATGCAGGAGGGGGTTACATCAGATATGCAGGCAACATGGTAAGGCAACACGATGTTGGTGAAATTAGCAAGACCTGGGATTGTCGGCACCAAAAGGGCAGGCGGCCAGGAGAAGAAAAAATGTCGGTCCAGAATAATATTAGAGACATGTGCTGTGATCATTAAAGAACTGGATACAGAGTGATCTGAGTTGCGCTGCAGCTGTGAACATAAGTGGCATGAGAGGCAGTGTAAAAGGGGAGAGAGCCAGCGGGAAGGGGGTCAGGCCTTCCTTACCTTTGGTCGCATCAGGAAGCGTACAGTGAAGAAGTGGGTGACGCAGGAGCAGCAAAGTAGATACGGGGCATAGATTATCACAGAACTGCCAGAGTCCCCGGGCAGGTCCCTCCAGGGGAGAGTCCGTCTCTGAGGTCCTTACCAGGGGGCTGTCTACACCTGCCGGCTCCCATGCCAATGTGATGTTAAAAGAAGGCATCAGCCTATCAGGGCAGCTATTTGAGTCAATGGGCTAGAACGAGCCCGATCAGGAAACACAGATGCCCTGTCTGCCATCTTTGTAGAGCCGGTGCTCTAGTAGTGAATTGTCAGAGTGCAAGAATGGGACAAAGCAGGCCCTTGATCCACAGCGGCTCCACCACCATGGCACTTGATGATCTCTTGCCACGTGTTGGTACAGCAGTGGAGAGAACCGCAGCTGTCCGATGTCCTGCCAAACATTCCTTCCACTGTGGGGTCTTCCATTGGTCCTAAAGGCATTGCAAAAAGCTCAATTTGTCCTTACACAGGAGATGTTAATGAAGCTGCTCTCTCTTAAGGTCAGCTTGACGGTTAGGGGAAATATCTGCAATGCT
The DNA here is from genome assembly GCF_040938575.1 of Ambystoma mexicanum. Taxonomy (NCBI): domain Eukaryota; kingdom Metazoa; phylum Chordata; class Amphibia; order Caudata; family Ambystomatidae; genus Ambystoma; species Ambystoma mexicanum. The sequence continues at coordinate 668,290,870 of NC_090929.1, forward strand.
TGGCACATTGCCTTACTTGCTGATCTGTTTCTATTTGCACCTCTCGTTGCAGGAATCGGCAGCTAATTCTACCCAGGATTTTTCACTGATTAATTCCTTGATGTGGGGGTTCAGTACAGAACCATCGCTCTCTGAACTTTCCCGTCACAAATGTGAATCATTGATCGTATATTTTTGATCCCAGTCATGTGGGCCTAAAACCCTCCACTGCTACCTTAGCAGTGGAATTAGGCACACAATGTGTTGGCTCTATTAGAATGAGCTAATGCTCCCCCTGTGGTTCAAGTCAGGTCCACCTTGGGGGTGGCTACTTCCTGGTGTCATAGATGGCCCTAAGAATACACCAACTCTGAAAGGCAGTTCATGGGTGTTTATTGGTTTTTAGGTCAGAGTGCTCTCTAAGGACCGTCCCTCTCTATCTCGTCTAGATACTGGTGTTCCCTCCCTAACCCAGGCATTCCTCCATCCCGGGATGATCACTAGAGAGCAGTAATCGATATTATTTAAATATCTCTCTTATCTACCTATGGTGGCCTAAAGGGAGAATGCCATATCTGTCTAGGACTCCCTCAGGGAACTATCTAGGTGGTCCCTACTTTAAAGCTCTCTGGATTATACTGATTATGGATTTGTGACTTTTAGACACCCAGTCCCCACTTGATCCTATCCTTACAAGCCTGACCATGACCCTCCCTAGCTGCCATTTTCCTTACCTCTTCCTACTTTGTTCCGCCCACACAGACTCTCCTCTCTCTGAGAATTACTCATCTGTTTCTCTGATTTTCCTCTTTCTAGTAACTGCCTCCATTCTCCTCTTTTTCTCCCTATTATTCTATCTCTCCTCTGCAAAACCTCTACTCTCCCCTCTCCACACTACAACTACTCCCCACTCCACCCTGCCACTCCCCTCTACACAACAGCTGCTACTACTACTCTCCTCAACACTATTACACACTCCATCCACACCTTCTCCCTTAGTCACCCTTCTTTCTCTTCCCCAGCCACCTTTTCTAACACTCCCTAATCTCTATTAATCTCATAAACACAAATTTCACCACGCACTCCAACACAAGTAGCACTCTCTCTCATCAACCAAAACTTCACCGTACACACTCCTTCAACAATTCTCCTCCACACTCCTCTGCTTCATCCTTCATCCGCCTGATCTCTTGGTCCTCCTGCTCCTCCCTTGAACCCAACCCACTCCTTCCTGTTCTCCTTTTTACCTTCCTCCTTCCCCCAATATAGCGTCACTCTCTCAACTGGTTACCTGGGTCAACCGCTGTCTGTCCTCTTCCCCGTGGCGGTGTGACAATAAGGAAAACATTCAAAAGGTGTCTTTATCGATCTTCAACAAAGGCGGCCTGCAACAGTTAATGACCCATTTCATGTGAGGGTCTCCGGTATTTTAAGGATGCAGGCTTGGCAATGATGCCGCTCCGTGGTCCATCTGCAAAATCAGATTGTAATGTCTTTGGTAATGCAGGTCCCGCCTGTAGCTCGGTTCTTGCCGTGTACTGGTGTTTTGCTCGCCAGGTTTGCTGTCTCCTGGTGGGTGGGTGTTGCTGGAGTACTCCGCACTTGGACTTGTTGTGTTGTTTTAATGGTAGAAAGTGGTGTAGTGGCTTGCTTTGTCCAGGCTGTTGTGCAGTTTATTCTACCTCTTGTTCGTTTGGCTTGGCCTTCCTCTGGGTACTTGATGGCTGTCCCATTATAGATGCTGATGGTGTACAAGACAAAAAGAAAGACACTGGTCAAAATGGTGCTGTGCAGGCATTGGGTGATGGACATTGATGCTTTAGTCACAAAACCTGGAATGGGGGAGGTATAGTATAGGGACTTTGGCCTTCCTCTCCCACACCCTACCACTGGGGCCGGACTGGCTCTGGCATAAACTCTGGTAGGACTCCTACTCGGGGACAGATCATGGCCCTGTCAGACAAAACAGAATCAAAAAGCAAATCCATACGTAAGATTTACAAGCCTATGTGATTATTGCGCAGCCCATAATGTCGACAATTAAAGTCCCGACACCGATTATGGTGCGACGCAGTGATCACATAGATCACTGTGGCCTGCATCCCCCGCAACCGCCTCCCCCTACCCACTTACCTTTTTCGCGGCACACTGTGAAGTGTGCCGGCGTCTCTCCCCCGACTCTGCAGCGTCGGTTCTCGCCCACTGACGTGGGTCTAAACTGGCATCGCAAGTTCCATTTTTTTTCTTTGTTTTTTTTCTTCTTTATTGTCCCCTGCTCCCATCTAATGGAAGCAGGGGAAACCCACGTAACACCTGCTCCCAGTGTAGTGGGGGGCGACATTTCATGACTGTGCAAAGGTGCGGTAATGAAATGGTCCTAATTTTGGGGCCGAAATGTTGGTACTGTTCCAGATTTACAGGGCAGACACTTGGGCTTCTCCCTCCACATTTGTCATATACTGCAACCTCCGGATGGGGTACGAGTTCACATCTTATTGTGTACTTACGGCTGCTTCTAAGTGCTATGGCACATTCCCCAGTACCTTTCGTGTACTTAATGACGAAAGTTGCTTAGTATACTATTTGTCCATTGTCAAGAACTAATAAATCCTCACTATGTCGATGACTCGGATGAGGAAGATAGCACGATAAGGTAATGTCCCGATTGCTTAAAGGTAATCCTTATTACTCTTGTTCCTTAACACGGTCCTCTTCCCTTCCTCCCACCCTGTTCGTACTTGAGATTTGGAGCTGTTCTTAGCTTGCAACGGACTCCAGCGCCTTCGGGACAGAATGTACTAATGTATAGCTCATTTCATGAAGAGGAAGGGCAATGAAACAAGCAAAGGTATTCCTGGTGGCTGACACCCCTCACTATGTTTAGGATTGTAAAGTGGAAAATGAGCACTCCGAGTAATGAAGATTACTGGTAAGTGATCCGGGAACTAGTGCCCAGATCATCCTTGAAGCATTCAGCGATTGCCAGTGGACCAGAAATGTTGCAGCAGCCATGTTAGAGACTGGACACCCTTTTGAGTTGTATTTGCATCTCTGTATAATGATGTTGGTTCTACCTTATAAATGGTGTGACACATGGACTAAATTAGGAATTAACTGTTGTGGACAATGCAAATCCCCACCATTGTGTGCAAAATGGTTGGTACGGGTACCATGCCATGTCACTGCCAGTACCATCGGACCAAGCCCCCATGATACTGCGTCCCTTGTGCATCAAATACTAATCAGTGAGAAGATTTATGGTAACCTGAACTATGAGCCATAGAATCAGCCCTGGTGCATACTTATTCTCACCTGTGCCTCACATCTCTCTCCTGTGTCTGTTATTTCCCACCCAGGCTTTCACTGCTGGGGACAGCACCAAATCTGCTTCCGGCATTATCCTGTTCTTTGCTCAAATGGCTTAGCTTGCACTTTTCTAATGCATGCTTTTTAAACAATTAAGGAAGGCCATCTCTGTGCAGATGCACTCGCATTCATTGAAAGGCTGAACTGGGGAAATTACATTAGAAAATGAGGCAAGGAGTGGGTGTGGTCATAATAGGGCTTTAGTCTGTGTTTTAAGTGTAGGATTGTGTTTCCTGTGAGGCTCCTGAAAACATTGTACCTAAAATGGTTCACTTATTGTAGGTCCTATAATAAACAAATGTTGGTGGACTATATACAGTTGTTTTCCCATCTGGCCTTTGCTGAATTCTGTGATGATGTGGAATCCAGTGGAATCTGTAAACTCGCTGGTATGTCTGGGGCCTTCCTCTGGAACAGCCTCCCTGCCACTCTAAAACTTGAGGAGAACCATCTCCGGTTCCGGAAGCACCTCAAGAACCTCCTCTTTGCTTCTGCCTTCGCTCCCCCTCTCCCCTGCTGATCTGTTCTCTCTTGACACCGTGCACCTGGCCACCCTCTGTCCTCCGGGCCCAGGTACCTGCTCACCCTGCCACCCACCCGCACTGCCTCCGGGTCACCCGTTGCACTGGGGTCTGTATCTGTACCCATACAGTTCCCCCGGCTTTTTCTACCTGCACTTATCGCACCTACCCTGTCTGCTGCCTTAAACCCAGCACTTGCCATTTGCTGGCTGCACTACCACTGTATGTTGTCATTATTATTTATTTACTTTATTTCTCTGTTTCTCATTTGCTCCACACTTTCCACTTCTTTCCCCTTCTATGCACTTTTCCCCTCCCCACAACCATGCACTTGCGTGTTCTCAATGTCACTGGGCCTAGTAAGATCGTTGTTTTGTTGTCCCCTGTCCCCCCCCTTGCCGTGCTCTGAAACACTTGTGTACAAGAGCGATAGAAATAAAATATCAATATGTGGGTTTGACTGCTGACTTATTTGAATTCCAACCTACTTGGCCCATATTTGGTCCTGGTTCAATTCAGAGCGGAGGGCAAAGAAAGCAATGTCGTTTTGTCTCACTCTGTCCTGTATAGTTTCACTCCAGGGCAAGTCCTGGGTAGAGGGAGTGTCTGACTTGCACCTGCCATGGTACGGTCTATTCCTTTTTAATTCCAAATTTGTTCCTTGGAATATGGATTTGTAGGAGTTGTCTTGTGTCTAACTCTCCTGTCTTGGTCCTTCTTTTTTGCAGGCTTACCTAATCGAGGCAGACCCCTGTGGCTTTTGCTTAATCATCAATAATGTAAACTTTCTAGAACATACTGATCTGTCGCCTCGAGTTGGGTCTAACATTGACTGTGAGAAATTGCAGGTTCGGTTTGCATCGTTTCATTTCGAAGTTCTGGTCCGTGAGAATCTAATGGGAAAGGTAAATATCTAGGATTCTCTTAATGTCTTTAGTAATTAATGCTGCAGTCTTGTCTATTTTACCAATACATCTGTGTGTCCCTTCTTTAGGAAATCTGCAAGGAGCTGCAAAGTTTGGCTGCAATGGACCACTCACAATTGGACTGCTGTGTGATCATAATTCTTTCTCACGGATGTGAGGTACGGAGTTTGGGGCATGCATGTCACCAGTCTTTAGATTCCTCTGGCTTAGGGCATCGCACATGCTGTCAAGACATACTTGGGGGCTGTCATTTTATTGGAGGTTGTGCCTAGTCTTTTTTGTATTAAAATCAGATTTGTTATATTGAGCTGTTCCTTCTCGACCATCAGTATTTACTTATAGAAAGGAAAATGGCATAAACAAAACCACCCAGACGGAAGAAGGAACAAAATAATGTTGATGCCTAAATGTTTATTTAAGAAGAGGAAATTGCTGATAAGCAGAGAACAGCCACACTATATTAAACTACCACCTTAAATCACCTTTCTTTTCTATGTAAATGTTCCATATTCAGTTTTTTAAATTCAAGCATCATTATTTAGACAATGTAAATTAAAACATACACCACACAACCTTGTGATCCATTTAGGTATGTAGCTCAATGAAGGAGCTATGTACCTAAAAGGAGATCTGGTTATATGTAGCTTCATTTTTGCAATGTGCGTATGCTACCTACAATAAAAGACAAGTCGACCTAGAATCTAATCCTTGGTTGCAGGTCTTCCAAAACTTAAAATCTGTGTTTTTGGCACCAGCCAATCTAAATATATATATGAAAGTCAAAAACTATTTGTGGCTTGGTAACAGAGTACAACTTAATCGATAAAGTGGTGGATCCAGACAAAGCCGTAAACTATCCAACAGAATTCCACAACTCACTTGACCCCCCGCCCGAAAAATGCCAACACAACACCTTTGACTGAAAGTTTGGTCTTCCATCATGCTGCTTCGCTATCACGACCCACCTAGGCTGTGTAATGGCACAAGGCTGTGCGTTAAAAAATTGCTGCTCAACATAATTTAAGGAACAGTGTCGACCGGGAAGGAAAAAGGAGATGTATTCATCCCCCGCTTTCCACTCATTCTGACAGACATGCCGTTCAGTTTCAAGTGCCTTCAATTCCCGGTCAGGCTGGCATTCGGTATCACGAGCAACAAGGCACCGGGCCAGTCAATCAAGTGCACTGGTATCAACTTGGTATCTCCATGTTTCTCCCATGGGCATGTCGCAGGTTCTGGAGTGGGTTCCCAAAATCAGATGTATATCTTTGCTCCAACTGGAAAAACAAACACTGTTTATAAAAAGCCCTACAATGAACATGTACTTTGGTAATGTTAAAATTCAGGTCCATAGTTGTTGGCACCGTCGGCATCATGTCATCCATCAAGCTACTCAGGAATATCCATGTTCTCACATACATTTATACGTTTCAGAATGAGTTTTTAAGAAGAACAAAAAATATGAATCGAAAATATTTTGTGAATCTTTGTTTTCACATTTCTTATGGAGCCTTTCCAAAAAGTATAAAGCTACCTTAAGGTATTTCTAACAAACAGTACCTATGAGAAAATAAAATCCTGGGCAACACCGGGTATACCATCTAGTGCATAATAACTAGTCCAGCAAGAATGTATGTGCATCTAAGAGTTAGTTGAAAATGACATGAACCTGGGATCTACTCACGTGTGAACCCAATATAATTTCTATCTTATAAACATCTATTCCCAGAATGTTCTTACTCTATTACAGACCATAGTTACATGCGCCATGCTCCCAGGAGTCATAGAACATGTCCAGCACAAATCAGGCAGGCCCAATCAGGCTTCTTTCGCTGGTATACAGTAAATTTGGAAGCTTATCTAAAGTTACAATTGATCTTGCTAGAAAATATCGGCTTGATTATTTTCCTTGCTAATTCTTCACTAATGTCAAAGGTCACCTTGAGGCTACTTCTACAAAAAGCAGATGGCTGCACACTCTCAAAGTGGTTAAAAACCACTGAACAGGTTATCATGCCGTGTTCTTTCGAGAGAGGGGCGCCTGCTATCTTTTTAGTTTTTTTGGAAGGAACTTGGGGTTTGTTTCCCTGAGTTACCTGGGGGCAACCAGCCATGGACTCCCTGCTCACTGTGCTCAGAGAGGCACAGCTTCACCTCACTGATGAGGCCCAACAAGGCTGAAACACGTGTATGGGGTTGCTGTTGGTACTCTTGTTCAGAAGGGAATTGTGATAGCATTTCGGTGCTGGACTGCCCATGGGGGCGGGACAAAGACTGATATGCAAATTAATATTTCTCATCTGTGAAAAGTACAGTGAGCAAAAAGCAGATGGCTGTGAACTCTCAAAGTGGTTAAAAACCACTGAACAGGATATCATGCCGTGTTCTTTCGAGAGAGGGGCGCCTGCTAACTTTTTTGTATTTTTGGAAGGAACTTGGGTTGGTCACCTTAAGTTACCTGGGGGCAACCAGACGTGGACTCCCTGCTCACTGTGCTGAGGAATAAAAAAGCACATTTCATGTTATATTCCTGGCTCTCAGAATTCAAGAAGTTAGCTGGGTGTTAGCCTGAGAACGGAGTTTTTCGGCAAGAAGTTAGCTGGGTGTAATATCACTGACAGTGTGTTACCTTATGGAATTCTGACAAGGATAGATATTGCTTTAGATAGACCCTTACACCTAAAAAGCAAGTCATCTGATCACTTTAAGAATAGTAGTCCCAGTTGAGTTGCATTTAAAACCCTAGCTACTGTAGGCGGTCATCCTGCCCCCTTACCTGATAGTAGTTTGGGTACCCAATGGCAAGCTATGAGTTTTAATCTGGAGAATAACCAATAAGACCAAGGAAGCATGTGAGAACTCATAAACCCTATAATACTTCAGAATCCGGACACCTTTATAGTTGCATCCTCCACCCGCACTCCCAGCATTGTTTCATTATCACAGTGAACCACTTTAAAACTGCCAGAACCAATCCAGCTGTAGACCATACATTTTATTATGAGTTTTAATGTCTGGTTGCCTCAAAGAGGTGCATCTTTTACTCAGCAAAAAGAGATCTGACTACAGGGAATTGCCAGTAGTACAGCTTTCTCATTGGTTGACCCACTTATAGTTATGAGTGATGATTGCAGGAATAACTATACGGCTGGAGGGAATTGGCAGATGCAAGCAGCCTTGGACAATAAGATAGTACAAGCACAAGCCTGGAATAAAAGAACACCAGTGGGTGGCATGATGAGATGAAAAACGTAATTTGAGCACAGCCTGTCCTTGTATGTAAATAGTCATTAGCTTATTCTGTATGTCTTGCTTTATAAATGTGGAGAGGGCGAATTTAATTGTTTGTCTTGTAGGAGCCCTCTAAATTTACAAAGCCTAAAGTCTGACTTCGCCAGTACTTGTTATTTTTTTCTTGTGATTTAGTTCAATACAAAACATTTTGCACACATTTTCAAATTTCATCTAAAACTAATTTTAGCTCGGTTTCCCCTTGAAGGAAACACTTTAAAATTAATAACCATTTAACATCCCATTCAATTATGTTTCTCTTTTCTTGCGTCTAATATTTTATCCATAAAGTTTACTCCTGCGCAGACCCGTGCTGGGTTTTCTCCCAACAGGAATAGGCTCCACCATTCATCCGGTGCGAAGGTCTTTATATTGTGAACGTGGTCTGCTTGAAATAAGCAGATCTTTCTGCTGTCAATTCGGGACATACAGTCATAAGATATTTAACTGTTTCCGTACACTCTGGATTTTTGCAAAAGCGGCAGATAGTATCATTGCACAGCTGTTATTTTAGAGCATATAGGCGCTCTTTGGTTAAGTATAAGTTTAATCTTTGGCTCAGAAAATGATTTCTATGATAGCGGCTTGGACATTTTGCAGGTATCTCAATGTCGTATTCAATGCACAGGATTCAGGGACAATATTTTGCATTGATTTATATTGCGCTCTTTGATGAAGCGTTTCAATCCAATCTAGTCTTCTTAGTTTGGATTTTACACTGCATGGATTGGTCAACAATGAATCTAGTGATGCGTTTAAATGCGAGAGATCTCACAAGCATTTTTCAGTCCACTTTTCTAGGAGGCACAAATTGATTCCAGTTACAATTGGATTCAGAAATCTGTAATGGAATTTCTACATTCTCCATTTTGATTTTTCTCAGCAAAGACAGTGATTTCCATACTGTGATAGATTGTAAAGATTGCAATGCCAGTTCAGCTCGGATGGCGGCAACTGGTAGACACTTTGGCAATTTGAAAGTCGCTTTCCAAAACCTTCCTTCAAAAACACTCCAATTTTTTCAGTAGAAATTTAAGCCAGCTTCCCTACCATATGTTAGTATGGGGATTACTTTTTGCTTTTAGAAGGTGAGTGGGGTACTAGTGAGAATTTACCCTCGCATGCAACTCCCTTGTGAAGCTAACATTTTGACTTTTGATTGAAGTTCCTCTAAGCAGATCTTTTTGCCTATTGATTTGTTAAATGTAATGGCGAGATAGCGTATTGACTCTACCGGCTGCAGTTCTTCTCAACCTATTTTCCATATAAAGTTCTTCCCTTTTTTCTGATTTGGTATCCAAATGATATTATTTTAGATTTTTCAATGTTGATCACCAAATCATCACTCAACATATATCGCTGTAGGGAGTCGAGTAGTCGTTGTAATCCGATTTGCATCTGATCGAGTAAAACTAAATCATCTGCATAAATAATCGATGAAATCTGATGGTTGTTGATCTTTGGGGGGAAGTTTTTTTTTCTTTTAGTGCGCTGGTCAGGTCTGCCAAATATAGGTTAAATAAAGTTGCCACCAATGGGCATCCTTGTTTGACACCTCTTTTAATTTTTCTTGATTGTAACTGTAATTGGTTATTTATAACGTGCTTAATACCCAGAGGTTTCTAAGCGAGGACCCGGGGATCGAACCTGTGTTGCTCCGCATCGTCTTGCTCCCATGGCGAGTGCGTTGCCCTCAAGCTATCCTTCCGTGACAAATTGATAGTTCTCCTTCATTGTTTAATCTAATCTGCACGTATTTGTGTGGAAAGCCTTAGCCACCTGTAATAGATCAATGCTACATCCCCTCACTCTTGAGTTTCGCCCATAGTTTAGATCTGTTTAGACTGTCGAAGGCTTGTTTTAAGTCGATAAATGCCAGGAATAGATTAGACTTGTTCTTCATTGACTGTAGTTTTAATACATTCAGGCGAAAGAGGTTGAGATTGGTGCCAACACCTTTCTTGAACCCTCACTGTCTTGGATCCAGGAGTTCGGCCGTATTCGCCCATTGTATCAGCATTTTTTTTTAAGCTTTGATGCTAATAGTTTTCCAATTACATCCAACAGAGCTATTGGTGTATAGTTCGCTGGATCGGCTCTTGGTCCCTTCTTGAAGATAGGGACAATGATCGCTGATGTCCCTGAAGTTGGTAGCTTACTTGCAGCTAAAATGGAATTATATAATTCAGATATCAATATAGACCAATGCTCTAGTGCTGCATTCAACATTGAATGTGTTAGCCCATCAGGGCCAGCTGCATAAGAGTTTCTCAATTTTATTATTGCCTCTCTGATGTCAGCCCCAGATATTTTGAAGTCCCAGTTCTTGGGCGTTGTATTATTTAACAATATGTTACTGCTAGGCAGACACGCAAACACATTTTGAGTAATGGTCGACCCACATTTGTTCTGAGACCCCACTGCTCAAGCATCCTTGTTGGTTAAGGGTTATGTGATTGATCAGGGACCAGGCGTCTCTTGTGTTTGACTTTCAAATTGCTTTCAGCGTTTTCTCTCCTTGTTCTTGATCACGCAGTGTTTGCAAACTGATAAACCAGTTGTTATAGCGCTGTTTTCTTTGATTTATTGCAGTTTTCGCCATGATCAAGGGAAACATTTTTAAATGTTTGATGTTTAGTCGTAGGCTTTTCCGTTGTTGCACCACCGCTGCACAATAACGATGTTTGCATTTCAAGTATGGCTGTCTAAATCCTGTTTTTACTACCTTATAACTTGTAAGCAGGTAGACATAGGAAAGATCAGAGTTTTGTTCACAGAGGTCCTTATATTTTCCAGTTAATGTCGTTATATCTTCTTTTTTTTTTTTAGACGATTGCCACCCTGATTAATTGTTATTTTTCCCAGTTTGTGTAGAGTAGGAAGTAAGCCATTCAGCTTCCAAGAGAGCCGCATTAGATCATGATCACTGCTTTTTTGTGGAAGAATGTCTAGTCAAACTATATTATGTAGGACATTTCTGGAGGTCCATACATAGTCAATTGTGGAGGATTGATTGTTACTTTTTTCCTGGTGTATCACCCGTTGTCTGACCATTCAGCATATAGAGGTGTTGAGAACTCAGGAACTGCAACCCCCTGTAATTCCTGTAGTTCAACGTCATCGAAATGGCCGCGGATACATTCAATGGTTTGCCATCCTTATCAAGACACTTTATATTCAAGTCTCCGCAGATTAGAAAATGTGGATTGCTTAAATCACGATAAGCATCATCAATGATATTGGCGACTGTTTGTAGAAATTAGATAGTTTGTCTCTTCTTCAGCTTCCAGTATAGGTTTAACACCACTGTATGGATTGGATAATTTATTTCGGTGTGACAATGCTGGAGAATAATCCACTGGACAAACGGATTAGCGTTGCCAGTCTCTATCACCCTCAAATTTTGATAATTTTTGAACAGTGTGATTAGACCTGCATATTGTCTTCCTTGTTGGCCTTTTTCTGCCAGGTTTATAAATGTGGAGTATCCGTCGCAAGCAGGAGGGCTGCAGAGCCATGTTTCTTTGAGGCAAATGATAGTAGGACCTTTCCGGTCCAAAGTTGAGTCCTTATACAAATGCTTAAAACCTCCAGTATTCCCGGAAAGTAAACCACAATTGATCTCAGAGGTCGTGGCATCTTGCTACTGGACGTTCGAATTTGTCAAAGTTTTCATTGGCCATGACCACTTGGCGTTACCGTTGAATTGATCTACGGCACAGGAAAGTTTGGTCGCGTGAGAGGGCAGCTCAGATTTATTACTTAATGTAACTTTCAGAGGAGGTACCATCATGTCCATGGCCGCAGTTGGACTCAAGTCAGTCCGCAACATGATGATTTCTTTGCACCAGTGGTTTGAGGACGTGTTTTGCTTGTCATGCCGAGACCCATGGCATATGCTCTCGTAGCTCGAAATGGAATGGTTGAATTGCTGGATTTGTTTCTAGTAATGGTTTTTATAAGATGAGATTTCTCATGTAGTATCACCCAATAACTACTAGACTCGTCCACATATTACACAATCGCGATGTCATCCGATCCAATATTTCGAAGAACAGGTACACAATGGAGTAAATGCATCACGTTTTTCCTATTTAGATTTAATTCATTTCTTCCGGACAATATATTTTCTAACTCGATCTTCTTTGTTCTTCCATAAGGGCTAGCTGGAGTTGTTGGTAAACCGCACTTGGAATTAGTTGCAGAAGTTGCCTTTGCTTGTGGTCTTAATGGATTAAGGTCATTTGGGATGGCTACTTTGGTTTTGTTACATCGTTGGTGGGTCCGCTGTGCCTTATGTAGCACATTGCTCCATTTTTGGGAGAGTGTTAAGAAAGTTGTGGAACTGGCCGTTTGATACGTCCTATTCTCTTCTGTCCTTTGAACCGGTTTAGTCACCACCTTCTGTTCCGAATGTACGCGCGTTTGCCGCTGTTCATTGTTTTGAGATTTAAGTGAAGTATCTCGCACTGTTTCGACTTCATTGTCTTCCAGATATTGCGATAGATCGTCTATCAGATCAAGATCCTCCAAATTTGTCGAGTTACATGCGTCTTTAGGGCAGAACTCGATATGAACTTCACTTCTCGTTTGAGGTTTGGATTGAACCAAAGCCACAGAATTTTCTTGCGAGTATTGGTCGCGAGACGTAAAGCTCAATAGATTTCTTTTTACTTCAATAGGCTCATGTTCCGATGATCGTATGGGCGGTGTTGTCAAATTCCTTAAGAACGCACGAGAACCATTAGACTTAGTCTTGGGGCCATTTAAAAAAATGTTCGGTTTCATTTTGACAGCTGAAGGTGCACAACATTTGCTGAGTTGCCTGCTAAGTTTCGGTAACTTGATTTTGTTTCTTGAATATTGTAAACACCTCTACCTCTCGCGAGTTGCTCTTGTTCTCCCTCAATCAGAAAGATGGTGTTTCTTGTGGAAGATTTTTTTGCATACTGAGCATTAATTTTCTATTGCCCCTGTAAGGGCCCATAGAGGATCTTTAAACACATGTGACAATGTCACATCAGCCAACAAATCAACAGACTGGAGGCACTCAATCTCAGGCGATACCACAGTCATATTCGCCTCCATTCCATTTAACTTTGTAGCTTGTTTTTTTGATCGCACATGGCCTTAGTCTGCACGATCTGTGGCTCACTGTTTAAGCTCCTGGACGGTAGCTCTCAAATGTTCATGTCTGAGACCATACATTCTTTCACACTCTTACTTGCCAGGCAGGCTGTAGGACACTCTTTTAGCTGATTTCTCATCCATTTGGTCATATCAACTAAACTAAAGCTGCCATCATTGTTGATTTTTACATTTGGTTACCACTCACTAGATCGCATAAGCGTGCTTGCCACATGGCTGAAACTTCTGCATCATGGTCAATTCTTGCTTGGACCTTTGTGGTAAATGCCTCTAAAAAGAGCATTTTTGAGTGCATCAAAGCTAGTAATGTGAAGTTATCCTTGATGTTATCATTGATCGTCTCATAAAGTTTTAGAAACTGGGCCAATGAGATGGTCGGCGCTGCCATTACGTTATTGTGTATTTGAATACCGGCAGCTACCGACAATTGCGATTTGTCTTTATTAGGTTGTGTAAAATTGTGCTGCTTACTCATCTCAAAGGAGTCATCAGAGTCATTCGAGTCAGTTGAAGGAGAGGGACTGTAAGAAGGACTATCTTTATCCACTGGCTGCAAATTAGTTGCTGGAGATCTTGTTTCGTTCAGAACTTCTCCGTTTTGTAGGGCGGATGGTACAGCCAAGTTTGCAATAGCCTCATCATGAAGTACCCACGCTTTTGGATTGGCTATGCTGGCACTTATCAAAGAGGCATTTATTTTATCATGCATTTTATTTACAAGTTCCTTTTGAAGTGACTTATTGCATGTATTAACTCGGTGTCTCCCAATAATGTTTGCTAAGCAAAGAGTGGTTGATACTCCTACCAGTACCAACACATGCTTTGTAATCCATGTGCGAGAGTCGTACTCGTCAAACTCTTATGCCAGTGATTCTTTCGTTGATGGTGTTAAATATTGGTTTATGGTGAGCCATTTTTCCAGAATAAAAGACTGAAGTCCTGGGTGCCTCAGAACAACCTACTCCTACAACATTGGTCACAGTTTCAATGCTTGCAAAATCAACAGTCTTTGGTGCTAGCACTGACGATAGCTGGAACGATCGTATTAGCGGTCTTTGTGCTGAAGGGTTTGACCGTTAGTTTGCAAAATTCTGGCCGGTCTGTAACTTCAAGTGACGAGGCAAGCTGATATACTGATGGCGTCGTCATGGACTGCTGAATTGCTGCAGGCGGTGAAAATCTGCCGTTACGATGCTCGTCCAACCTGTTGTTTTCTGTAGGAAAGTTCATCGTAGTCTGTGGACAAAATCTTGTGGTAGTTTTACTATGGGTTAAACTCTGAGGAAGCAACAGTTATCTAACCCAATGCTGTGAGTCTACTTGAACGATGTTACCTCTGCATCATTGTCAACCCTTTCTTCGACTTTTAGCATTTCAGATTCAAGCAGTTCTGCGTCTGTAATGTCTAGTTTGCTATTGCAGTTCGTTAAACAGGCTGGCATTGAGGGAGCTTTACTTGGTTTTTTAAACAATACAGACGAGACACTCGCCTCAGCCAGTTTGGAGAGTGCTCCATTATGCTCGTCCGTCATGCCGCCGAGGAGTCGCTGTTGTGGACGGGTTCAAGGTGCAGAATGCAAAGGAGTGGGCGAGATGGAAGGAGCCGACATCTCAACTCCCTACTCGGCAATGGTAACAGCAATGGGGTCCTTCTGAGTATGAAGTGACCGGCTCCTAACTCCCTGGAGCGACACGGGCGTGACTGGGAGAGACTGGACTCTTGCCGGACTCACGTGCTGGCGCTACACGTCTCCTGATGAAAATGTAGAGGGTCCAAAGTTCTTAAAGGGACAGCAGTAGCAAAAGCATAGGCTGAAGCAGCAGACAGACAAGATCCTAAGTGCAACCAGCTCCACCAGCGACTGGGAGAGACTGGAGGCTTACCGGACTTACTCGCCCGGGCTACGCGCCTCCTGGTGAAAATATAGGCGGTTCCAAAGTTCTTAAAGGCACAGCAGTAGAAAAAGCAAAGGCTGCAGCAGCAGGCAGACAGAATCCACAAAGATAACCAGCTTCAACAGAGACTGGGAGAGACTGGACTCTCACCAGACTCACGCACTTGTTATAGATCTTTTCTCCAGGGATTATTCTTCAGAGCCTTGTACATATTTCTTGAAATAGACCAAAAACTTCACAGGTTTTGCATTTTTTTTATACCACTTGCACAATTCTTTGTTCTGCAATGAAAGAGGCATTTTACGTTTCACATTAAAAAGTTAAATGAATAATTAGTCAATATTGACTGGAACATGGAGAAAGTGTGCAAATGCAGAAAAAGGCAGATCTGTCAGTCTATCTTTACAACCTTATTGAAATACCTGTTTTAGAAATCATTTGTTGTTTTCTGCAAATTGGGTTGAGAGGTACTATTAAATTGTATTGTTTTATATGCTGGCAATTTTGTAAAATCAATGTTGAAACAAAAGGATATGGTTTTGTTTTTCAAAATCCATGGCTTTTACCTGCCGGTTGCTGCTGGCAGCAGATGGCACTGGCAGTGAAAGTCTGCGAATGATCCAGGGAAAGTATTTTTTTTTTTTTCGTAGGAACATAGGGACGTTTGTGTAGCCTGTTCCCTTGGCACTGCACCATCATCTGATTGGAAGGGGGCAAGCGGTTGAAACTGTGGAAGTCCATGATCAAGGGACTGTGTGAAGGGATGATTGTGTGCCTTTTCCCCCTCAACAACCGTTTTCTCAGACAGGCCCCTGAGAGTATCCAGAGCCATGGCGACCCAACAACACATACACTGAAGGCATTATAGTATGTTTTTGGTAGCATTTACAAAAGCTGTACTAACAGTGCAGTATTTAATGTATAGCTAAAGTGTAACAACCATGTACTAATTCCTAATTATTGCGTAATGTGCTAATCACAACTGGCTCTCTGGTAATTCTGTACAGAATGAGCGATCCACCGGTGATTCATCAGTGTTAAAGAGGGAACCACGCATGCTTGCATCGAGGCCAAGCTTTTGGGACCCCATATTATGCCCTTTTTCTTGTTTTTGTATAGCCCTCTAGCACTCAATTGGTGTCACAACTGTATTTTGCAGTTGGGGGTTCCAGCAGTTTTCAGTAGACACAACTAAGTGAGGTTCTGTGGTTAAGACTCTTTTTGTACAGAATGCCCGAGAGCCTGTCGTGATCTGCAAGTACATTTTTCCTGTGTCATACCTTCCCTACACAAGCTTTAGTTTAGCAATCGAAATAAATTAAAGACCCAGAGCTCATGCCCATGTTGTGTAATTAACCACAGTATATCAGTAGCTAATGTGATTTTTATAGTTACAATTGCTCTTTTATAAAACGTGTGGGATCGGGATTCGAGCCAGTGTTGCGTTGCGTTGTCTTGCTTCCCAGAAAAATGTGTTGGCCCTCAGTGTAGTGTCCTCTTTCTTTTGTGTTTGTATAGGGAGGCCCCGCCCCCTTTCTATTGTTGTGTTGTGGGTTGCACCCCACGTGTCAGGTTTGCGCTCGAGAATAAAGGAGGTTACATGCCAAGCTGCTGTCTCTGTGCTTTGAGTCCGTCTCATTAGTGCCATAATATAATATTTCATAGCCAGCACCAGTTCAACAATGGCAATGAGGTAATCGACGATGTGCAACTTCATTGCAAAACCGGCACCGTCCTGAGTATCCGACATTGAAACTTAAAGCTCCTGAACCACTGCGGAGCCGGAAAAACACACACTCTGTTTCGGCCTGCTGCGCACGCTGCCACATGTGTCGCAGTACCGCTATCAAGAGGAAAGGTGAGACCGCTGAGAGCAAGATATACCAACATTTGCACCGCCACAGAGAAAACGTTACTCATAAACGCTCAGAGCAAAAAACTACATATTACACCACGTGAACCTTGTGTGAATGCGCACGATCACTGCCACGGAGGAAACCTGGCATTGTCAGCAGCCACATGGTGATCTCAGCCACCAGGACTCATTTTCAAGTGACAGACTTATTCCAAGTAGCAGGAGTCCTAATTAAGCGACACACGCTGCCACAAAGTACTCCTCATATGACACAAGCACCAAAACCCATAAAATATATGTGGCAGAGAAGGCCTCCCCACATCCTGCTGTCCACCAACCCACAGCAGCTCATTGAGCCTCATCGGCAGTCCCCTGCACTACTCAAAGGTGAGCAATTAAGAACTTTTGTGCCCTAACCACCATGTCAGACACCGAAGTGGGCAGCAGCTCACAGAGCCCCCAGTCTAATTCAACCCCTCGCAATCCTGCACACAGAGAGGAGGGTGGCCATGACTCATTGCAATTACAAGCCATGCTGCATTTTGATATATCTGACGCAAGCAGTTTAGCACCAAGATGGCCCAGGTGGTTAAAGGAACTACACCTATATATTGACGTAGCAGGTATAAGAGAAGAACGCCGCCTTAGAGGAGTATTAATGCACTCACTAGGAACGGTAGTGAGGGACATCGTGTTCAAAATGCCAGAAAACATGACAGATACATTCCAAGGAATAATTGACTCGCTGAATAATTATTTTACACCGCTGAAACATGTAGACTACGAACGACATATCTTCCACACGTCCACGCAAGAAAAAGGAGAAAATATGGGCAATTTCGTAATGAGACTGCGGAAAAAGGCAAAATACTGTGACTTCAATCGCTACTCCACGGAAGAGGCCCTCAAATCACACGCCATTGCAGGGTGCGAATCATCTGAGTTCCGGATAAAGCTGTTACAAAAGTAGAACTCTTTATGAGATCCTCCAACTTGCGAGAGCGTATTCTGCCTTAACTGAATCATTAAACAATATTAAAATCACCCATGCTACGTCACCAGCAACCCTGTGCCCTATACGCACATCTGAATGGATTCCTGAACAAAAGATGTGTTATAGATATCGCTACAATTTTCCGCATGTCGGCCCATACCAGGCAGCAGGCCTTCATTGCGACAAGTGTGGTGGAGAAAACCACTTTTCACCAGTATGCAAGAACATTAAATCATTCCAGGCGGCGGAAATCAGCGGAGACTCCAGGAGGCGGGAAAGCCATTGCCCAAGGCGGGAAAGCCAGTGACCGCCCACGTGGCGATCTCCCACAACCAGCAGACACAGCTCACACAGCAGGACACGTGAGTCATCACGCAGAGACTGGCGGCAGGCTGACAGAAAGGAAGTCTCTGAGCAATACAGATGCAGAAACGACTCGCAGAGGTGAGCACCAAGACAGAAAATCAGATACCTGGACGCGTCCCCACGACAAAGACGTGAATCAAATTCCTCCTCATCGAGTGGAGACAGGAAAAGAGGATATGTACACGCCATAGGGAACAGCACAGCCACCGAACACAGGCCAACCCTGCTATTGTGGATAAACGGACAGAACTGCAAATTCCTCATAGACACCGGAGCAACAGTAAATGTCATTAATGAAGAAATATATAACTCACTCGACAAGAAGAAAGAGCTGCGCAAAACAGACACCGAAATATACCCATATGGCACAAACAAACCCCTCAACTGCACAGGGCTGTTCACAGCAACGTGCCAGTACAAAGACAAGAGCTCAAAAGTCAAAATATGCGTGGTGAGAGGAGAGGTACCAGGGAGAAGCATCCTCAGTTTTCAGTCTGTTATTCAAATGGGACTAATACAAATCATGTACCAGATCATGTCTGCATACACAACCGGCCCAAAAGAAATGAGGAAGAAAATGTTGCAAGCACTGTTCAAAGGCCTCGGAAAACTCAAAGACAAGCAAATAAAACTACACATAAATACCCAGGTGCAACCGACAGCCCAAGACAATAGGGGCATACCTCTTAACATCCAAAGGCATGTAGAATACAAAATCCAGTCTTTTCTAGAACAAGATATCATTGAGCCAGCAGAGAGACCCACACCTTGGTGTCCCCCATAGTATCCTTACCAAAGAAGTAGAACAAAATCCGCATCCACATCTGTGTAGATGTGGCAGCCCTCAATGTGGTGATAGAAAGAGAACGACACCTGGCGCCATGAATGACGGATGTCATGCATCTGCTACACGGGGCGAAAGTATTCTCAAAACTTGATTTAAACAAAGGGTACCATCAGCTAGAGCTACACCCATCATCCAGATACATAACAACCTTCTCCACAGACCTGGGGCTTTTTCGATACAAGCGCCTCAGCTTTGGAGTATCGTCAGCCGCAGAGATTTTTCAAAATGAAATTCATCACGTGATCAAGCATATCCCTCACTGTTTAAATTATAGCAATGACATTTTAATATTTGGAGCCACACAAGAAGCACACGACACGCTTAGGAGAGTGTGCATGGCGCTAGAAGAGGCCAATTTGACACTGAATGCTGACAAGTGTGAGATTGGCTAATCAACACTGAAGTTTTTCGAGGCACATATTCTCAAATAACGGACTACAACCAGACCCTGACAAGGTGCGAGCATTGGTGGAAGCCCCAACAACCACCTCAGTGTCCGCAATAAGATCTTTTCTAGGAATGGTGAGCTACTGCACCAGATACATCCAGGACTTTGCCTCAGTGAGCACCCCCTATGATTACTCACCGGAAAAGGACAACATTTGTTCTGGTCCAGCGAGAGCGATGAGACCTTTCAGGAAATCATAAAACGAATCGCGCCCGCCTCATGCATGGTGTATTATGACCCAGAACTCGCCACAGAGATGACAGTAGATGCCAGCCCAGTTGGTCTAGGGGCTATCTTGGCCCAATCAAAGCCCGGCGCCCCGCCTACCTTACCCAGGCGCATAGTAGCGTATGCAAGTGGCACCCTTTTGACAACAGAATGTGCATACTCGCAACCAGAAAGAGAGCCTGGCAGTTGGGTGGGCATGTGAACATTACCATCTGTTCTTGTATGGACGTCCATTTACCATCATCACGGACCACCAAGCCCTTACCACCATTTATGGCAAACCAACGGCCAAGATGCCACCACGAATTGCAAGGTGGGGACTCTGATTACAAGAGTACTCGTTCAAAATCTTACACCGCCCGGGGAAAGAGAACAAACCGGCGGACTTCGTGTCTCGTTATCCCCTACCAACTCAGGACGAGAGACAATCCATTAAGGCATATCAATATATAAACTATCTAGTAAACAGTGCACTGCCCAAAGCTATCACGAGTGCACAACTGTTAGAGGGCTTGAGAAATGACCACCTGATCCAGAAAGTACAAGAATGACAAACATGATCAGCCAGTATCCGCAAATGAAGTGAGACAGTTTCATACTTTCCGACTCATAAGACACATGCTGTCAACGTCCCCGGAGGGGCTATTGCTAAAAGAAAATAGAGTCGTCATCCCGGCAAGCTTGCAGGACCAAATACTTGCGTTGGCTCACTCCAGACATTGAGGGACTGTTTCCACTAAAAGACAGCTTAGAACCAAAGTGTGGTTCCCGCAGATGGACGAAAAGGTGGAACAGGCATTGGGCAAATGCATAGCATGCAGCAAGGCTATCTAGTCAATTCATCTAAACCCATTCCATCTAATACCATTCAATCCAAACGTTTTCATCTAAAAAATGTCCATCTAATGCATGTTTTTTGGGGGTAAAGGGTTAATTTTTGTTAAGGTGTATTTTAAAGGGTAAAAAACAGGGGTTTGGGTGGGGGGTGATCCCTCTGCCCCCCAAAATAAAAGATGCATTAGATGGACATTTTTTTGCTGGAAAAATGTCGATGGAATGGCATTAGATGCAATGGTTTTAGGTGAAATGACCATAAACCCATGCAAGGCAGTTGCCCCACGCATGTTTCCGGAGCCCCGCAAGATGACGCTGATGCCACTTCAGGGATGGAACGAGGTTGCCATCGACATGTTCGGCCCACTAGCAAATGGCAAATACGCACTTGTAATCATTGACAAAATGTCCAGGTTCCTGGACGTACATTTAATTCACTCCACTAGCGCCCAAGCCGTGATACCGGCATTTGACAAAACATTTGCTGACTATGGAATTCCCTCCATTGTGAAGTCTGACAATGGACCCCCTTTCAGGAGACAAGATTTCGCCATGTTTGCAGAACACATCGGGTTCCAACATCGCAAAGTCACACCCCTGTGGCTGCAAGCAAGCAGAACAGTGGAAAGATTTATGGGCAACCTAAAACGCACTCTACAGATATGCTCGTTCACTAAGGGATCCTTCATGCAGGCCATATGCCCTTTGCTGCGGGACTACAGGAACACGCTCCACAGCTCTATGGGAACGTGTCCCTCAGCGTTAATGTTTGGGCGAGTCATAAGAACCACACTGCCGCACAACCCCAGCACTTCCCTCTCGGCTGAGTGTACTGACATGGCCCAGATCAAAGTCAAGGAGAGCAAGACCATAATGAAGGACTATGCTGACCACAGTAGGAAAGCAAAGCCCAGCAATTTCCAAATAGGTGATCAGTGGCTTGTCTGCCGAACTCAAGATTCCAAAGAGGTCCCCGCTTTTAAGGCAGAGCCAGTGACCGTGACTCACTTACAAGGGTCCATAATAACAGCGGCCAGCCCCAATGGCACTGTCACCAGAAACTCTTCTTTCCTTCGGACATTTGACAGTGATGAGCACCAGGAGAACAACACCACAGACAGCGAGAACCTGTACGATCTGGATTCTGAATACAGCGAAGGAGACAGGACGCTGATGACAGTGACTGCCACGCAGAAGGCACGCCTTACCTGCGTAGCCCTTCTAGAAGAGTTGCAATCCTTCTCTCTTGATTGAAGAAATTAACTAATGTTCGACGTTTGTGTTAAGCAAGGGGGAGATGTAGTGTCCTCTTTCTGTTGTTGTGTTTGTATTGGGAGGCCACGTCCCCTTTCTATTGTTGTGTCGTGGGTTGCACCCCACGGGTCAGATAGGCAGAGCACCCGCCTGCACGCCAGTTCATTCTCGAGAATAAAGGAGGTGACATGCCAAGCTGCCTTTGCCTTCGCTGTGCATAGAAACATTGTTTGGTTTTAATTTTAGCACTGGCTCACTTAATGAAAATAATTAAGTTGGTCCATTAAATAAATGAAACTATTTACATTTCACTTAAAAATATATTGGAGATTATTTTGGAATTCCCCATATTTAAAGGTATACACATGTACCAGAGAAATAGTTGTATTCCAAATTCTTTGTGTGTTACAGCCCTTGAACACTGGGATAAGTGCCTACACACCACAGCATCGAACTAAAAGTATCTCCCACTACACAAATATGTATTGCAATGTCCTCTTCCCAGTCCTAGTGTCATAATAACGTGCTTTTTAGAGTCCCCCCTGCAGTGGAGCCTGAGACAGACTTTCTCTGTGCACATGCGGCTTAATCTGGGCATACATAGATGGATTTTGATATTTAGGCGGTGTCTGGGGAAACTCGGTTGGATTAGGGAATATGAGGAGTCTTGATTATTGAGGTTGTCTCTCAACAAGTCAGACTGAATGGGTGAAAAAGCCTGTTGCAGGGCATTTGAGATGAAACCCCGGCATTTGATATTAACCCTGGAGTTTAGATGGATACATCCAAGCATGAATGCTTCCCTATTATATGAAAGGTATTTCAGTGTCATACAAGTGAATTCTGGTTCTGTAAGGCAATGTGTGTACTTAGGAAGCAGAATCTGACCATTGAGGCAACCCCTGCACACAAGGTACATTTTTGGCATTGGAGGTAGATTTAACATACGCATATTGGGCTGAACCTGGGCATTGGGCAAGTTTGTGGGTATATGAGGATGAAGAATGGCATTTGAGGCAATCATTGGGCACATGAGGCTGCACCCATGCCTTTTAGGCTGACATAAGGCATTACGTTATTAGGCATATGAGGCAGTCCATTGAGTGCTGAGATGGTCCTTAGCAATATGGGAAAGTCCTGGGTAAAATAGGCATAATCTGGTCATCAACAAGGCAGTCTCCAGCATATCTAGACTGATCTGTTGGCCAATCCCTGGCTGTAGTGGGCTGAACTGGCCATTGAGGTAGACTATTGTGCAAATAAGGTTCGATTTGGTCAGGAGAACCAGTACAGGGGCACTGAAGGCTGTTGCTGGGTTCAGGATTATTGCACCTAATCACGTGAGATGGTGTAATGGGTTTAAGAGGAAATCGTTAACATGTGGTTTTCATATGGGAATATGCAGGGGTCAAATCCTAAAACAAAAAGTGGGGAAAACTCATTAACACACCAATTGAATGTGCTATCACTCGAAATTAGCATATCAAGGTGCCCTCTGAAAAAAGTGGGGGGACTCTGTCCACCCGCGTGTACCCTCAACTTGAGTCGTGGGAATATGATACTGTAAAGTGGAATGTGAGCCGATATACGACCATTTAGGAGAGCAGTATATCAGTATACCTAACAACAATGACAAAGTGGTTCTTGGGCACAAAATGCTGGTATTTGTAGACAAATAAATGTATACTTTTAAGAAAAAAACATATATATGTTTTAGGACAAAAGGCATTTATTTACTGCAATGAAGACTTGTTTTTATTGTTGTGTTAAAAAAAATAGTTGTTGTGGGACAAACAGTATGCATTTCCATATTATTGTATGCAACCTTCTAATGGTGTCCTGGTTTAAAACCCTGGTTCCCTTTGGCTGGGTCAAGTTTGCTCAATGGACTCATTTTAGAAATTTAGAGGAGTGGCCCTTCAAAACTGCTTGTAAAATCGAGACTTTTGAGGCAGGTACTTTGTAAGATTGTGCTGTAAAATATCTAATTTGGCCCTTCTTCAAATTTGCTTGGGGTAGAAACCTAATCAGATGGGTTGGGCTTTATCGCCTCATTGCCAACTTGCTGCAGTTTGAGACTGGTATTGATAGCTCACAAGTATCAAAGGTTTCAAGTCTGTTGACAAAGAAAATAAACTACTGGCCTCTAGTTCTACCATATTAAATATATCCATTAAAAGATCACTCATTGCTTAACATGGTTAGTCTAATGATGAGATACACATACTTCCTTATTTATGTATTTTGACTTTTTTATTCTGACTTTTTGAGTCGGCTTTCATGATGAAAAATAGTGCTAAGACCACAACCACGCATTGAGATGCATGTGAGAGTAGCCTTTGTGCATATTTCTATTTATTAAGTATAGGGTGACGTTTCAAACAGAAATGATGTACAAAAGGAGCAATAGGAGAAACAGGCAGTCCCCGGGGTAAGGTGACTTTACAGTAGGATCAAGAAATGTTGAGTTTGAGTAGCCATTTGCTGAGGTGGTAGGATGATGGGACATAAACCAGGTACGTTTACAGTGATGAGGTATAAATCTCTCCATTCCCCTTTTCCCCATGTCCTCTCCCTTCCTCAACCCCCTCCCCCACTCTTCCTATCCCATACCTACCCTCCCTCTCCGTTCTAACCTTATCTACCCCCCCATTGACCAACCCTCCAGCCTCATCAACATTGCTCTCTGGAATGCCAGATTCCTCTGCAATAAGACTGCAGCCGCCTTGGACATGTTCTTTCGTCTTAACCTTCACTTCCTATGTCTAACCGAAACCTGGATCCCCCTTCACAACTCTACGGTCCCTGCTTCCCTCACCACCTCCTCTTCTTCCTGCTCTCATATCTCTCGCTCTTCTGGTCATGGCGGTGGCATTGGCCTCCTCTTCCATCCTAAATACCTTTTCCTCTACCTCCTCTTCCCCTCTTCCTACCTTTTCTTCCTTTGAATATTTCAAATCCTTTACTTCCCCTCATCCTATTTCCTTTCTAATTATCTACCGGTCTCCTGGCCCCCTCTCCTCCTTCTACAATGACCTTGACCACCACCTGTCACTTATCTCTCCCTCCCCCTCTCCTCTCACTGTACTTGGTGACTTTAATCTTCATCTCCCTTCTTCCCCTCAACCCTCCCCTCTTCTCTCAATCCTTGACTCCTATCTCCTTTCTCCTCTCCCTTCCTCCCCTACCCACTCTTCAGGCTCCACTGTTGACCTTCTCTTTAACTCAACCTACCCACCCTCCACCGTCTCTACACTACCCATTTATCTCTCTGACCATGCTTTACTCTCCTTCTCCCTTACTCCCCTTCCCCATTCATCTAGTCCTGTACCCTCCCCTACCTTCTTCTCTAGATGTGACCTTCGTGACTTTAATCCGTTTCTCTTTATCGACACTTGCTCCTCCTCGCCCCCCCCCTTTCCGGATTTCTCTTCTCTCTCGGCCAATGATGCTCTTACCACTCTCTCCTCTTCTATCTCCTCCACTCTTGATCTACTTTACCCCCTCTCCTCTTTCCGTTCTACTTGCAAACCCTCTCCACCATGGCTTTCCCCTCAACTTCTATCCATGCGTCGTCTCCTTCGTCGCATCGAGTGACTCTGGCTCAAATTCCCCTCACTATCCAACCAAACCTCCTATTTCTCCTACCATTCTCTTTATGACTCCTGCCTCAGCTCTGGTAAACGTTCCTACTTTTCTAACTTTCTCCACTCTCAAGCCTCTCATCCTCGCCGTATCTTTCAAACCCTCTCTCGTCTTCTCTCCTCGCCCACCCCTGACCCCTAGGCCTCATCCTCCCTCTCCCCGTCTGACTTTGCAAACTTCCTCTCCTCTAGGATTCTTTCTCTTCATCAAAAGATTAACTGCTCTCCCTAATCCCCCCCTTCCACTCCCCCCTATTCTCCTTCAGTTTACATTTCTGACTTCTTGCCTTACTCCCCTTCTTACTTGTCCCTCCTCCTGGTCAAAGCCCACCCTACATCTGCCCCTACTGACCCTCTCCCCACCCTCCTCATCCCGAAGATCTACCCTCTTCTTATTCCTTACTTGACCTCCTTCTTCAACATCTGTCTCTCCTAAGCTACCTTCCCCTCAGCATTCGAGCATGCCACTATTATACCTATTCTGAAAAAAACCTTCTGCTGATCCCCTTCTTACCTCTAACTTCCGTCCAGTCTCTCTTCTCCCATTCCTCTCTAAACTACTTGAACGACTAGCCTATTCGCAGCTCTCAACCTTTGTCACTAACCTTTCCCTCCTTAACCCCACACAATCAAGCTTCCGACCTAAACACTCCCCGGAAACTGCCCTCACTTATATTCTTAACTCCCTCCTCTCTGCTCGAAACTCTAAACAATCCTCTGTCCTCATCCTCCTCGACCTTTCTGCTGCCTTCGACACCGTTGATCACCCCCTACTTCTCAACACTCCTTCATTTGGTTTCAAAGGCTCTGTTCTCAACTGGCTCTTCTCTTACTTCTCCTTCCACTCGTTTGCTGTCTCCTAGGGAGGACGTACCTCACGCACCCTCCCCTTGGTTTACGGAGTACCCCAAGGTTCGGTTCTTGGACCTTTCTTATGCTCTCTCTACACCTCTCTCCTTGCCCCCATCATCTCTTCCTTTGGTATTTCACCATTTCTGTGCCGATGACACCCAACTCTTCCTTTCCTTCTCTTCCTTTTCTCCTGACCTCCACCTTAAACTCTCTTCCTGTCTTACAGCCATTAAAAACTGAATGTCATCCTGCTTTCTTTCCCTCAATACTGATAAGACTAAAGTCTTATTCTTTCCCTCCAACACTCTTCCCCCTCCCACTCCTCCACCTTTTATCCACTTTTCCCCCTCTAATCTTCCCATCTCTCCCCATGCTCGCAAACTAGGCATTCACTTTGATTCCTCCCTTTCCTTTTCCCACCACATTTCTCTTGCCTCTCGCGCCCGTCGCTACCTGCTTTCCAACATTCGCAAAGTCCGCTCCTCTCATCTTCCATGCCACTAAACTTTAAATCTCCTCCCTTATCTTCTCTCGCCTCTTCTACTGCTCCTCTATACTCGTTTCCTCTCCTTTCAGCTCCTAGCTCCCCTGCACTGGAACTCCCTGCCTCTCTCTATCCCCTCCACACCTACCTTTTCCTCCTTCGGTACTTCCCTAAAATCTCTCCTTCTCCATCCGACACCCTGATACCTTCTCTCATTACTACCTCCTTTCGCTCACATCTCCCCCTAAGGACCTCACCCTAACCCCCCTTTTTTCCCCTTACCCTCCTTGCTTCTTCACCCTAATGCCCTTTCTTTTCCCTTCTCCTTTCCCATCCTCACCTCCTCCTTCCCTCTTACTCCCACAGATTAATTGCTCTACATACTGTTTCATTGGTTTGATTCATGTTTTGTAAATTGCTTCTATTGTTAAAAAACATTTTTTTATGTACCTTGTTGTTATAATGTACAGCGCTTTGGATTAAAGCGCTATATAAACACAATAAATACAAATATAACAAAAACTACAGGCCTTGTCCTATGACAGTAGGTACTAGACAAACAATCTTTACATGTTTGCAACTGCACCATAGAAGTGGGGTCTGAAAGAGAATGCTGACCTGGGTTCAGTTAGAGGTTGGAACGCGAGAAGCCTCTTTGCTGGTCTGATGGTGGAGTTTGTCTACATTTGAACTTTTCAAATCTAGAAGGAATTGCTATGATAGCAGAGGAGAGGTGATTAGAGTGAAGGGGGTCTAGGGAGATGGAGCAGAAGATGAAGGGCCTCACGGGGCAGAAGAGATGGAGAGATTCGGGTGATAGTAGGAGCATAGAGTGTGAGAGAATAACTACAGGAAGATGCAGTCAGCAAGGAAGGAATGGGAAAGGCCTTGGATGGCTTTGAATACAAGACTTGGGAATATGAAGCGAGCAATTCCGGAGGGAATGCCATCCACCATGGTGCGGGTATGTAGAGGTGAAGGAGGATTGGGGTATAGAAAGTGTGAGTAGCATAGTCCAGAACATTCTAAAGGGGAGGAGAAGGAATAGTGGGGCAAAGAGTAAGCTTGAGTAGTAGTCGATTTTTCAGAACACAAGCGTAGTGAATAGGGTTTTGGCTGACTGGTGGTTAGGTGAGGTGAGGGTGGATTTTCTTACTACTGAGAAAGTAAACTCTTTCAGCAGTGTCAGTAGCCATGATGTACTGTTGGCGTTTGAGCAGACTGACAGATGGCACCAAGGTTGTAAGGACTGAGTGAGGGGAAAAGGGAGTCTGGATTGAAAGAGATAGGTGAGGGGAGAAGTGAATGAACATTGGAGGCCGGTGGAAATAAGAGTTCTGTTTTTGAGTTTAGTGTTAGGCAGTGCAGCCTCCTGGACTGACTCTCCCAGGTCCTACTTGGGTCCTTTCTCTCCACACCTCTCTCTCCACATGTGGTGTTCCCCAGGGCTCTAACCTCTCAACCTGGATCTTCAATGTCTACTTGGCCCCTTTGGCCCGCCTGATCACTACCTTCTCCTCTAACTTTCAGTGTTATGCGGATGACATTCAGCTCTCTTTCAGGCTCCCCACAGCCTCCTCTCCTGGTGTCATCTTTAACTCCACTCTCTCCTCACATCACAGACCTTGCAAAGAAGGCCCACTTCTAGCTGCAACTCCTCAGAGGTATTTTTCCTTTTCTCACTTTCCCCCAGAAGCTCACTGTCTCCAGAGCTATGGTTCTCTCTAGGCTGGACTACTGCAACGGCCTCTTTCTCAATCTGCCGTCTTCTACTCTCCGCCCTCTGCGACTAATCCAGAACAGGACTGCGAGACTTATCCCTGGCCTCAAGCCCAGTGACCGTTTCTCTCCAGCCTTGAAATCTCTCCACTGGCTCCCATGGCAGCAATTTATTTAGATTTGTAAAGCGCACTGCAGCCCACGGGCATCGAGGCGCTAAGATAACTTATGAAGGCTTGATTCTGAGTTACATGAATGCCGCCCAAGGAGGATTCTTAACATGGTACAGTTATATACAACATACGTGTGACTAAGCTTTATAGTTACAGGCGCAGAGGGAGTCAAAGCAGGTTAGGAAAATCCATATTCAGAAGAAGAGACTCGTTTTAATCGCCTTGCGGAAGGCTGCATGAGAGTCGATGCTCCTGCAGCCTTCTGCAAGGCGATTAAAACAAGTGCAATGATAAAGTTCAAGACCCTCTGCATCATCCACAAGGCATTCTGGGGCCGGGGCCCGCACTACATCCAACTCTCTCTTCCAAAATACCTTCCTTCTCGAGTCCTTCGCTCGCCTACCTCCAACTTTCTGAGGGACAGACGATTCTCCAGGCAGAGAGTGGGGGGGTAGATCTCTCTCCTCTGCAGGGGTCTCCCTCTGGAATGGCCCCCTTCCCCCTCTCAAACTTGAGTCGGACCGCTTGAGGTTCCGACAGCTGCTCAAGACCTTCCTTTTCTACTTGGGCTTTCTCTCTCTACCTCCCCTGCTGACCTACCTGTCTGCTGCACCAACTGGTATCTTGGTACCCCCAGAGTCTCATAGGGTGCCAGACTCCTCCATCGTCCGTCTTCCCTGCAATGCCTCCAGGCCTTCAGCACACTTTGGTTTGTAACTGTAACCTCTACAACCCCCTGGCTCCTTGTACTTACCCAGAACAGTGTTGCCCTGCCTGCACTTACTCAGAGCAATCCTGCCCTGATTGCACTTCCCCCTCCATCTTACTGGCACTTCCCCCTCTGCCTTCCCTGTGCACTTTGCGTTGTCGCACTTGCACGATCTGAATGACACAAGGCCTAGTCAAATCGTTTGTCGTGTCCTTCCTCTTTCCTCTCCCTTGTCATGCCTAGAAACATTTGTGTACAGGCACATTATAAATTACTTATATCATATATCATAGAGCCATCCAGTGACTCTGGGCTATAACATGGCTTGTAATGCACTGGAGCATGTGAGCAGTAAAGAAGGGAAAGGAGAAGATCTGCGTCTCGTCAGTGGAGGTGGTAGTGGAATCGAAAGGAGATGGGTTTACCCAAGGAGGTGGTCTAGAGCGTAGAGAGGAGTGAGCCAACGGAAGATCGTTGGGAAACGCCCACTAGGAGTTGCTAGTTTCATGAGGTGAAGAAAGAATGGCTAGGCAGGTAAGAGGCCACCCAGCAAGACGCAGCGTGGTGTCCTTGAAACCAAGGTAGGAGAGGGTTTGAAGGAGGGAGGAGCGATCAACAGGATTAAAGGCTAAGGAGAGGTCAAGCTAGGAGTAGAATGGATGAGTGGTAAGAATAGTGAGGTGTGGTTGGGTAGTTGAGATGTTAATTAAGTGCAGTTTCAGTGGAGTGTGTGTTCCGAATCCTGACTTAAGGGGGTCAGACAGTGATACTGAAGGTAGCTCATGATGTGATTGCTACATGCTCAAGATTTTGGAGGGGTGTGGCAGGGGAGAGACTGTTCTATAGGAGGAGGGATTTTTGGGGTCAACTGTGGGCGTCTTAATTATGGGGATGGCTGCGCCTAATTTATAGCAGGCAGCAAGAAAGACTCCTCTGGAATGAAAGCGTTTAAAGAGTGAGGAAAGGTTGGAGGAGGTGACCGTATCAAGACCTTTGATTGGTTGATGCGGAAAGGAGCACAGGAGGTGTTTGCAGAACATAACGGACCTGTTGGCGGCGGGTGTCTCTTCAGTGAAATATGTGGATTTTTACTTTGCACATTCAAGCGACTTAACCTAAAAAGAATTAGGAATCGGATATTAAAATCTAAAAATAAATACATAGCAATGTGACACTCCCACATTAAATAAATGTATATTAACAATTTTAGATTTAAAACTGTACTCCTTTCCATCTATGCTACTAAATAGCTAGCAATTCACTTGCTGCATAAAATTATTGTTCTAAAATTGTGTATGGCTATCAGCACATGGTAGTGGCCCTGTCACCATTTTTCACCATAAAGGTATCAACGTCAAATATGTATTCTCCGTTTACAAACAGAATTGAGTGTTCTTTCAGGTTTCATTTTTTGTGAAATAAAATTGTAATTTTATTATGGCCTTGAAAAAGCATTAACTACACAAAACACGTGTCAACCAAAACAGTCAGATTAAAAAAGTCAGTATACACAAACAAATTAGGAATTTCCAGGAATGTATTTTGTGGACATGTGTTAAGACAGATTTCTGAACTCTGTCCTGGTGGCGCAGAAGTTCAGAAGGCCAACCTAATTACTTGGAACAGGGTAACCTCTGGACAAGCCAGACCAATCAAGGTAGCGATCGCGGCGGTCAAGACTAGGTCTCAAGAGGGGTGAGGGTGACTGAAAGCCCGCAGTGAGCACACAAAGCAAGAGCGCTTACCAAACTACTCCAAACAGTTGTTATATCAAAAATAGATACACATTTATTTTAAGGCCTTTAAAATAATGACCGTAGCGAGAAAATCACAATATCACAATATTAAACCAACACATACCATATCAACACAATATATATACAAATACACAGTCGCAAGCGTTTAAAGCACGAAATATGTAGTCCACCTGAAAGGAAAGGAAAACAGGCAGTGCGATAACGCTTTAGACTCAGTTCGCCTTCAGAGGCACCTAACCAGATGGAAGTCCGAGCCCTGCGAAGAGTGGAGCCTTGTGCTCAAAGTACCTGCCACGCCGGTGCCAACGGGCAAAAGGGGAAGCTCTTCGGAGGAAGTCAGGCAGTTCGGGTTAGTGCACAGCAGAAGGAGAACAGGTTCCGCAACTCAAGCGCAGCCTCCACAGCGGGCAGAAGCAGAGCGCGAGTACGGCCAAAAGGGTGCTGTTTTTACACAGCAGGGAAAAGCAATGGGATACTGTAGGAGGGCGACCAGATCCTAGCTAAACTACTCACCGGTCCCCGAAGCAAGCAGACCCAGGCTTCTCCACGTTAGTTTCAGCAGCTGGCAGGTTCAGAAGTGCAGGGAACGCCTCGTAGTCGTGTAGAGCAAAAAGACGTCCCAATCGACGAAACCAGCACAGTTTTGTTGCCGCAGCAGGACAACGGAGCGGCCGTGTGTATTCAAGCCAAATGTACACTCCTCCCTTCAGACTTGGGAACGCCAAGTGTACGAAGCGTGGGAGAGTGACAAGGACTCGAAATACAACACAACCTGGCGGCAGTTACAGAGCAGGACTCCCTTGTAAGCTGGTCAGTCAACTGGATGGCCCAGAGACACTTCCGAAGGCTTACTTGGCAGGAGATGATGAAGTCGCCGGGAATAGCTGTTCCTGCTATTCCAAAGGTCGAAGCACCAGTACAGGCCTTCTGGTTCGATCCAAGGAGGAAAGGGTTTCACAGGACGACAGCAGTGCAAAGGAGGATTCCTTCAGCGGGTCACCAGCGATTCCTCGGTCCAGCCTCTTGGTTGCAGGATACTTGGCTCCTGTATTCCTTCGTTCGTGAGAACTCAGGAGATCGACATGGTAGTGGTGTTTCCAGCTCCCTCTTATCCACGGTTCCCTTCGCGCCAAAACGGAGGGGAGCCAATGGGAGATCCGCTCATCAACACTCACACCATTCGTGGACCAATCACGGACCACGGTGGTCCCAGGCATTCACACCACCCCAGACTCTCTGGCACCCAGGATGTGTATTGGGACCAGACATCCCAGCCCACACCCTGGAGGCACACAAACGACATGTAGAAGCCCGCGAAAGCAACCACGTTTCGCGGGAAAGTACATGCCCAAATAAGGAAGGCCCCGGTTCGCCCGACCTGGGGAAGGTGAAGGGAGCAAGACAGTCAGTGGACAGGACAAAGGAGCCTCGTGGTCTGGCCATTTTGGAGAGCCAGGCCACCATTTTGGGTTCAGGGCAAAAACGTGCTCAGAACGCCAAAAGGAGCTCAAAATAAACAAAACGATCGCTGCCACCATTCCAGTCCCTGAATGACTTGCACCGATCAAATACCATCCAAAAAGAGTATCTAGGGTCTGTAGAAGGCTAGAGACCCAAGAGAGCTGTAACTTAGCTTACAGTGCCCTCTTGTGTCATGTTGCACTAAAGCCGCAACATGATAAAGGAAACTACGGGAAACAGCGTTCCCCGGTACTGACTGTCTTAAGGGCATGTCAGTTTCCCCGTAAGAAAGGAGCGAAAGCCCAGAGAAGTGCGGCAGAAGGCTGTACTTCTCTGGAAAAGTCAAGAACAAGGTTAAAAACAATAGCAAAAAGTTTAGGGGTTGCCACATGGAAGGAAAATTCCCTACAATTACGAAATCTTTCCTAACAACATGAATTGCACAAAACACTGGTTGGTGTTTTAATTGTCCATTTGGGGGGTATGGTGAACCAGGAGGAGGACTCGGACTACACTGAGTCATTTTAACAAAGTGTTATTTAAATAAAAAGGAAAAACGCCTATCTTGCCCTAGAGCTATGAGAGGGAGTTTCCCTGCCTAACAAAACAAAAGTTAAGGGTGCTTGTCAAGTCCAAAGTAAAAAGCCTTCATTCCAAATCCTAAACTACTAACTGAACCTACCTATAAAACACCGAACTAAAAGGAAAAAGGTGAGGCTTGCACACTAATCTTGGTGGGGCTTCCGCCTGGCCCAAACTCTGTTAGACTTGTTTTCAGTCTTCAAAGTTCCTTTTTCACTACAGTATATTCTTCCCGGTTTTTTAAAATCAAATTATGAGTTTGTCTCCTTTTAATGAAGACAACTGTCTATTGTGTCTTGGTGCTAACATTTCCATCCCTCCAGGATTGCTTGGAAATAAACACTTTCATCTTTGAGGCGTGGAACTCTCTCAAAGTCCAGAAGTCCTCAGATAGGTTGTTTTTCTTTCATCCAAGTTTTTTTTCATAGGGCGGCTGTCCACGCTGGTTTGTCAGACTTTCATTGCTTCCATGGTTTTCTCAGGTCCCATTCAAAGTGCTCATGTCCCTTTCTTTTCCCCCATACATAGGGTATTTGTGCACTCCGGTTTTTCAGGCTCCCATAACCTTGATAGCTCTAACAGACATTCTTCACAATGTTCATATCCCTCTCAAACCCCCTTTCATACAGTGTTTGTACATTCAGGTTGCTCAGGCTCCCGTAACCTTGATAGCTTTACCAGACGTTATTCACAATGTCTGTATCTCTCTCAGTCCTCCTTACATAGGTTATTTGTACGTTTGGGTTTCTCAGGCTCCCGTAACCTGGATAACTTTCATAGCCATCACTCCCAAGGTTTGTATCTCTTGCAATCCCCTTTGTGTAGTATACTTGTATATTTGAGTTTCTCAGGCTCCCGTAACCTGGATAGCTTTCATAGCCACCACTTATACCTTGTAGCAGTATCCCAAAAGCAGCGGGGAAACTCGCAAGCTACTCTGCAGCTATGTTTCGACTGTAATGTAAGTACTCTGCCTTCCTCATACGTTCTGGTCTCGGTATCTGATCTCGGCCCACCGGCCCATCACAGTTTTCTAGTGGTGGCGCCTCCAAATGAGACGTGGGGATTCCTGCCTTGGCTCCCTCTCCGTCCTCGATTCCTCAGTCAGGGGGAATGCCAACCTTCAGGCGTTCAGCTCGTCACTGACTCACCCTGCTTGCTGCCACTGGTACCATGGCCCAGCGTTGCTCTGCCCCTCCAGGCCGTCAACAATGCGGAGGCTCACCTCTGCGCAGTTCTCTCTTCAACGTAGGAGTTTCTGCTCTTCTACACGTCACATGAATAAACTGAATGGTGTCATTCTTTGGTGATCATGGCGTTCAGGCTGTAGTCAGCATTGCCTGTAGCCAACACATGTAAAGAAGGATCTTTGTAAAATAGAGTTGTTGCAGGTGATATTAAAGTGTTTTCCACATCCATATATGCAGACAGCAGTAATGTACAACAGCGGTGGTGTAAAAAGTGTCTCCCAAATGTCTTCCCATTCTAAATGTATCTTAAGTGGAGTCTGGCATGAGAGAGTTATCAAGCATAACTGGCAAAGGACACCATCTTACATATGATATATTCAACAAGTCCCGTCTCCATCAGTGCTTAGCATGATGAACCTTGTAGGCCCTAGTACCAGAATGGAAGACACTATCAGTAAAGTAATTACTAAGTAATATAGCTGATTAGTCCCATCACATGAGGAGCAACAAACATCAGGTAGTCCCTGCTTTTTAACTAAGCACGCTTTAGATCCTGCAGCCCACATATATATATTTTTGAGGGTTGTGTAATCTCCTTAGTTCACCTGCTGTGCATAGACCAACATCTAGTGGAAGCTGCGGAGTATCACAGTTGTTGTTTTCGAAATTCAAAAAGGGACATCGACAGGGCGTGCCAGTAATACTATCCCTAGTGTGACATCCACTGTACCCATGATCCCTCATGCGTGTAGGTCCCTCAGATTGTTTTTTTCTGCCTTACTAGTCGGACGCATGTGTACGGAGTTCCTTATCTACTTTCAATTACGTTAGATTTCTTACTATCCTTTGTCCACTGAATGCTGAAGAACGACGCCGGTGAGGATCAGAGAGACTTCCATCGGAGACTGCTGCGATGGATCCCTGGCCTTGGAAGTCAATAGGAGAGTGGGGGGGGGGGTCATATATGTTATATTCCCCCTTTCCTACATATTATTCGCCCCACTGCAATATTTTGACCATATGGGGAGTACTCCATTTAAATTCTGCCCCAAATGTAACAGAAAGTTCCCTTGGGTAGATGAGCATTTAACTTGTAATCTGTGTCTCCCTTGAGACAATATCGAGGCATCTTGTCGGGCATGTAGACTCTTCAAGCCTAAAACCCTACAGGACCGTTCCACAAAGCGATGGGCCCACTACGCCAGGCAGCTCAAGCCATGGACGTAGAGGGCGATTTCAGTGATGGCAGCAACGCCGCTGAATCGCTCAGCGAGGGCGAGGGGGCAGCTTCGGCTACCCAAGCGCACGCCCCCGACCCAGTAGGACAGGCCGGTGGCCATGTTGTGGGGACCGCACCCGCCAGCAAGAGCGCAACACGTACACCCACCACCAAGCACATTAGCCCGGGCCGGGACTCGACACGCGTGTCGAGTGATCGGCAATGGTCGACACCTAGAGAGCGGTCCACCGAATCCCTATTTTCTGGGCGTTCCCGCTCGTGGTCACCTCACGACAGGGACAAGTCGTCCTCGGACGGAAAAGGTGTCGCCCATCAAACTACCATCGAGACCCGGTTGCCTGATGACGATTCCGTGTCCCAACCCACTTCCGAGACTAGACGCTCCGTGTCTAATCCCACATCCGAAATTCAGCGATCCGCATCGGACCCCACCTCCGAAAGTCGACACGCTGCGTCGGACCAGGCGGAAGGCCCCAACAAGTCTGGAAAGACCACTTTTGGCCATGGGGGAGGGGGTAAACACCATAAAAAGTCCTCCGAAGATCCCCACACTCCTAAGGAAAAGCATGGGGATGACAAGGCTGCAAAAAAATCTAAAGAACCTCAGCCTACCCCTAAAACCAAGGTTATGCCTCCCACAGATGTGGACATGGGCCTCACCCCTCAAACTGTTACTATACCAAGCTCCAAGGAATGGAGCTCTGCAGATATAGACGGAGTAATGAAGAGGATGACCTTTTTGGCCAATTATTATTAAAAAGATCCAAATTATTTTGAAAGTTATAGGAACACCCCTCCCACCGCAGCTCCATCTGGTTCCAGAGCTACACCTCTGTCTCCTCAACCCCTCCTAAAAGGTCTCACACTGACACCCCCTTTCAGGGCTTAGTCATAGACCCCTTTGTTGTGGAGCCTTATGACCCGGCTTCTTACCATGAAGACCCTGACCCTTAATTCGATGAGGACCAGGATGCAGACCCTTATTACGGGATAATGAGGAACAGGAGGCTGAAGATGAGTCTGACGCTTACACCTTAGACTCCCCAATTCCTAAGGACTCTCCTCTTAATGATTATTCAGTCGATAACCAACCCATCCTTAAGGAGGTGTTGGCCAGGGCTGTTGAACACTCCCAAATCAATACTCAGGAATTTCAAGAGGACAAGGATTTCGCAGACAAATCCTGGGGGACAAGAAGGCAGTAACTCAGTCCATCCCGCTACTGAAATCTATTCAGCGCAGGATTCAGCCATCTCTACAAACCCCTAACCTCACACGTGCAGTAAATCCACGTGTCGAGAAGTTATTTTGTGCCGCTCCTTCTGACCCTTTATATATTAGGGGACAACTAAAAACAGATTTCCTAGTTGTCGCCACCATGAGGAAGAGAGCGGGCACCCCACTTGCTTCCTCAAAGGCTTCCCTGGATAAAGAAAGCAAGAGGATTAATGGCCTAGGTAGGAAAGTCGCCTCCTTTTGCGGCTTATCAGGCTAGGATAGCCAACAGTGCCACCCTCTTGGCGAGCTATAATTGCGACAATTGGGAGGAAGTTTCTGCTGTACTCTCCTCTGCATCAGAACCTTTAAAGACCCAGTTAGCACAAGTGGCAGCCGAGGGGAGGGCAGTGTCTGGCTGCCTCCTTAAAACTAACTTCGATGCAGCTGATAATGCTGGTAGCATAATCGCTGAGGGTACGATCATTAAAAGGCATGCATAGCTGAGACAATCAGGATTTAAGCCTGAAACTCGGGCAACACTGATGGACATGCCTGTCGAGCCTAACGTATTACTCGGTAAAGCCGTCGAAGATGCCCTCAAAATGGCAAAGGATGAGTATGACACTTTAAAATCCCTTGGTCAACTCACTAACAAGCCCTCTGGACAGAGGGCAAGCAATAATTTTCGTCGCTTTCGAGGCCAAAATTCCCAAATAGGGTCTAGCTATAGCCAGAATCAGAGCTTATTGTGGGGGAATAACCAATCATAATCTTCCCAGGGATACCCGAGAGGGCAGCGCAGGGGTCGTGGGTGGGGAGGAGCACCTGCGCAAAGAGGCAATCCCAGTGTACCCTTACCTGGACGACTGGCTCATTACAGGGGAGTCCCCCCAAATTTGCAGACAAAACATACAAAGAACAATGAACCTCCTCTTTCAATTGTGCTTCTCCATCAACGAGAAACAGTCAAGCGTGGTGCCAAGCACCTCGAAACAGTTCCTAGGATCTGTCGTAAATACTGTAGAAGGGTTGGCCTTTCCGTTGGAGGAAAGAATTCGAAATGTGTTGCTGCAAATTCCTCAATTTCAGGCTGGTCGCCAAATAAGGGTGCGCAAAGCAATGTGTTTGCTAGGCATGATGGCATCTTGCATTTACCTGGTTCCCTATGCGCGCCTGCGCATGGGACCCATGCAGGAGTGGTTGGCGAAACAGTGGTTTCAGGCAAGTGGTCAGTGGGACGACCTAGTGGTTGTTTCGCCAACACTAGTACAGAATCTTCGCTGGTGGACGAGAGAATCTAACGAAGGGGAAACCCTTCTACGACCCAGAGGTTCAAGCCGTCGTCACAACAGACACCTCCTTAACAGGGTGGGGAGCTCACTACCTTCACCACACAGCTCAGGGTCTATGGTTTCGCAAGGTTGCTCAGAACCACATCAATCTGCTGGAACTTCTAGCAGTATTCAGAGCGCTTTGGGCATTCAAACCCCTCTTATCGAACCAGTCAGTGCAAGTCCTTACAGACAGCACAACTGTGATGTTTTACATAAACAAGCAGGGGGCACTAGTTCTCAAAATCTGTCCAGGCTTGCCCAACAAATTTGGAAATGGGCACTCAAATAGAAGATTTACCTGTCATCCCTGCATGTTCCGGGGGAACTCAACTCGCTAGAAGACTCTCTGAGCAGAGATCCCCTTCCAGAGCAACACGAATGGCGACTACACGAAGACGTCGTATAACACCTCTTCTCTCGGTGGGGTTTCCCCATAAAAGATCTATTCGCCACAAGCAAAAACAGTCAATGCTCAGACTTTGCGTCCAGGTTCCCCCAGCCAGGCTCCAAGGGGAACGCCCTATGTATCAACTAACCAGGGATATTTGCCTATGCTTTTCCACCAACCCCTCTCATGAGGAAAGTGGTGAACAAGTTACGCAAGGAACCGATGATTCTTATTCTAATTGCTCCTATGTGGGCAAGACAACCATGGTATCCACATCTGCGCAGACTGGCGATGTGCGATCCCATCTAACTCCCGTGCCAGTACAACCTACTCACCCAGCACAAGGGACTTGCGGTGCACCCGCAGCCATACTCAATGAACTTGGCAGCATGGTTCCTGAGGTCATAGAGTTTGGACATCTTAACCTGCTACAGAGATACATGGATATCTTGAATGAATCAAGAAAACCAAACACTAGGCACTGTTACTTTGACAAATGGAGAAGATTCGTAATTTGGTGCCAGAATAAACAAATCAACCCCATAGAATGTACTCCATGCCACATTCTAACTTATATGCTTCATTTACTAGATGCAGGGTTAGTATTGAACTCTCTAAAGGTCCACCTGGCGGCTTTGTCAGCCTACACGACCTCTCATAATAAGGTCTCATGGTGGAAAGTACCGTTGATCAAGGCATTTATTGAAGGAGTAAAGAGACCCCACCCTCCAATTTCTAAACCGCTGCCAGGTTGGGACCTCCATGTGATACTTGCTAAGCTCATGTGTCCCCCTTTCGAGCCTATTCACAAGTCTAATCTCAAACACCTGACTTATAAAACGGCCTTCGTAGTGGCTATCACTTCCATAAGAAGGGTTAGTGAAATTCAAGCATTGTCAGTGCAGGATCCTTTCTTTGTTGTACACAAAGACAAGCTGGTTTTACGTACTCCTCCTAGGTTCTCCCCTAAATTAATCTCCAAATTTCACGGAAACCAGTCAATTGACCTACCGGCTTTCTTCCGGGAACTCAACTGCTCAGCTGAGGTAAAACTCCACACACTAGATGTGAGGAGAGCGGTCCTCTACTATGTAGACAAGACCAGACTGCTAAGAAAAACAGATCAATTGTTTGTCTCCATAGCGCCAGGCAGAGAAGGTGACCGCATTTCTAAGAATGCCATCTCTAGGTGGATAGTCAGATGTATCTAACTGTGCTATTCCCTATCAGATAAAACACTGCCTTTTTACGCCCAGGGCTCACTCCACAAGAGGTGCTGGAGCCACTCTGGATTTCATTGCAAATGTCACCTTAGACTGTATTTGCAAGGCAGCTACATGGAGCTCTGTACATACTTTCACTCAGCACTACTGCATTCACACCCATTCCAAGACAGATACACAAGGGGGAAAAGCGGTTCTAAGACATTTATTTGCTCATGAACCTGCTCACATACCACCTCCTTTTTCTGCCACTGCTCGCTAATTTATGCACAGCAGGTGATTTTAGCAAATTCCACAAGCCTCAGAAGGGATACATTACTCACCGTAATCGTATTTCTGACGCTTGTATCTGCTTAGATTCACATGCGACCCACCCTTCCTCCCCTCGGAGAGAAGGTGCATGGATGCTCATGAGCTTGTCTGATACATAGCTGCTTGGATACAACTGTACTCACGCTACACCTCATGCTACCATATGTCAGAAAAATACAATCTGAGGGACCTACACGTGTGAGGGATCATGGGTACAGTGGACGTCACACTAGGGATAGTATTACTGGCCCGGCCTGTCGATGTCACTTTTTGAGTTTCGAAAACAACAACTGTAATACTCTGCAGCTTCCACTAGATGTCGGCCTATGCACAGCATGTGAATCTAAGCAGATACGAGCGTCACAAATACGATTACAGTGAGTAATGTATCGTGTTTGTGTGTGTATATGTATATATATATATATTTGTATATATTTATTTATTTCTGAGGCGTGTGGGTCTGCTTAGATCACATTTATTTATTTATTTATTTGAATTTTTAAAGCGCCCAGCGGCCCGGAGGCATCGTGGCGCTGTTACAGAATGTTCACTTAGCAGGTTTTAGGGCAAAACATTAGAGAGCAATAGTACAAAAAACAGAGAACACAAAAGTAATGGACATAGTTAAAGGGCGTTCCGAGCTTACAGAGGAACAGTGTTTGAGACAATATGTTCAGCGTTCTAGTTGAAAAGTTCAGTCTTTAGCATTTTTCTGAACACTGAGAGATTCTATGTTTCTTAAGCTGCACGGGAGGGTGTTCCAGGCTTTAGGGGCTAGAACTTCGAAGCTAGTGCCGCCAGCTTTGGCTCTGTTAAAAGCTGGGACTGAGAGTAGGTGAGAGTTTTGGTCTGTGGGCTGGAGCCTAGTGTAGTCTTTCTGCTAGGTAGGCTGGTGCATTCTGAGAGAGGCACCTGTGAATGATCGTGATGGCCTTTAATGTTATGCGTTTTTTGATGGGGAGCCTCCCACATGCTATGCATAGGCCAACATCTAAAAGGGACGTCGATTGGGCGTGTTAGTAATACTATCCATAGTGTGACGTCTACTGTATCCCTGGTCCTTCATGCGTTGAGGTGCCTCAAATTGTTTTTTCCACCATTGTGGTCAGTCGCTAGTTGCAGCATTTCTTTCTGGCTAACTCCTTTTGATTAAACAAAGTTTAACTTTAAACTTTCTTTCTATCCTTCCAACAACTGCCCGATACCCGCTGCACTACCAAATGCATCGGCGGCTTTCGACGGACGGCTCCATCGACAACGACGTTCAACTGTCACGACGAAAGAAGACTGCGGCCTATACAGGCCTCACCGGGCATCACCCCTTCACAGTAGGGAAAGTGGAGGGAGGTACCTTTTTAGAGAATGCCTCTTCAGACCCCATATCTTCCCTATTGTCGCTGTGCTGCCTTTACCATTAGCAATGGAAAATAGTCCTTATAAATGTTGCCCTTCCTGCAACAGGTAATTCCCTTGGAAGGACACGCGCAAGGTGTGCAATCACTGTGTGCCAAGGGACCACCCCGAGTAAAACTGCAAGTTCCGCAGACCTTTATGCCCAAAAATCCTAAAGGACTGTCAGACAGGGACATCATTTTGGGGTCACCAGGGGTCGCAATTGCAACCCCTGAGATCTCCCTTGCTACCCCTAGAAAAACAAAAAAAGATTTTACTGTTTTTTTTGTTTGTTTAATGGAAGCTCCTGGGCTGTGGCCAGCGCCATGTGGCTCTTTGTTTCTGGAGAGACTGCCATTCTTGTTAAAAACAGGGGTTTCCACAAGTCTAACACTTTGAGCAGTGACCCTAATTAAGAAGGAATAGGAATAACAAATAGTTTTTCGGGAATTCTATACAATAATTGTTAGACTCATTAAAGGTTTATTTTAGGCACACCTCAGGCAGTGAGTCAGTGATTTAGTCTGTTCTTAAACACCTCAAATTCACAATGCAGACAAAAACTAGATGTATTTGGCTTTTCGCAAGTCGCAGCTATAGCATGTTTTTTTCTGCCATTGTCTCTGTTACGATCATCACAAGACAGTCCATCTCGGTGTGCTCGGTCACTTGACAAAATCCTTGTGCCTAAAAGCTTGTGTATAGTGTAGAAATGTTTGACCATAGCACATCAAGTAGCACTTGATTTAATTGTGAAACAATTGTAATGTGTCTATCTTTCCTACCTCCCTGGCATGCTGTTCAGGATATTTGTTTGCATGCATGAGGTAACCCAGAGTACGGAATGCTGCGTGAGTGCGCTGCTTTCCCTGCGCTAGTGTATATTCTTTAATACAGTTATGAACCATCCCAATGGTATGTATTTTGTCAACCTCTGAAGCCTGAAAAGTAGATCCATGCAGGCTTGACATGTGGCTAACTTTGCAGCAGCCCTGCAGATGAACTGGCCTGCTGTTAAATCTCATTTACCAGTTTATTGGTATCCACTACAGAGTGTAATTTGTTTTCTGACTTTGAGAAAATTCAGACATGTAATTGCTCATTTTACTATAGCCGGTAAAATAGCTATGGCTGGTAAGATAGCTCAGTTGGTTGAGTGGGTTGAGCTCTCGCTGCAGCAATGTGTGTGTGATCTGCAGGTTGTAGGTTCGAATCCAGGAAAGGCCAACTCATCCTTCTGAGGTCTATAAATGAGTACCAACACATGTTGGGTGATATTGTATATGTGTTCTATAAAAAAAAAGGGCTTAAGCGTAAGTGCTATATAATAGCACATCATTATCATTTGGCCTTGGACGTCTGCTTGCATTTACAGTAATTTGGTAAAATGGGCCTATACACACTGATATTAATGATACATATGGTGATTCATTCTTGTATGAAATGTATATCGTATTGCAGTGATATCATAACCATATTTATCGTAGTGTACTTAGGAACAATACTGTGTGATGCCACTTCCTGTTTTGTCAGGTGTGAAAGGTTGTATTCCATCCCTTTTCCGTGATATCCCTTCAGGCTGGGGTCAAATGACATCACTTCAGTGATGTCATCAGTGGTCAAGGGTCAAGTGATGTCACTTCCGCTGCCCCTGGCATTTTGGTGAAATGACGTCCCTGCCGTCGGACCAAATGCTGGGCCGCCATGGACGTGGTGGGGGAATCCAGCGAGGGCAGCATCAACATCCTTAGTGACGCCGAAGGTGATCAGGGTTCGATGGAATCCAATGTGCAGGCCCCCGGCTCCAATAAGCAGGCCAGCTGCCCTGTGACAGAGGCATCACACGGCAGCTCAGGCACACAGGCATTTCTCGCGTCGTCGACCGTTGAGAGCCATGCAGTGTCAAAGGAGAGGTCCTCATCCTCGTGCTCTGGGCCAACGCGCTCATGTTCGTTGCATGACAGGCCTATGAAACAGCTGCCAAAAGCAGTTTCAGTCACTGCGCCTAAAAAAGCCCTCCTTTCACACGCCGAAGGGCATGTGTCGAAAGGCGCTTCAGCGTCCCCCACCTCCACGTCAAAAATGAAGGAACTTATCAAAAACACATCCCGGTCACCCTCTTAAAGTCTAAAACATCAAACAGTAAAATCTTCGACGCCTCTACCGTCCAGGACCTCTACCTCTGAGGATAGCACCGTTTCTCCATCTGGAAACACTTTTTCAGAGGTCATGCATCGCAAGGAACAGCCACCCTTGCTTCACACCCTTACCCCCTCAGTAGTTCCCAAATCAACTGAGTGGACCCCAGAGAGTTTCGAAAGGATTATGAGGAAAATGTCCTGCTTTGTGGACTTCATGGACAAGCACCTTGGGGAACTTAAGAATCTTCAGGGCCCTTCACAAAAGGGAGTGGGCAGGGATGAACCAGGTACTAAAAGGCCACGTCTGGACATTTCACAGCCCAGCACGTTCACCAAGACCCAGGCCACCTCCAAGTACCATGACCCCGCTCAAGACCTGTACATTATAGATCCCTCGGGGTCTCAGGGCCCTGGATCTTGGGGAGATCAAGGCGACCAGGTTTACCAGGAGCAATATTATGACGATGAGGACATCTATGTCATCGTCAC
Organism: Ambystoma mexicanum; assembly: GCF_040938575.1. Lineage (NCBI taxonomy): Eukaryota > Metazoa > Chordata > Amphibia > Caudata > Ambystomatidae > Ambystoma > Ambystoma mexicanum. The sequence goes on from NC_090929.1 coordinate 668,335,131, forward strand.
CAGACCATCAAGACCAGCCAGTGGCAGACTCACCAGTCGACAACCAGCTCCAATATAATGAGCTACTGCTGAAGGCTGCCCAACGTTTTAAAATAGACACCCAGAAGGCCCAGGTTGACAAGGATTCTGTGGAGGACATCCTGGGTGACAAGAGATCTACCACTCACTATATCCCCCTCTTGCATTCTACCCAAAGGCGCATTCCGGGCTTCTCTACTTAAACCAAACCTCACCAGGAAGGTATTCAGGCCAGCCCCTAAAGAGCCCCTGTACGTCAGGGGTCAGCTTAAACCCAATTCCCTGGTTGTTACCACTACAAGAAAAAGGGCACACACCCCCATGGCCTCTGCGTAGGCCCCTCCAGATAAGGAAAGCAAAATGATCTACACCTTTGGCGGAAAGGTGGCTTCCTCGGCTGCCTACCAGTCTAAACAAGCCAACACCACCACCCTCCTGGCTAGCTATAGTTGCCAAAAGTGGGACGAGCTAGAACAACAAATTGAAGCAGTCCCAGAACCCTTGAAGTCACAACTTCTGAAGACTTTATCAGAAGGCAAGCAAGTGTCTAATTGCATCTTAAAAACAACCTAGATGCCGCGGACAATGCAGGCTGCATCATAGCCGAGGGCACATTAATCCAGCACCATGCCTGGCTTAGGCAGTCAGGGTTCAAACTAGAGACACAGTCCATGTCTACATGACCCTTGAGCCTAATGCCCTGATCAGGAAGGCAGTTGAAGACGTCCTAAAGAATGCCAAAGAAGAATGACACCCTCAAATCCCTTGGACAGCTATCCAACAAGCCGTTTGTCCAAAGGGGGTCTTTCAACACAAGAATGTTCCGTGGGCAGGTCCCACAGCGCTCCTCTGGTTATGGCCAGGGCAGCCAATCACCATCGCGGGGCACCTCACAGGGACAGTCCTTCTCCAATGTTCAAAGAGGCTACAAAAGGTGCAGGAGTAGAGGTAGAGCCTCCTCAGCCAGAGGCTCCACTTCGCCCAAGCAATAATTCCCCGTTCCAGGTCCCCTCCCATGCCACTCCACTAGGTGGTTAGATCTCACAATTCACTCATGCATGGGAGGTGATCACGTCAGACAAGTCGGTGTTATCCACCATGGTGTGCGGATATTGTATAGAATTTCTACAAAGGCCATCCAACCACTCGCCAAGACACAGAAAAATGACACAGAAAGAAAGGTACATATTACTGGAGGACGTGAAAGCCCTGCTGGAAAAGGACGCCATAGAGATCGTCCCAGCAAACCAGGTAAACAAGGGTATTTATTCAACGTACTTCCTTGTGCCAAAGAAAGACTTAACAATGCACCCGGTACTAGACCTGCGCCTAGCAAACACATATGTCAAGCCTCAAAAATTTTGCATGACAACACTTCAGGGGGTAATTCCTCTCTTAAAACAGGGGGATTACATGGCAACATTGGGCATGAAAGATGCATACTTTCATATTTCAATGTTCCCAGCACACAGAAAGTATCTCCGCTTCCAAATAGCAGGAGAACATTACCGATTCAAGGTACTCCCTTTTGGCATAGCCTCAGCCCCAAGGTTATTCACAAAGGTACTAGCAGTGGTAGCGGCTCACCGACGCAGAGGCAATCCCACTGTACCCTTAATTGGATGACTGGCTAATAACAGGGGATTCCCCTCAAATTTGCAAATACAACAACCAAAGAACAATCAACCTTTGGTTCCAATTGGGATTCTCTATCAACGAGAAAAGATCAAGCCTCGTACCCAGTCAAACAAAACAATTCCTGGGAGCAATCCAGGTGTGGCTAGTCTTCCCCTCAAATGAAAGAGTCAAGTCCAGAACATGCTGTCGCAAATACCTCACTATCTAGCTGGTCGCCAGATAACCGTACACTAGGCAGTGTGCCTGCTGTGAATGATGGCATCATGCATTTACCTAGTTCCACACTGTGGCTGCACATGCGCCCAATGCAGCAGTGGTTAGCAACACAATGGTCTCAGGCAGGCGGTCTGTGGGACGATCTAGTGGTTGTTTCGCTAACCTTAGCACAGGCTCTTTGCTCGTGGTCCAGGAACAACCTAAAAGTAAAACCCTTTCAGAAATCCACCGGTTCAAGCGATACAAACTACAGACGCCTCATTCTCTGGATGGGGACCCCATTACCTTCACCACAGAGCTCACGGCCAGTGGACACACACACCACAGCCCAAAACCACATCAACCTCCTAGAACTTCTGGCAGTTCTCCAAGCCCTGCAGGCTTTTCAGCAGTATCTGGTAGGTCAGACAGTGCAAGTCCACACAGACCGCACCACTGCCATGTTTTACATAAACAAGCAGGGAGGGACACACTCTCCAAGTCTGCCCAAGCTATCCCAAAAAATAAATGTGGAAGTGGGCACTCAAGCAGAACATGTTCCTAGTCTCACAACACGTTCCAGAGGAACTTGATGCTCTAGCAGACACTCTAAGCAGAAACCCTCTACCAGAGGAACACAAGTGGCAAATAAACAGAAATATCCTAGATGAAATCTTCTCCCAGTGGGGTTATCCTCCCTTTGACTTGTTCGCCATAAGCCAAAATGCACAATGCCCAGACTTTGCTTACAGGTTTCCCCAACCAGGATCTAAGGGGAACGCCATGTGGATCAGTTGGTCAGGGAAATTTGCTTAGGCTTTTCCACCGACACCACTTCTGCGCAGTATAGTGCACAAGATGCACCGGGAACCAGTCACTCTAATCCCGATCGCTCCAATGTGGGCAAGACAACCTTGGTTTCCACATCTGCTCAAACTGGCAATGTGAAAACCAGTCAAGCTTCTGTGCACCTCCAACATGCTGTCCTAACACGAGGGAACAACACTCCATCCACATCCTCAGTCTATGAACTTGGCAGCCTGGCTCCTGAAGTCATAGAGTTTGGCCACTTAAGACTTCCTCAAAGGTGTACGGATATCCTAAAGGAGTCACGCAAACCCAACACCAGACACTGTTACTTCAAGAAGTGGAAGAGGTTTGTGGTAGGGTGCAGATCACAATCCTTTAATCCAATTGAATGTACACCATCCAACATTCTACACTAATTGACTCGGAAGGATAGCTCGGGGGCAACGTACTCGCCTTGGAAGCAAGACGACAGGGAGCACCACAGGTTCGATCCCCGGGTCCGTGCTTGGAAACCTCTGGGTATTAAGCGCGCTATAAATATCATATCATATATCAAAATATCATATCATATCATGCTCTATCTACTAGACTCTGGCCTAGTATTTAACTCCATCAAAGTACACCTAGTGGTCTTGTCCGCATACACTACTTCGCAGAACAAGGTGTATTGGTGGAAAGTTTTTGTTACCAAGGAGTAAAGAGTTTATACACTCTCATTTCTAACCCTCCACCAGGTTGGGACCTTAATGTTGTGCTCTCAGAGCTCATGGATCCACCCTTTGAGCCTATGCACAAAGGCCAGCTTAAACACTTAACATACAAAAACGCCTTTCTGGTAGGCATCACCTCCATAAGACGAGTCAGTGAGCTGCAAGCATTACCTGTTGAAGACCCTTTCTTTGTAATTCACAAGGACAAGATGATCCTTAGAACACATCCTAGGGTTTCACCAAAATTCATATCCAAGTTCCATGTCAACCAATCCATTGAACAACCTACTTTTTTCCAAAATACATCTAACTCAGCTGAAAGAAGCCTTCATACACTAGATGTAAGGAAGGCTGTCTTGTACTACTTAAACAAAACAAAACCTCTAAGGAAAACAGATCAGCTCTGTTTCCATAGCATCTGGTAGAGAAGGTGATCACATCTCTAAAAATCTCCAAATGGATAGTCAAATGCATACAGCTGTGCTATTCACTATCCAAAAAGATCCTACCTTTCACTCTTAGAGCTCATTCTCCCAGAGGTACAGGAGCCATTCTAGCATTTATTGCAAATGTCCCCCTAGACACTATTTGCAACACAACTACTTGGAGTTCCATTCATACCTTTTCGCAGCATTACTGCATTGACAAACACTCTAAAGCAGATTCACAGGTGGGACAAGCGGTGTTAAACATCTATTTGCCGCTGTACCATCTCATAACCCACCTCCTCCAGATACTGCTTTCTAATCTATGCATGTGGTCTAAGCATATCCACCAGCCTCAGAAGGCATACATTACTCACCGTAATCGTATTTCTGATGCTTGTATCTGCTTAGATTTACATGCACCCACCCTTCCTCCCCTCCTGGAGTCGAACGTGCATATATGTTTCTTGTTCTATTTCTATTTTCTGCTTTACTACCTCTGTACTCGCGCTACACTTCATGCAACCTCATGTCAGAAACAAAGCAATCTTGAGGGACTTTGACGCGTGAAGGACCATGGGTACATAAGACGTCACACTAGGGTTAGTATTACTAACACTCCCAGTCGACGTCCCTTTTCGAGTTTCGAAAACAAATCATGCAATCTTTCACAACTACCACTAGATGTCGCCCCATTCATACCATGTAAATCTAAGCAGATACATTTACCAGAAATACGATTACGGTGAGTAATGTATGCCATATATTTCTAAGTCTTGTGGATCTACATAGAATCACATGCTTTACAAAGGCCAACATCTAGTGGGTGTTGCAGAGTATTATTATTTTTTTGGATTCGAAAACGGCATCGATGGGGCATTCCCGTAATACTATCCCTACTGTGATACGTACAGTATCCATGATCCTTCATGCGTTGAAGTCCTCAGATTGTTTCCATTGATTTGGTCACTATATGCAGAGTTCATAGACTTGCTATTGTTATGCTCGAGATTGAGCAATATTTTAAACTGATTAATATTGTTAACATCGACAAAGAAGATCGCACAACAGAGCCTGCACGCTTATTTGTTTTATTTGTATTGTGTAGGGACAGGAGCCCGTAGGCATAGGGGTGCCTGGACAGAACATAATTGACAAACAGGCAGGAAATGGAGGAAGGGCCAGAGGAGGAATACTTAAACAAGGACGTTTTTAGTCCACGTTTGAAAGCAGGGAGGGGGATGCAAGCTCTCAGGTCAGGTGGTAAAGCATTCAAAATTTTGGGGGCTCCGTAACAGAAAGATCTTTGGCCAGCAATGGACAGTTTTGCCTGCAGAGTGTCCAGAAAGCAGGCATTATTGGATCTCAGCACCCTTTGGGCCGGGAACCAAGTTATGAAATTGGTCAGATACTTAGGGCTCACTCCATACAGACACTTGTGTATAATGCACTGGACTCTAAAAGAGATTCTACTGCTGATCAGAAGCCAGTGTGGAGCTTTACGAGCTGCAGACACATGGTTTGATCTGCATAGGCCCTCTATGATGCGAACAGCATTATTCTGGACTACCTGCAGTCGCATTATTTCACTCTTAGCAACGCCCATCAGGAGGCTTGAACAATAATCAAGTTTAGCTCCTATTATGGCACATGCAATGGTGGCACAGTTGGCATGGTTGGGAAATGGTCTAAGTTGGGCAAGTAGTTTGACATGGTAAGAGGTACTTGAAATCATGCTACTTATTTGCGCTTTCATGTTAAGTTTTTGATCGAGGGTGACTGCGAGCGTCTTGATTTTAGTTTTGGTGGAAATGCTGCAAACTGCGATATTAAAATGTTGTTATTCAGGGCCTACCTTCTGAAGCTGTACCGAGCTGCTCATGATCAGAAGCTCAGTCTTGGAATCATTCAGTGCCAGACTGTTGGCACGCATCCAGGTTTGGAACTGGCCGTAGATAGCATTGATGATAAGTTGGTCAGCATGGAACTCCCAGTAAAGGGGATCAGGCATTGTGTATCATCCGCATAATTACCATATACAATGCCTTCGCTATCCAGATGTTCAAACAATGGTAACATACATATGTTGAACAATGTGGATGATGCACATGATTCCTGTGGAACCCCACAGGTTGCTGAGAAATCTTCAGCCATAGTGTCTTTGAAAAATACTTTTTACCTTGCAATCTGAGAGGAAGGATTTTAGCCAAGCCAATGGAGCAAAGGATGCCGCATGCTGCAGACGATCGGTAAGTATTGAGTGATCCACTAGATCGACCGCAGCAGACAGATGTAGGGAAACTAGGAATGTCATATTGCCTGACTCAAAGGATTTAAAGATGTTATTTATTAGGTCAAGCAACGTGTTTTCTCTGCTTTGTGCATGCCGAAAACCTGATTGTTTTTCTCCAAGAATCTTGTGATTAGACAGGAAATCCTCTATTCGTATCTTGACCACCTTATCGAGGATTTTCAAGAGGGATGGCACATTTGTAAAGGGCCGATAATTACCTGGCACACTGGGGTCAAGTGAAGGTTTTTTGATCAATGGGGAAACCCAAGCTTTTTTAATACAAGATGGAACCTGGTTCTCTGGGAACGACGCATTTATAAAGTTGGTGATGAGTGAAATCAGCTGAGGTTCACAGGCTTTCACAGTGAGAGCCAGGCAGGGGTCCCCCTTACAGTTTGTGGTTTTAAGTTGTTTGCGGATTTCCATCATTTGCTCTTCATTCACGGACTGAAATTCAAAATCAAGTTTTGTAGCGAGACATGTGGTCCCCACCGGGACCGGTCCTCCTTTTTGGGTTTCATCTGGTATTATTTTTGTTGCAATATCCTTCTGTATGCAGATCAGCTTACTGATTGCAGCATTCAGAATACTTGTACACCAGCTAGTGTCCTCATTGGTTATCTGAGTTGGGCAGGGGCAGGGATTCTCCAGCTCTTTAAGGATTCTGAACAGTTCCCTAGAGTTGGGAAAAAGCCCCAGAGATCCTTTGATCGAAATACAGTTTTTTTGCCTCACAGATTGCGACTTTGTAGGGTTTGGCAGCGGCAGAGTAGATGACCTTATCATGAGGGGGCTTGGTTGTTTTCCCATAGTTTCAGAGCTGTGTTCTTGACCTTTTTCAGTTTGCGAATGTCTGCCAAGAATCAGCCTTTCTCTGGAGCCAAGCTCTGAGCTGCATTTTCCAGCATACCTTGGTACACATTAGCCAATTCTTCTGCTGAGTTAAGATTGGATGGATTGTTAGTGACTTTGGAAATATAGGAAGCCATTGCAGATGGGGTCAGTTTCCGAATGTTCCTAAAAGAGCACCACGGTTTGGTAGCTCTACTTCTGACAAGGCCTGGCGTAGTCCTGTTCCAACCCACAAATAAATGGTCTGACCAGAGATATGGGTTTATTTCAACCTCCCTGATAGTAATGTTTTGGGTGAGCACCTAATCCAGGGTCCTTCCTTTATTGTGAGTGGGTACATTAACATGCTGAGTGAAGCCTAGATGTTGGAATGTGGCTTCAAACAGGGTGGCCATGGTATCAGGGTCATCTAAAAAAACAATATTAAAATCACCCAAAATCATAATTCCAAATGAGAGGAGATAGGTTCACTCATATGTAATAGAAAATCTGGCATAGTCTGTGGTGGTCGATAAATGAGAAATATGTGAATGGTTGTATTTGAGTCAAGGGCCCATTTTACACGTAGTACATCACACTCTGGTAGTGTGATATTTTCAATTTTACGGATTTGTAGGGAGTCTTTGTAGATCAGCGCTAGGCCTCCCCCGAGTTCCCCCCTTGGTCATGAGCTTGATCTGTTCTCAAGATGCAATATCCTGTAGGTACAGAGAGAGAGAGAGGGCAGAACCTGCAGCACTATGTAGCCAAGACCCAGTTATGGCACACAAGTCGATTTTGTGTTCAATGATGTGCTCAGCTACTTCCGTTGAGTGTCTGATGAGAGATCTAGTATTAAGTAGCAAACATTTAATCTGTTTGTCTCTGCCATTAGTTGGTATTAAAGGCCTGTTGGAAGGGTATGCAGCAGGTATATCCTGCGGCAATGGTTGCCTAACGCAGTCAGTTACAAAGACATGTTCATTAGTGTCATGGGGGATGTAAGTCAGTGATTTTGCGGCAGCGTTTGAGCTGACGGCTGTGTTCACAGCTGGATCAACCGTGGTCTGGATAATATTCAAGTTAGAGGCTACTTGTTTCGGCGCAAGGATAGTCTTACTATTGCAAACAGTGTTAGTAGTAGGTTGAAGGTTGCAAGATGCAACGTGAGGATTTCTAATATAAAAATCTGTAATCCCAGATGGAGAGGATATGCTAGGCAGATATTGCAAATGAGCTAGCGATGGTTGTATACGAATTGATCGTTTTACAACTGCTCGAATGACAATTGACCTTTTCACAATTGACCGAATTGTGAAGGTCATTTGTACCACATATGTGGGGGGAAACCCCTCACAACCCCCCACCCAACGCCAAACCCCCCAAAACCCATATATATATTCGGTCAATTGTGAAAAGGTCAATTGTGAATAATTGTAAACTACCAATTTGGGTAATACCCTAACGATTCCATAGAATCTTCACTCACTTATGCAGGCAGTGCACTTTGTGATGAGACGAAGGGAGCAGTGCCAGGATCATCAAATGGGAGAAGGGCTAACGCTTTGTATTTCTGAAGAATATCTGTAACACGCTAGCTCCGTGGAGCCCGTTCTTGAATAAGCAGAAGCAAACCATTGAGCAGTAAACAGCTGGGCAGAATTGAACGCCCAACGCTGTAAGCAGTCGTAAACCAGCGTTTACCGGCCTTGCTGACGCTCAAATGCTGGGAAGATAAACCCTGATGAATGTCGGGAGATGTAGTTCCAGCAAACTATGCGTCCGTACAAGCAAGGCAGAATAAGCTGAATTCAACAAATTCGATTGGCAAAGGGCCTGCTCTACCTGTGGGCTGAAAAACGTGTTTCAGGGGGACAAACACATGGACTGTATTTATTGTCTCTACCTTAACCACTTCAATACGGAGTGTGACATCTGTTAGAGCTTCAGTGGCAAGATACTGAAAGACAGACACAGGAGGTTGGTCTCCTCCCAAGAGTGTGGCAGTGCCAAAACTGCCCACGAAAAGACCTCTGTGAAGACATTGTGAAGTAAGACACAGACAACAGACTTAACGTTCAAACAAAAGATGTTTATTAACTTAAATGTCAGAATGGTAGAAGGCCTATCTTGCCCTATGCTAATGAAATTAAGGAAATTCTGAGTTCAATTTATGTCCGTCTGTGTCCAAAACCTGTTCTTGCCCTCACATCTAAAGCTAACCAATGTGTAGGGATGCTACTAACAAAATAAACAGTGTTCAACATTAAGTTCTGAGCTTCTTCCAGCTCTCAGCTTTCTTTCACCCCCACCCCCCCGCACCCTCAAGTGCAAGAAAGTTCCACAAAAAGTCTCAAGATTACCTTTCTCACGTTTAAGGTAACACATTTTCAAATAGTTCTCAGGGTTCCGTTCCCCAAGCTTCAAGCAACACAGTTCTCAAAGCAAAGGGGTCTTGAGACTCTGTCCTCAAGACAACACGTGCAGTTCCTGAAGTCTCAGGGTTCCCTTCTCCAAGACTTTAACTCTGCCAAGTTTATTTTACTCTTTTCAAAAGTGTAACTTAACTCGAGGTCAGCCTGACTCTCCTTCTGGTTGGCTTCAGCAGTTCACTCACAAGGTTTATTCTCGATTTGTTTCACAATGTCTATGAGTTCGCCTCATTCAGGGCTCACTGGTCTAGGCGCTTGCCAGACCACATGGTCCTCCCATTACAGGTGGTTCAACCCGGATCCATTGATTCTCGTGTCACACAGGTTTTGTGGCACCTAACCCTGTGTACCAAGTCACTTGCACTTAATTCTACTTTGTTGGCCTCTTGGCTTTATTTGCAAGTGTACACTTCTTTGGGTTCTCCTTATCAACCTCTTGAATCTGCCATCATTTGTTGCACATCTCTTGCCAGTCTGAGGCCTTGCCACATTGCATTCACTCATTAAAGTTGATCTTTGTAGGGTTTTATTCACATCCCACCTTCTGTGGCACTCTTTCACACTAAAACCCTTTTCCGTAGTTTATTTCCACATGGGCACATTGTTTGTCCTTCAAGATTTGCTTTGCCCATAAAGTTTTTAGTGCATTCAGCATTCAATATATTTAACGTAAAGGTTTCATCCAGTTTGGTATTCAATATATTTACGTTATGTTTAATTTCACCTTTTCATTCAGTTTGGTAATAACGATGCATTTGTTATGCTTAACTGTTAGTTTTCATGCAGTTAGGTATTTATGATTTTTTAGGTTTCTGTTCGGTATTCAATAACCATTTGTTGAACTTGTTTACCCAGACCGTTACTCATTCCTGGTCTATTAGGAGCGCCCCAGTGCCCAGGTCTTCTCCATGACACTCACTGGCTGATTGCAGCTCCCTCCGATGGCCCCCGCAGTTTCTTCTCTGCTTGTGAGGCTGGCGGGCCTTCTGATGCGAGCCCCGCTCGCTTGCCGGGCATTCTTCTCTGCACGCCGGCAATTGGAGAGGCTTCTCTGCAGACGCAGACAGCGTCCTCTCTCTCCTGCAGCTCATGCTGCTCGCGCTCTGTGCTGGAGGCTCCCACACCTGTGACCATGATATGGCCCACTGTCTTGGGCCCCACAAGTTCCCTCTGCCTCTGGCGGTGACCTGGCTCCTGCTCCAGTCCCACCACGGCTGCCTGCACACAAAAAGGGGTCCCCTGCTGGTCTCTACCACGCAGTATCCCTATTGCTCTTCTAGCTGGTTCTCTGGCCCTCATATTATACACCTGCAACCAGTTAACAGGCTGCAGGTGTGTGTCTTTACTTAGGTTTTCTGGACCATGATTAAAGGGACATGCCTGACTCTCTGCAGGCATCTTCTTCATCCCAGTACCAAAGTGGTAGAAGGAAGGTGTAGTGTGTATTACTCTGTCTCCTCTTCCTCTCCCCAGTACTTTTAAATGTCAAATGTGGGGAAATGAGGGGTAAGGTCTTGCAGTAACCCATAAAGATTGGTGAAGGGTTAGGTTGGTCATTAATAGGGAAGAGAGGATACCATGTCTCACCTCTGTTATGTTAGGAGTACTTATAGCGCGCACTTTCGCCCAAAGGCATCTTGGCAAGTGGAAAAGAAGAAATACCGGCCCGAGCTGTGGCCCTAAAACAGGAAGGTTTTCAGCGCCCTTCTAATCTGAAAATGGTTCACCAGGCCTCGAAGGCTAGATGGAAGCCCATTCCACAGTCTACTGACTGCATATGAGAAAGCATAACCTCCCACACGGGCCAAGCAGTCCTTCGGGATAACCACTAAGTTGGCATCACCTGAGCGCAGCAGCCTGCCCGGGATGTAGGGGGGACATTTGTCCTGCAAATATTCCAGTCCCTGCCTAAAAAAGGCACAGTGTACCAAGGCCTTATACTTAATACTCTGAGCCACTGGGAGCCAGTGCAACAACCGAAGCACAGGCCTTATATGGGCTCCATAGGGGGAGGCAGTGTCCAACCTAGCTGCTAGATTTGCAGCAATTGTAAGCGGTGTATCAACCCATGGGGTTGTGCCAAATAGAGTGCATTGCAATAGTGAATCCGACTGGTAATTAAAGAAGCCACTACCAGTGGTCGCAGACGCTCTGGCAAAAAAGGCCACTATAAGAAGGAAATGTCCAGTCTTACAGACTGCACTGACTTGCGATGACATAGATAAGTCCGATGACAGAAGAATCCCTAAATTCTTGACTACCTTCACCGGAATAGAAAGATCGCCCAAAGTACGGCGCTAGAAAGAATCAGACCATACAACAGAAGCAGAAGCAGAAGAAGATCCCACAACCAAGATTTCAATCTTGTCCCCATTCAGCTTCAGCCAGTTAGCACTCATCCAGTTTCCCACTGCCGACAGACACTCCTGCAGTTCAAAAGCTGCAGTCACTTGGTCCCGATCCAGACGGACCAGTATCTGAGTGTCATCGGCGTAGGAATAACAGCGAAATCCATAGGAACGGATGAGGCGAATAAATGGCTGAATGTAGATATTAAAAAGCATGGGGGACAAGGGCGACCCCTGAGGAACACCACTGAATACAGTGTGAGAAGAAGATAAAAAAAGGAGGCAACTAATGTGATTGACTCCTATCAGTGAGGAAGGAAACAAACCAATCCAGGACGGGCCCTGAGAGGCCCGCCGACTGCAGACGAGATAGCAGGATGGTGTGGCCGACCGTGTCGAATGCTGCCGACAGATCTAATAAAATCAGGGCTCCCACTCCACCCTCGTCCAACAACATGGTGAGGTCATCGACTATCGACACCAAGACACTCTCGATGCCCCGTCCCGGTCTAAACCCCGACTGAAAGGAGTCAAAGAAAAGTGAATATTCTAAAAAAGAAGAGAGAAGGGTTGCTATCGGAGACTATAATAGCTTCATGAAAAAAGGAAGAAGAGAGATAGGGCGAAAATCAGCCAGCACCGACACATCCAAAGAAGGTTTTTTAAGAAGAGGAATGTAGCCTTCTTCAGCTTGGTTAGAACCATACTCGTCCGACAGGTAGAGTTCACTGCCTCAACAACCCAAGAGATCCTGGCTGACAAAATCGGTTTGAGTGGCCAGAGGAATAGGGTCAGATGGGCCTGTCGACTTCAGACACTCAACTGCCTGGAGAACTTCATTGGCCAAAAATTTGGGAAACATAGTACATCCTGTACTAACGGCATCCACCTTTTCACAGTTCGGATCTGTTACTATGTGCTGCCTACCGCCTGAGATGTTATCACGGATATCCACTGCCTTAGTGTAGAAGGAATCTGACAGCGAGTCACAGAGGACTTGAGAGGCTGCCACCGACTGAGAGATCCCAGTGGCCGAAGAGAAGGAAATACCCACAGTGCCATTTACGTTCTGCCTGTCTAACCTGCAGGCAAGATGCTTTCAAAGAATCAGTAAACCAGGGCTCAGCGGGGCGTTTCCTGGACTGAAATAATTTAAACGGGGCTATATGATTAGGGACATCAACTTGGATGCCTGATAGTAGGGAAAAATCCATATTGCCAACTGCCTTACATAGATACAATCTCATAGGACAGCAACTGGGGGTCAACTGTATGCCAGTTACGTCTCCAAGATGTGACTGGGGTGTCCTTTAGCCCGCCCTGTAGGGCCCAAAATATTGAATGAAATTAGGCTGTGGTCAGACCACAGTACCTGCTTCCCATGCTCACCCAAGATACTGGTTACAGACGATAAGATCAGATCCAATATACCACCCCGAACATGTGTCGGCTCACAGACAATTTGTGCCAGTTCCAGATCTAAAATAGCCTCACGGAATTGAGAAAGTTCTGGGGGCATAGGGGCATTAAACCTCATATTAAAGTCTCCTAAAACCAACAAATTCCCATATTCGACTTGAAGGGCCGCAACCAGATCCAAAAAGGGATTAAGAAAGGACGCATAGGGTCCAGGAACATCATATATGACAAGAAAATGCCACGAAAAGGAGGCATATAGCATAAAACGTGCTACAAATGCTTCCATTTGCAGCTTTTGAGCCAATGGTATCATATAAATATGGAGGGAGGACTTAAATATGACTGCAACCCACCCCGCCCCCCTGGATGAGCAGATGGCCTATCCAGATGGACAATTCTATATTGAGCAAGGCATGTGAACATATCAGAGAGGATGCCTCTTTCAGCCAGGTATCAGTCACAAATACCAGATCATGGGGTGTTTCAGACAGTACCTCGTAAAGAAAGTGGGCATGAGCACCATCGATCGAGCATTAATAAGTAATGGCACCAGATGTTCTTTACCTGTGGCTTTAAACGTTGCCCCACCTGATCCCTGCGCTGACAAGCCTCTAGATAAAATCAGATCGGCGGGCAGAGGGCAAGAAGAGCGTCACGTGAATAGTTCCTAGAAATCAAAGCCCCCCTCTCGACCTGACCGTGACCTGGACGGGCACAGACGGGCTTAACTTTGGCGCAAGTTCGGCGCAATAGACGCATGCCCTCTGCGTACGGGCTCCATTGCAGCCACTGGTTATTACTGGAGCCAATCTGCTCCTCCTAGCAACAGGCAGTGAGGGCAGACTGTCCTAGATGATGCATGGGTGGGAAGAAAGAAAAGAAAGACTGCGCTGACCAAGCACGGGACTTGGTGCGCAGCTGAGTCCAGGCACCCTCCACCAAAATTAAACGCCAACTCGTAGTGTGAGTGTATGTGTGCAGCACCCAGTCAAGCGCTATAACCCTGAACAGCTTCCGGTGCTGTTAAAGGAAATAAAAATCTGAATCAAAGAAACATTAAAGAAAAAAGATGAAATGCACAGCTCACGGGCGTACCTTCGAATCCATACCTTTGGGTACCCCACTCCCAATCTCAGAAGACCTGCCACCCAGGTGATACTTCCTTGCTTCTCCACCCCCAGGGTCGGGATCCAAGTGCAATGGCTTTTTCCTGGCCACCTGAGAAGAGGAACCATGGTGAGATGTCCCAGACACCGTCTGTGACCAATAGTGAGGCCTTGATGCCGGCAGGTCGTCCTCAACCACCCTAAAGCCTTAAATGTCAACTGGCCCGTCAGTGAAAGGCATGGGTGGGATTATGCCAACACCATCAGCAAAGCCACTGACGACAACACAGTCTGACACCAACACCGTCAATGAAACTTTCTTCAGCACCATCAAAAGGTTCGTCTTCGCCCAAGACACCATCGACAAAGCATTCACCATCCACTAAATCATCTACAAAGGCCCTGCAAATGAGGTCAACAAAAGCATTGATGGACGAAATCACAGCATTCCACTTCAGAACACACATTATCGTAATCCAAAAAAGTAGTGCACGATCGTCAACGACCAGAAGGGATCCATCCACAGAAGAAGGCGAAAAAGCCCACAACATTGGACGGTACTGTCACCAAGGCTTGATAAAAGTGCCATGCAGTCTGCGCCAGGAGATCTCCCCTATACAGAGGAAGAGGAGAGAAGATAAAAGGAGGTACAGCTGTTCACATAGCCGGTATCACTGATCACCTATTCACAAATTATGCTCAGATGGAATATTGCTGCATCAGTTCGACTCAGACTTTGAGGCACAGCAGCGTGATGCCCCAGTCTTCTCGGACTCTGAAGACTCCATAATTCTAGTTGAAGAAATACCGGGTAGGCTGTTGGTACCAACGGGCAAAGCACTGTCCCCCACAAATCACAGTTGAGAGACAACCTCCACCGCCTCCACACATCCCAGTTCCTAGACAACCCTTGTTGGACCAGCTGTTATTGCCCATACACGTTTTGCCCTCCTGCAAAGACTTCTATGACAACTAACTACAAAGCTACCAATTCAAATGCCACAGGCACCAGCACAGGAAGAGGCCACACCAATACAAGGTGGACCAGAATCAAGATCTCCAAGATGGTGAAAGTCTACAATTTGGTCAAGGTCTCCAAGAAGGTCAAGATCTTCTCAACTGTGCCAACAGAGGGCGTTGGCCAAACGCTCAATACCAAGGCCCCATAGGTCCCCATCACAGACAACAGTTTCACCAGAACACCTACCAAGGCGTCTCTGCCCAGAACTGTGGAGTAAGAGGAAGAAGAGCTTCCACACACAGATTCTGATGATAACCCTCGGGACACAGCGTCTAGCCCATGCCTCTGTCTCCAATCAGGGGCGACGACTGGGTTACTGATGACTCCCCAGAAGATGAAGCACCTGAGGAGACACCAAAACAATCGCCACTGGACGAGATAGAAGCATTTCATTCAATGATCACCAAAGATGGCAAGAGTTTGGCCTCACGCTAACTAAAGGAAAGAGAGATTGCTTCCTCTTTGACTATATGGGCAAACGGAGGAAAGCAATAGTTTCCATTCCCATCCTAGACGTGGGAAGAAGGCCTGTGCACAATGAAGCACCGTTCACTGAACCAGTGGCTAAAGGCCTGCCGGCTAGAGAAAAAACATGTAAAGCCCCAGAGTCAACGCCAAAATGGCTGACTTCTCAACCCACCCCTGAGCCGGTGGACTTAGCGACGGCAGTTAGAAAGGTCCACTCACAAACACATAAATGCTCAGTAGCACCAGAAAAAAGGGCTTAAGATATAGACGCTTTTTTGAAAAAAGGTGTTAGCCATTGGTGCCACCAGAGTAAAAGCAGCAATCTCCCAGGCCATCATGTCTAGATACGACAAGGAGATGTGGCACAGGATGGCTCCTATCCTGAAAGGCTTGCCAGAAGAAAAAAGGATGGAGGCGATGGCCATCTTAAAGGACAGCAAGGAGGCGGTGAATCGTAATATAAATAATCACTGTGGACATAGCCGAAACTGGCTTTAAGCAGATAGGCAATGGGATGGTGCTCGGGGGACAAGGCTGAGTCCGCTGCACAGACTTTTGACCAGAGGTGCAACACAAGTATTCCACCAATACCCAAGCCAAGAGAAATGAAAGAACAGGCAATGCCAGTCTAACAGAAGTTGCCAAACACAGGAGGGAAATGTTAAAAAGCCCCAGGGTTGTCAAGGTTGCGACTCAGGTTCTGCAACATCTGTGATTGTGGTAGATATAAACTCACATTGCTACAACCAATGCAGAACCAGGAAAATACTTTATCCTGACCACTATTTTGGTATAGTTGCAGAGCGGAAAGACAGGTGGCAAACAGGCTGCCCTTCTGGAAGAAGCTATGCAGGGGGAGCTGAGCATTGTTTGTAGAAAAGCCCTAATATTAATCATTGTGAAAGCTGCTAACATTTTGATACCAAAGAAGAATATTGAATTTGATGTTGTTCTGAATTTATGCTGAGTATTGTGAGAGACTCATGGTATAAAAAGTATGACCGACACAAGGGCTGCATGTTTTCAAAAGCTTTATTTGAATATTTGGATGGGGCTGAAAAACTCCTATCTAGCCCTATATCTAAGAACACAGTCCTAGTCAGTTTTTTGTCAAATAAAAGTGGCCTATACTAAAAGAAAATGCTCAAGATGTAGTTCAGATTGTAGATCAGGGCCCACTTGGCCTACCACAACAAAGTTACTTGGTTTCAGTTCAACTCACCATTCAACACAAGTCTCCCTCGGCCGGGCTCAGACCTCTCAAATTACAATTCGGGGGGGTTCCCTTCCCCAAGTACAAATACAGTCTCAAATCAGCATAGATCTCCCTCAGTTGGGCTCTGACCTTACAATCACAATGCCGGGGGGGCTCCGTTCCCTAAGCTTTATTCACATTTCAGGACTCCCTCAGTCTGGCTCAGACCTTTCCCTAATGTCAAAGACTTTCGATTGTGAGAGGATTTTTCACAGACCACCTCAGGACCACTTCGACTTTCAACTTCGTTACACTTGGCTCTTCTACCCCAATTACTCTTGGGTCTCGTATTTTCATACACAAATGTTCAACAAAATCCTTTTTCATCTAGGTTTCCCTCTGCCGGGCTCGAACCTAGTAATCAAACAAATTTCAAAACGACAGTTTTCAAGTTCAGCATTACTTGGCTTTCTTAGCTGTTTTCTTGCACTGCAAGTCTTAGAATGCTGTTTCTTTTGGGCACTTCTCTTTTCTGGCTTTTTAAATCTTGCTGTTTCCCCAAACTACAAGTCATAGAATGCAGTTCCTCTTTCATTAAACATATGCCTCCTTCTCCCGTTCCAGCCACACACACGCTTACCGGGTTCCTCTCTTCCTCTGGTCCTGAGACTCACCCAGATAGCGCGGCACTGTTGGGCAACTACATGGGATTTCTGGGATGAGGTCAGGGTCTCACCACTTGCACCTCAAGTACCTGGGCTTCCCTTCACATTCCCAAGGGAAACGATTATTGCAGTGGACACAGCCAGCAGGCTTCCTTCTTTGGCACTTTGGAGACAAGGTTTCTCAGCTGCGCTGTAGGCCCACACAGGTACTGGATCAGTGCCTCGCCCTCTGTTCTCCTCTGGGTGCTCTCCACAGCATCCTCTGCTCCTTCCTGCTTCTGGGCTCTCCAGGTCCTCTCTGAAGTTCCAGCTCACTCAAAATGCTTTTTCTGACTGCTGCCTTCATCTTCCCAGCCAGAGTTAAGTGAAGTCTGGTGTGTCTGGTTGTGCTTGATTGCTGGACTTTATTAGTGGGACAAAATGGAGACTGACCATAGGAACTCATGGTACATTGGTTCCTATGGGTAATAATTCCTCCACTATGTTGTTTCTTCGTCACCTCAGTACTTCGACAAGCAAGTGAGAAATAGGGATTGTGGGAGTTGTAGTGTCTTATAGCGATAATAGGTAAGTCTGGTATATCACTGCCAGGAAAAGGATAGTGTTCTGCAAAAGCTGAGGGAGAGCAAGGTGATGGATATCGGGAAAGAGGAAGAGAATACCGTGTCTCACCCTTGGGCGTCATCTATTTACTCACCAAGGATCACCTACTCAGGTGATCCTCCCACACATGCCCACCCCCAGGGTCTGGATTCAAAGGCGATGGCCGTGTCCTGGCCACCTGAGCCGAGGATCCAAGGGAAGAAAATATGAGGATGCTCTAAGGTTTCTCACATACCCTTTCCCTACAGTATGTGTCATTTTCAAAAAAATGTCCAGGACTGTTCAATTTTTTTTCTGGGGTTTCGTTGATATATCTTTTTCTGTACCTAATCCTTATTTCCCACTCTTACCTCTTCCTGGGCTACCTGAGACCCACTGATCGAATTGGGGTAAATTAGTGCTTAGGATTAATTGGCCTGGCAGATTAGGGATGACTGCCAGGGTTCGGTACAATTCTCTTCCAAGGATGGTAACATGGACTTGGGTCAGAGGATGGCTTTCGTCATGGCCATGGATACAACTGATGTTCTTTTTTTCTACTCTCTTCCATCCTTTAGAAAGTAGGTCAGGATGTATCACACATTTTTTACTACCACTATCCAATTGGGCCGATACCGCTTTTTCTCCTATAAGGGCTGGGATTTTGTAGGTGGTTTTGTTCCCGGTATAGATGATGGTATTTGATTTCTCAGGGGTTTTCTTTTTACTCCGGAAGCAGGGTTTCTTATGTTTCTCTTACCTATCAACTGTTGTTTCACTGGATTGGGCATAAAGAATGCCAGCACAGGATGATTAACTATTGTTCCTCTTGCTCAATCTGTCTTGATTAGGGTTTTCTGTCAAGGTGGTAATTGATGTATTTTATTAAGGGGGCAATGTCGTGCTCTATGACCCATCTTCTGACAGGAAAAACATGGTCTAAGGTCAGGGCTAATGATTACTGATTAACCCTGATCTGCTAGATAATTTTCTTGAACAAGGTCCCTAGTTTCCCAGGCTAACTGAAAATCTCCTTGGGTAAAGGGGACGTGTATGGATTGTAATGAAGAGGTGGGCATTTCGTTGGGTTCTCTAAGGTTTGGTCTTTGCAAAGGGTTCTCCCTAGGTTTTGGCTGTTATTTGGGGAAAT
Source organism: Ambystoma mexicanum (assembly GCF_040938575.1). Classification (NCBI taxonomy): domain Eukaryota; kingdom Metazoa; phylum Chordata; class Amphibia; order Caudata; family Ambystomatidae; genus Ambystoma; species Ambystoma mexicanum. Next base: position 668,354,437 of record NC_090929.1, read on the forward strand.
TATTTCTTCTGGGACCTTAGAATTGGTGAGGGAGTTAATGAAAGTAGGTAACAACTCTTCATACAAGAACACCTTGCGTTCGGGATCTAGGTTTCTGGTAGGAGGTCTATACTTCTCCTCAAGATAGTCAGAGTTTTTCTCACCTTCTCCTTCCACTATGTAAGCCTCTGTTCCTTCATCCTCATCAGCCTGATATATGGGGTATCCCAAGATCTGGGACTCAAAAAATGTGTTCCCACCCGATGAGGGAATGGGTTAGATGATAAAGTTCTCAACCTGTTTACTGGTATCATACTCCAGGGTTGGTGTGTGGATTCCATTGGATGCGTTGGGCCAGAGGTGCCAGGTAGTGGATAAAGAGCCATGGAGAGAGGTTAGACCCTTGGGTAACGCCACAAGTAGAGAGAGATAGAATAGAGGAAAGACCCAAGTTGGACCTGGGAGGGGAACCAGGCATGGGCCTGACCAGATATACCCAGGTTGTCACAGAGATGATTGAGCAGGATGGCGTGGCTGACTAGGTCGAAAGCAGAGGATAGATCAAGGAGAATGAGGAAAGAAGGAAGTTTAGAGTCAAGATTGGAGAGCAAGCCTTCACAGGTGTTCAGGAGAGCAGTTTCCGTGCTTCTGGTGGTCATGGAGGCAACCACCAGATACAGTATGTAGATTAAGCTGGGAGATGCGTCTTTGGATGGTCGCATATGGGTGCTATTACTTAGAGCTGGGGTGTGGAAGGTCGGAGGCTCATGCCCTGCTTCTCGTGGGATCGTTTTTTGCAGAGAGATCCCACCCCCCTTGTGGCCTTACAGGGCGCATTCCTTCTGGGATACGAATGGTGGCAACATGAGACAATGAAGGGTCTATGAATCTCTGCAGCTCTGGCCTTTTTCACCGGTGCCCATGTTACAACCTATTCCCTTATTTTTGCATGCATACACTTATTTCTATGTGTGTGTGGCTTGAGCCGTGGCCCTGGCTGCAGCACAGAACTAGTCCTCCATTTCAATATGGCTGCTACTATCTAAAATGGCGTTTCATTCCCTATATACTGTAAAGCTAAAGCATGCACCACCCTCCCTCACTTTAGCCCCTAGGCTCGCTCCACCGGCAGACAAAGTTCTTTACAAAGATAACATCACCAAGGAAAAGCTGGAGAGGGGCTGACGTAGGTGGAGAATTGGATGCAGCACTGGTTGTCTCTTCATTCCTCAGTGGTGTGATCTGTTGAGAAATACATTTTATGGCTTTCATCAAGGCATGCAAGTAACTTCCAAATGCTCTCCTGATTGGAGATGGGGTGTGTGCGCCGTCCCGTAATCACTTAATGGGACAATAGTTGATGATCCTTACAGGGCTGCGTGCACATGCTAAACAGAGCAAGGGGTAAGCAGTGCACCCAGTATTTCTTCAATGTGGTGCAAAGCTTGGATAATTTGCTTTTCAAAAGTCCATTTACCCTGTTGCCCTGGGGGAGGTAAATTGTACACATCCGATGCTTGATGCCGAATAATGCGTTGATCTCTTTGAAGAGCTCATTGAAAAAGTGTGTGCCATTGTCAGACCTTAATACTTCGCACACAGGGGCGATGTTGAGCAGCTGGCGCATACAAACGTGAGTTTCTGCTTCTCCGCCGGGGATGCTGCAATACTAAGTAAAACTCCTTTTTGCCGGTTGGTTTTCCAAGTAATTCTATAACGCTGGGTCGGCAAACTCCTCCGCTACATCCTCCAGGAAAATCGGGGATAATCGGAGGAGCGGAGCGGAGCCCAGGATCAGGTGGACTCCACAGAACACAAGGAGGCCACACACCATCTTGGCGCACTGATGGGAAGCGACCAAAAGCCCCAAAAAGCGGAGACAGACCCGAGCACCAGTGCTGACCTGCAGTGGCCGGCAGTCGTGGCGGCCAGGCACGGAAGAGTGACAAAACCCAAAGGAGGATCCTAACCCCGCGGAACACGTTGTGTGTCTGCGCACTTAGAAGCGATCAGGGCTGCTGACATCCCTCGAAGAGGCTGGTGAGACCTGCAGCCAAACCTGCACAGGGAACCACCGGTCAACTCCTGCTGTCAGAGGCATAAACCTGGAAAAAGGAGCTGTCCAGCACGAACCCGGTCCTGCGGTGGTGATTGTAGCGCATCCTGATAGAGCAGAATGGGATAACGTGGGTGTACAGTGACTACTGTGCCACCACAAGTGAAGACCAAGGGGGCGAGGTGGTGGCCCCTCCCCACTGCAGGAAACCATCCGATTTGGCTCCTCAGACAGGACAGAGCACTGGGAGACCCGCTGGATAGTGACAAGAGTACCCAGCAAAAAGAGAAGTCACACACAGAGGTGGGTCGCCTGTGGGGGCAACTGGGGACATTGTCGTGGCTCTGTGGGAGAGCTGACCATCAACTACACAAAGCACCCTGGGGTGCACTTCCCCTATACACGGCCGCCCCTGGTGCCCAATCCACAGCCCAGGGAGCAGTGATCGCTCCTACTTAGGTGCGCTACACGCCCACAGGCCCAGAGAAGAAGCACTGCATCTCCCCTGCGGACCCGGAGATCCTCGCTAGCTCACCCCTCACCCCCCTCTCTCCCCTGGCAAATACACTGGGGCCGACAATCCACTGAGATCCGAGGAGGCCGTAGGACTGAGAGTGGTGACTGCAAGCTCTTGGGACCAACAACTCACATGACTATGGTGAAAGACATGCCCCAGAAAGGGACCGCGCAGAACAAAATAGACTGCTATACAACAAGTGTCCCGACGCCCTCTTCCGCGGCACAGGAGAAGATGGCTGTAGATGGGGAAAGTGCGGGAGCGGGGCAGATAATATCGCTGACAGACATTATGGCCGCCATCTGTGAATCTAGGTCATTGGTTGAAACTAAAATTGATGGCCTGGCATCTGAAGTCTCCTTCCTACGGCAAGACCTACGCAACTTGAGCTTGCGGGTGGGAGAGCCGAAACAGCGCATATCCGACAATGAGGATGTGCTAAGGAAAATGGAGGAACAGCTGACGTTGATGTCTCAGAAACTAACCACCTTAGAAAACAAGACAGAGAACAGTGAAGGCAGGTCCCGCCGCAATAACCTTTGCATACTCTGTCTCCCGGAAAAGGAGGAAGGATGCTCCATGGAATTATTTTTAGAACGCTGGCTATCGGATCTTATGGCACCCAAGAAGCTCTCAAACTTCTTTTCAATTGAACGGGCGCACAGAGTCCCAACGGGTCGACCTGTACCTGGCACCCCTTCCGCATGGTGAAAGCGCGTCTATAGGGACCGGGACATGCTACTACACATGGCAAGCGTGACAAACCTGATTACCTACACAGCAACCGAATTGGCCTCTTCCCAGATTACACAAGGGAAGTACAAAGATCACAGCAGTTATTTGACTCGGTGAAGAAGAAGCTAATGTTCCTGAACATTAAATACGCACTTTTCTTTCTGGCCACGCTCAAACTCTACTACAACACTACGGTACACGTGTTTCACAGCAACAAAGAGGTCTGGGACTGGCTGAAGACACATGTTCTCTCTGGCCCACGCTCGATCGTCCGGTCTGGGGAGACACCACCGAAACGCCCCTGGCCCCGCTGGAGGTGCAGAAACCGTGTGTTGACGAGGTAGACGGTGGAACCCCAGGGAGTGGAAAGCAGGTTGACTGTGCAGATGTGGAACAATGACTTTCTGATGCGAGTTTGGAGTAGTCGCTTGACAGGTCTTCTGGGACCCAAGACTGATACTTTTCTGAATCCTCCAGGCAGCAACCCCCAGCGTGGGACACTGAAGAGCTGAGCTGGCTCTCACAGACAACCCCAAAAATGTTCTTACATGGTTTAGTTCGCACAGGTTTTGGCGACAGGTACTTCTGGTTGGGGCAATTGCAGGGTGGGGGGAACTCAAAAATTGGTGTTAGGGAAGTGTGGGGATGGGGGATATTGGTGGTCAGTACCAAAGCTTGCTGATTGGGGCCTATGAGTTGGGTTGAACTGGTTTACCCCACGTCCGCTTAATGTGGAGTTAGAGCTGCAGGTGCTTCTGGTTGGGGGAGGTACAGGGGAGGGGATAGGGCTATTTTTTCTTGCAGTCCAGTTTGGTTGGTCGCTTAGCTTACTGGGGAGGCGGGGTGGAAGGCACGGGCATACACTGCACCGAATGGCAGAGGGTGTGTGGGTTGGCTCGGGAGCCCCGGGAATAGGGAGACGGATACTGGCTCACACAGGGCACATGAGACACATTTCCAGGGATCCAATGGCACATGACAGGAGTTGTATCTCTGCTGACATGGAATGTCAATGGACTGGTCAGCATTAAACCGAGATTGGTACTCCAGTTCCTCAACAGGCACTCACCGCACATTGCCCTCCTGACAGAAACACATTTGGTCGGCACGGAGTGCAGGTTCTTCAGGAGGTCCAATTATGCACTGGGCTATCACGCGGGATCTCGAGAGGGGCAAAGGGGACGATGGCTCTAATACACAAGAGGGAACCATTTCAACTGAGGGGGGTGCAGGTGGACCCAAGAGAGCGATTCTTGGTGGTAACCGGGGAGATGTGGGGGAATAGTTGGGGCATCGTGGCAGTATACGCACCCCCAGCGATCACGGTTGAACTCCTGAATGATCTCCAAGCAACAATAATTACAGAACAAGCAAACTTGTGGTGTTCGGGGGATACTTCAACGAAGTCATGGAAGTGGATAGAGACAGATCACACACGGGCAATAGAAACCCCTATCTACTGACCAAGCTACACTCCTTCGTGACCGCAGTGGGACTGGTGGACGCATGGAGGGCACTACACAGGGCAGAATCTGGGCTCTCGTTTTTCTCCAATGCACAGAAGTTTCTATCCAGGATAGATTACTTCTTTGCCCCACAGTGCATGGCACACAAGTTGCTATATGTAACATTTCTGGCCATAGGCATCTCAGACCACTCCCCCTACTCATGGTGTTGAAAGATGGGCGAACGGAACCTAGCGCAGCCTGACGCCTCAACGCATACTACCTGGGTATGCCGGAGGTGATGGAGGGTCTATCTTGTAGAACGGCAGAATATTTATTCTAAACGAGTGCTCAGTCGACATCCCAATCATTCTATGGGAAGGCTACAAGGCAGTGCATCGGGGGGAGGCTCCCTTCCTTGTGTCAGCTCACCGCCGACAGCACGCCTGAGCATTAGAGGAGGCAGAAGAGCTGGCGTCAAGGAAGCAGGAGGAGTTCCTCGAGTCGGTGTGGCGGGCTTCACAAGAAGCTCTAGTTTCAGTGCAGGAGGCCCTAAAAAATGTGTCACTAGACAATGCAAGGGTTGCCCATTGGACAGTACATAGCCGGTCAAGTGGCACAGCGAGTAGAGCGCCCGCTTTGACATCCGTGCAGAGCCTGTTAACGCAGGTACGAATCCCGGCAGGGCCAAACTCAGCCTTTAATCCTTCCGAGGTTGATAAATGAGCACCACACACCGTGGGTAATAATAAGCAGCGCTCAGATACCTGAGGGTTCGTAGCGCTATATAAATGCCTAATAATTATTATTATTATTATTATTACATAGCCAAATACAAAAAACAAGAGACAAGGCGGGGACAACTCTGGCTTGGCTGGAAAGCTGGGACCGGTGCTAGGGATATGTACAGGCCATACAGAACGCCAGGGGAGGGATGTTAACGGAAGACTCATCGCTGGGGCATTTGCAACCTTTTACGAAGACCTCTACTCCCCACCCAGGCACAAGTAATCGAGAAGGACGGATCACATATCCTCGACCCGATAACGATCCCCTGCCTCTTGGAACAGCAGATGCTGGATCTCGAGGCCAAAATCACAGAGGATGAGGTGGCGGCAGCACTGTCCCAGCTCCAATACGTCAAGACCCCGGGACCCAACGGTTTTCCGGTGGAAACCTGGAAACGTCTGGGTGACCGGTGATAGGGCATATGCACCGTATGTTCATACAAAGCAGAAAGAACGGGAAACTCCCCCCAGACCTCAGGAAGGCATCTATTGGGGTGATCCCCAAACCTGGGAAACCATTGGAACTCTGCCTCCCTCAGGCCGATATCGCTAATTAATGGAGAGACCAGGGTCCTGGCACGGGTCTTAGCCAATAGGCTACTAGGCATGATGGACTCTCTGATGCACCCAGACAAATGCGGATTCAGGCCCTCAAGGTCCACTCGGCTGAACCAGCGCAGGGTGCAGTTTGCCATTGAACAGGCCTTGGCGATATCAGACCCACTAGCGCTCTTGGCTGTGGACTTCGAAAAAGCATTCGATTTGGTAGGATGGGATGCCTCATGGGACATCATGGACCTTATGGGATTTGGGGATAGCTTCATGTCTTGGGTCAGACTACTGTCTGACTCTCTGGAAGAAGTGGTGCTGGTAAATGGGGTGTTGTCATAATCTGTGCTGGGGCCTGATTATGGCTATGTGTGTTATGATGGTGTGGTGATGTCACTGACATTCTGTGTGGAGTGTTGGTGTGGTGATGTCACTGACAGTCTATGTGGAGTGTTGATGGATGTTTGGAGTGCTGGGTTCTACTGGTGTCAGTTGGACCTAATGTGCTGGGCTGGATGGATGTCCCAGTGTTTTCTCTACTTATCAACTGGAGAACAAACCTACATGTAAACTACTTACCTTCTGGTTATGGTCTCTGTGTAGAAGGTGGCTCAGTTTACCACACTGGCAACGAGGATGGGATTTTTGCATCTGGGAAGGGGCAGCAGGTGAGAAGCGCTGCCTTCCAGGGAGACATCCATCTAGCAGAGGCATTCTGCAGGCCGGGCAGTGTAGTGGAGGTCCAGGTCAGGGTACAGTTTGAGGATCCTGAGAGTGCAGTTGCCGGGCGGTGCAGGACTCGAAGGGCCCATTTATAAGGCTCAGCAAGGTGGTCTTGGCAGTGCAGGCGTGTAGTCTGCCGGGGGCTGAGGTGACCAGAGGGTGCCCACTAAGGGCACAGAAGCTTTGTGGTGCAGTTTTGTATTTGGCGTCCATTGGCCCTGCTTGGAGCGGAGGTTCCTCCTGTGAAGTCGGAACGGGTGCTGCAAGTGTCGCGTAATCAGGAGCGGGTTGGCACTACATTACTAGCGCTCTCCTTGTATACAGCCGGAGCAGGCTGTGTTGGGGCCCGAGCTGCTGCATTTGGCTGGAGATACGTTGGAAATCTGGGATGGCTATTGCAGGACATGCATTGCGTAGCCAGGCTGGCTGGCGCATGTTTATTATAGTCGGGCCCGGAGCGTTAGGCTGTGTTGTCTCTGCGGAGCCGACGGAGGGACTGATGACGTCGGCGGCTGCCACAGCGTGTGCGGTCCAGTGTGGAAAGCTGGAACGCCACATTAAGTTGGAGGGAGGCGTTCAGCTGGTGCACAGCGTGGGTGTGGTAGACGCAGGCCCGCCAGGAGGCAGTGTGTTCTTAGAGGTGTGGGGGCCATCTGTCAGCGTTGAAGGTACGGCGGTGCCGGTTGCTGCAGCAGCAAGTTGGAGTGACTGCGTTACGGAGGACTTGGGGTTGCCCCACCTCGTGGGAGGAGCGTTGATGAAGATTGAGAGATAGTGCCCTATTCCACAGGAGTTCGAGGTATGTGTCGAGGACCGGCATGTGGAAAATAGTAAAGACTGTTCGTGGATTGCGGGAAAATGCTTTTGCACTTCAGAATCTTTCAGGGAAACGCCATGCTTCTCGTGTTTCAAGGGTTTGCAGCAACAGCAGGTTTTCTATAACTGGGGTCGTCTTGACATTGCAGTTGGTTGTAGAGAGTTGGACCCTGATCTGTGGGGATGTGCGCATTAGGATGAGGAAGTGTGTAAGCATCAGGATGAGGGAGTCCGTGACTTCTGAGGACTTATCCGATGTAGGCGTTGGATGAGGAGGCCGGTGTTGTTATCAATGCTGTTTGTGTTTATGTTGTGGTGTCTGGGGTTAGTACATCTACTGGTTTGGTCCTTGGTAAATGTTAGTAGTTTAAGGCCTGTTAAGCTTTATGTATTGTTGTTGTGTATATGTTGGTGGCCTGCTGTTAGAATATTTCTACTGGGTTTCCAGTATGGACTCGGGGGTGTGGGCTCCATGGGCAATTGTAATGTTTTTGCAACAATGTTTTCATTGCAGGATGGACATGTGGGTGCGGGGTTGGCGCAGGGACTTAGCGCAATGTCATTTTTATGTCATTGTTATTGCCTGGCATCTCATGGACATGCGGTTGTGGGCCGGCGCAGGGACTTTGGGTGCTGTGTTCTTGATGTCATATTCAAGTTATTATCTACTTGGTTACTGTTGGTTTATGTGTTATCCTGTGATGTTTTATGTTTGTTCGTAGGGGCATGTCCCCCGGTAATATTTCTGGGGTGCTGTCTGATGGTTTTAAGGGGCAGTGAGGTGCTGTCTTTGGTGAGGTTAATGGCAGTTAGGTGCTGTCTAGGGGGTAAAGGGGCAGTGAGGTGCTGTCTGGTGTTTTAAGGGGCAGTGAGGTGCTGTCTGGTCATTTTAAGGGGCAGTGAGGTGCTGTCTGGTCATTCTAAGGGGCAGTGAGGTGCTGTCTATGTTTGTTTGTTTATTTATTTATATTGCGCAAACAGACCCAAGGGTATACGGGCGCGAAGGCAGAAAGAGGGATGTTCAACTTAGGTTATATGGTGCATATAATCATGGAATACATCTTATTGTTACAATGCTTTAGACATGCACTGTCAAAGAATCATGAAGAAAGTATGTGCAGTAAATTTACAAAAAATGCAGCAATGACAGATAAATAGAACTGAACGAATATACAAAATATACATAAGATCCCAAATGTCGTGAGCTTGGGTTACACATCGTGGTCTTTTAGCCAATGGACAAGTTTGGATCTGAATTGCTGCTAAGGGAAGTCTTCTCTTAGATCGGTTGGAAGGGAGTTCCACAGTTGTGCCGCTTTGACAGCGAAGCTGCTCCCGCCAGATTTGGTACGTTTAAATCTGGGTACTAGCAGTAGGTTGGAGTTGGCTTTCCGTAAGGGGCGAGAGGCTGTCTGTCTGGTGAACCTGACTGTGAGGTATTGTGGGGCTGCCTGGTTAAGGCATTTATGTGTGAGGGAGGCTGTTTTGAGGCGGATTTTGTCTTTAGTAGAGACTAAATGGTGAGGTGAGGTTAATGGCAGTGAAGTACTGTCAATGGCAGTGAGGTGCTGTCTAGGGTGTTAAGGGGCAGTGAGGCGCTGTCTGGTGATTTTTTGGGGCAGTTAGGTGCTGTCCATGTTATGGATAAGGGGAAGTGAGGTGCTGTCTAGGTAAGTTATGGGGATAGCGTGTTGATGTGGTTTGGTGGTGGGATCAGAGTTTTGGTTAGAGTTTTTGGAGTTGGAAACAAACATGGTGGCCACATGTTTGTGTGGGGCTTAGAAGTTGAGTGGGTTAGTTTTGGTTGTGGTGTGCAGGGTCTTCACCGGGGAAGGATTGGTTGTTTGGGTTCAGTCCATTGTTGTTGTTCTTCAGTGGGTTTATAGCTGAGTGGGTGTTCAGGCTTTGGGGAGGGCCTGTGGTCTGGGTTTAGTTTCTTGTGTTTTCCATTTAAGATCTTGGCTAGATTTTGTGGTGTAGCGGATTGGCTCAATTGGCTCAATTGGGAGTTGTTTCTGAGCTGGTATGAGCTATGCATTTATAACTTTTCTTGTTCTATTGCGTTTGTGATGGGTCTTTATTATAGGTATAGTGTTGTGTCAGTGGTAAGGAGGGAGATGTGTCATAATCTGTGCTGGGATGCCCTATGCCCTGAAAGACTCCATAAATGTGTTTCAGAAAATTGCATGCTGAGGACCAGAGTGTGTTCATTAATACAAATATATCATTTTATTCTGTTACAAATTCATAAAAAACATCATTTCAAAACAATTCATTTCAAAGAAACATATATTTTTTGTAAACAACAGTTTTTTTGTGCAAATAACACATTTTTGGGTAAACATTTCTCCTAAATCGCTAATACACAATTCAACCATTCATTTTCACAGCCAAAATCTGGTTTAGTAAAGACTTTCTAAATAGCTTTTGCAGTAGTAATATTCCTACTGTGATAGTCCACCATTGTACACATTTATTGAGTCTTTCAGTGCATCTGTTTAGCATATATTGAAATTACCCCAGATGCCCATGTTGGGGTCCCCACCTTTGTTTTTGGATAATCTAGGCTGGGGCCTGACTATGGCTATGTGTGTTATAATGGTGTGGTGATGTCACTGACATTCTATGTGGAGTGTTGGTGTGGTGATGTCACTGACATTCTATGTGGAGTGTTGATGGATGTTTGGAGTGCTGGGTTCTACTGGTGTCAGTTGGACCTAATGTGCTGGGCTGGATGGATGTCCCAGTGTTTTCACTACTTATCAACTGGAGAATAAACCTACATGTAAACTACTTACTTTCTGGTTATGGTCTCTTTGTAGAAGGTGGCTCGGTTTACCACAGGTGTCCTCCAGGGCTTTCACATTGGGGTGGGGGACCAGGCAGGGCTACCCCTTCTTCGCCCTACTGTTTACGCTTGCCATAGAGTTGCTGGCGATAAAACTCAGGACAGCAGAGGAATAGATGGGATTCACGTGGCTGTGGGGTAGGGAGGAAGACCGGGTCTCTCTCTATGCAGATGATCTCCTTATCTATATAAGTAATCCTGAGACCTCCTGCCCTATGGTGACATGTATCCATACAGAATACCAGAGGTTCTGTGGACTTAAGCTGAACAAACAAAAGACGGTCCTCTTTCCTCTTTGGGTGGGAGATGGGGCAATCCCTGGACAGTGCCCGTACTCGATCTCGGGCTTTGAATATTTAGGCATCCGAATAGGCCCAGACACCTCAACCTGCAACCGGTGATAGATTCTCGGCCAATGTAGTCCACTGGCAATCCTTCCCACTAACACTGAAGGGTAAGGCGGCCCTCTTTAAGATGCTGACGCTCCCGAGAATGCTCCATATCCTCCAGAACACCCACTTCCCGTCCCGAAAGCATCTCTACATCTATTGATGGCATCCCCCGGGGGCTACTCTGGGGGGGGGGGGCAATCCTGCATTGTTCTCAAAACCCTGCAGCGCACAGTTTGGGAGGGGGGAAATTGGTCTGCCCTATCTCTGCACCTATAACTGGGCGACACAGTTCGGGGTGGTGAACGATTGGCTCCATGGTGACCCTTGGCTCCCACACATAGGGGGGAGAGAAGCAGAATGGGACCAAATACACCCCTGTACGTGCTGTACAGAGATGGGAGGGGGACTGCCGAACTCCCAGAGATGGTGCAACACATCCGCCAAACCTGGGTAGAAGCTCATCACCACATAGGCTGGGGTGGGAGACCAACACTGGCCAGCTCCTCTGGAACAATAGGCATATCCCAAGGTCCTGAAAATTGGTCACATTGGTGAACTAGGAGGTACAAGGAGTTTGCACCCTTGTGGATGTAGTACAGGAGGGGCATCTTCTGGCATTTGGGGCTCTGCAGCAGGAGTTTGAGCTGCCCAATAAGGACTACAGACACCTGCAATTAGCGCATGCCATTGGCTCTCAGTTCACTGTGTTGGAGGAGATCCTGAAATGCTCCCCCATGCAGGCTAAGGTCACCTCCACACTATACCAGGTTCTCACGGCCTTCGGGCCATGAATTGTCCCGACTGGGAGAGGGAGGTGGGTACACTGGAGTCCGAGGACTGGGTGGAGGCACTAATGTTCCGTCGGTACATCGGTATAGATGCCAGGCTTCGCTTAATCCAGTACAAAATACTGCATACTGCATACTGCATCAGGCATATTACTCCCATGCAGCGATGGCACGGTGGCCGGTAGTAGATAGTGGGGTGTGCCTGAGATGCGGGAGGGCGGAAGGTTCCTTCTTCCACATGGTGTGGAGCTGTGACTTAATTCAGGACTTTTGGCAAAGGTGCATCCGTACGATATCTGGGATGTTGGGGTCTTCAGTTCTGCAGGACCCAAAACTGGTGGTACTGGGAATCTGGCAGAGGTGGAATTCACCAGACATGAGAAGACATTTCTTGCTGTGGCACTGGGGCTAGGGAAGAGACTCACCGCTGCAACCTGGGGTTCTGCTGAGAGTTCAGCTCCGCTTCCCCTAGCATAAGAAAGTTACATGAAAAAGCCTCAAAGTTTACCTTTCTCCAATTTAAGGTGATATCATTCAGAACCAATCCTTGGGGTTCAATTCCCCAAGTTTCAGTTAACACCATCCAAAACAAAGGGATCTTCAGACTCTGGTCCCCAGACAACAAGTGTAGTCCCTTAGGTCCCAGGGTTCCCTTCCCCAAGACTTCAACGCCTTTAATTACACTTGTCTTAGTCTTTTCAGAAGTCTTTAACAAAACACTATGTCAGCCTGACCCTCATCCTGGATTGCCTCGCCAGCTCTGTTGCAGTGGTTTCCGTGGGTTTGCTTCACACTGTCTTTAGCTTTCACAATTCACGGCACTCTGGTCTAGGTGCAGTTGTCCGACCACACGGTCCACCCATCACAGGTCGCGCAACCAGGACCCTTGAGCTCCTCAGCCCACCCCCACAGGTTACTTGGTACTTGTTCCTGTGCACCAAGTCACTGTCACTTGATTACTTCTATTGGGCTCTTGTCTTAGGGTGTATTCCTGTACTCCTCTTACTTCTCCTTGGTTGCCTTGTGACTCTGTCACCATGTATCACCCCCCCATGCCAAACAGTAGCCTTGCCACACTGCATTCACTCATTAAAGTTCACTGTTTGGCATCCCTCATCTTTAAATGTATTGGACTTCAAGGTTTGGATTACTTCATTATGCCACATTTATTTAAAGTTCACTTTCAGCTCAGAGTTCAATACTCTTGTATGTTGCTTAATTAAGTTCAGTATTCAATGTATACTTGTTCACTTTAATATTGAATTGCTATTTAATTTTGTATTCAATATGCCCTGGTTTTATTTCAAAGCTCCATTTCTATTTGGTTCGGTGTTCAATATGCATTGGGTTTTAAATGTTCCATTTAGTTCGGTATTCAAAATGCATTGTGTTTTAAATGTTGAATTTCCATTTTCGCTTCACTCTCATGGACTGTTACTTTATTGTGGTCCTTTAGGAGCTCCCCGGTGCTGGAGCGCCTCTCCGACACTCGCCTGCCTTCTCTGTGTCCTCCCAGTGGTTCCCTCGACTTCCTTTCACTTCCTGAAGTTGGGAAAACCCACAGTTGCGAGCTCCGCTCATTCGCTGTGTGCTCCCTGCTTCATACCAGCACCTCCAATGCTGGTTTCTGGACGCAGACAGCGTCCTCGGCATTCCCATATACTTAGCTGCTCCTGCTGCATGCACTGAGGTTTGGAGGCTCCCAGGATTGTGCGGAATACCGAGCCCACTTACATCGGGTCCCACAAGTCCTCTGGGACTTCTGCTGGCATCCTGGTCCTTCCTCCTGGGCCACCATGGCTGCCTCCTTTCACGGGTCTCCTGATCCTCCTCCACATTCAGGTCTCCCTGTTGATTCACCTGTCGGACCCTGCTCTGCAGGGCTGGTCTCCATTGGTCCACCTGCAGCCCCTTGACAGGCTGCAGGTGTGGAAATATGGTTATCCGTTTCTGACCACAATTACAGGGACATGCCTGACCCTCACAGTTCCTTGCATGCATCTTCTTCATCCCAGTACCCAAGTGGTGTAAAGGTGTAGTCCTTATCACTATTAGATGCCTCTTCTTCATCTCAGTACTGTCAAGTGTTACATGTGAAGATTTGAGGGAAACTGGCTTATAAGAACCACAAAGGTTGGGGGAGGGTTTGGGTGGTGATCAAGAGGAAAAAGGGGATACCATGTCTCGCCCAAAGGCATCCCACTCCCAATCTTCTAGGACCCAGGTGATCCTCTCTCCCTTTTCCACCCCCAGGGTCCTGTTCCAAGAGCGATGGCCTTTCCCCTGCCCACCTGTTCAGAGGATCCAAGGGGAGTAGGAGTGAGAATACTCTCAGGTTTCCCACAGGGAGTAGAGATCAAGTCCTTTGCATGAAGGTACCAGAGATTAATCCTTGCTAGTGGGTATGACATCTTCCAGGTTAGGCAAGATTCCAAAGGGATTGAGGTATCCCTTATACATAGTTCCAGGATCACGCCGCTTCCCAGAATGATTTTGAAAAGTTGCATGCAAATAGCATATGTTTAAGTGCACCCTTTTCCAGCTTGCATGACCAGTATAGGGGGCATGGTGATATTGCCAGGCAGGACAGTGTGAAGAACGCTCTGTCATATAACATAAACAAGGTTTGGGTGGTTGAGGCTGCCATCGACGACAGGCCATAGAGTCTTCAGGAATGCAATTCTGCAATTGCCCTTCCACGCCCGTTCAATCTTTCTATTCGGATTTAACTTGGAGGAGGGCGGGAGCGTGGATAGTGAACTGTACATTTTCAACGCTGATGAGAGCAGGTTTTCCTGAGGCCACCTATTGTCAGGACTTCTCTCCATTGACCTGTGTTCACGCCTATAGAATTACCAATATCTTAAAAATTCACTCTGTGGGAGGTTGTATTTTGCCCACAGTAGTGAGAAGCGGAGCATTTCCAAGGCAGACAAGACTTGGTTAGCATATGGGTTTCCGCGCTACTTTTACATTTTGATTAATTCATGGGGGGGCTGATAATGTATGAATTTGAGACCTGTGGCAATTTCTAAGCTACCTACAGCTTTACACATAAATATAATTTGACCCACTTGAAGTGAAGGTTTGGCTGTCAGAATTGGGGTATTACCTGTTCCAAATGGGGCCGCTTGCAGATTGTACCATGCTGCACACAAAGGATGGGTCTGACTCGAAAAAACACTGCACTCCTTTATTAATCCCAAATGCTTACTACTATTTTTTAAAATTCAGAAATCCTACTCCCTGTGAGGAGTGTAGTTGCAGTCTATTAAGAGTAATTGTATGCTGCTGTGCCTTACACAGAAAAGCAAAGACGATCTTACTAACATCTTCAAAGAAGGATGGCCACTCCATGGGCAACATTGCCAGCCCATACATTATAACAGGAGTTATGCACAGCTTGATGGTCACCAAGCGACCTCACCATCAGAGAAGTCTTGGGGACCATTTGGTCAATAGGGTCTCAGTGTTGGTTCTAATAATCTCAGCATTAAGTTTTACAGTTTCATTTATTTGGGTAGTGTAAGGAAGGCATGGTATCAACAGTAAGACAGACACAACTGACCACAGTTCAAGGGTGTTTATTGAACTTAAAAAAGGGTTTGAAAAATGCCTATCTAATCCTAAATCTACAGATGGGAGCAAGCTACGACCATCCAATATTAATAATGTAGTCCTAGTAGTGTCTTGTCAAAATAAAATGAGGTTATACCAATACACCTATTGCCAATCCTTACCTCTAAATACAAATAGTGTGGGAAACAATGTTATAATAAAGAAAGAAGTGTTCACAAAATGATATGTCCGGATGTTCAGGCGGTTGGCCTTCCTTCCCTACGTTTTCAGCACAGGACAAGGCGAGGCACTCAAGCTTAGCACAGTCTCTGGCTTCTCTAGCACGAGGATACAGTTCAATCATTAGCCTTCCATGCTCAAGTCTCTTTGCCTTTCAAAGTCTCTTCATTCAGGGGGCCTGAATCGACAAACAGAGTTATTTTCCTATTTCATATTTTCACAAGTACTCAATCTCTCATGCGATTCACTATTCAACTCGGCTCTGATCCTTTCAACACAATGTGTGTAGATTTATGCATCAAGTTTCTCATGGGACATTCTTTCTCATGTGACTCACGGTTCACCCCGGATCCCCCTCAGCCGGGCACAGATCCTGGATCCACCTCAGCCAGGCTCAGATTCTCTTAATACAACATTCAATTAGTCTGCCTCTGCCGGGCTCGGACTCATTACAATTTCCAATATAACTCAGCACAAACTTGCATTAACCAGAAGCTTTCAGCTGATCTCCCTCCGCCAGGCTCGGACCAACTTCATCCACTTTGTCATCAACTTTCTTTATGTTACTAATATCGAAGACTTTCTAATGTTCACAGGGTTTTGATTGATACGTTGCAGGACCACTTTGATTTCACAATTCTTTATCATTCTTCACATTTGCCACTTTTCAGCTGGATACCTAACAGAGACTTTTGAATGAGCACCCACGTGGTGCCGGACCACTGTCTAAGGTATCGTATCTTAGCTTCAAAGTTCAATCACTCATCTGCTGTTTAATTGTGTTCACGTTGCTTGCCACATACGCTTCATATATTGTTCTCTCCAGCTTTCACTATACAATGTTGCTGCTTGCAACCTTGGCTCCAACACATACCGGTCTGGTATCAGTCTCTCTAGCTCACCGGCAGTGCTGACTTCACTGGGGCTGCTTTGTTGTAGGAGCCAAGGACAGTACCATGGCGGCAAACGATTCTCCCCGCCTTGACTATCGACGCGGGAGAGCCCCCGGGTACCTCCAACGCACAATGCAGGATTCTTCAGCCTTGTTTCCTGGTCTTACGTTTCTTATTCTCAAAGGTTCTTGAAAGCAACAGTCTTTCGTTGAAAAGATCAAGGGCACTTCCCTCCTTGCAATGCTCTTCGGTTTTGCCATCTTTCGCCTTGTATTTAACTGCCATCTTGGAACTGCTGCTTCCTCGTGTGCTTTGCCTTGCTCAGAGTGTGCTCTCGTACTCCGCCTTTTATTCATGTGGGGAAGTGTGATCGAAGTCAGGTGTGTGTAATGGTCAGTAATTGCCTGACCCTGCCTGACCATTGTATTGAGGCATGTCAGGTATACGGCTCAGGTGTTAGTCCGATTTCTCTTGTATAAGCTGCTAGTGAGGAAATGTTTGTGTTGGGAAAAGGCAGGGGTGGGGGTTAGTACCTAAGTATTCTATATGGTAGGATGGGGTAAAGATGTTACGTGAAGGGGATACTGCGTCTTGCCATCCAGTGTCCCACTTTCACTCCACCAAGACCCCTCACTGAGGTGATCCTCCCGCACTGGTCCACCCCCAGGAACTGGATCCAAAAGCGATGGCTGTGTCCTGGCAACATGAATGATAGATCCCCGGGGACTAGCGGGTTGGACACTTTCAGATAGTTAATGTTATTCGGTTGCCACAGTAGGCTATATTTCTCGAATTGTGATTTAAAACGATAGTTTAAGGGCATGACTTCTTTTCTGTCTAAATTGAGTTTGTATCCCGATATTTCTGCATATAGTGCAATCACTTTTAAAAAGGGGTTGGGGTGGTGGAGTAGCTGGGTGTTGCAAATCGGCCATAATATTGCCATAATAGGATGAGGTTTTGATCCTCAACGTCTGGGTTCTCACCCCTAAAATGTATTCATTATTTCAGATGTATTGTAATAGGGTTTCAAGGGATAGGAGGAACAGTAGTGGAAAGAGGGGACACCCTTGTTTTGCGCCTCTGGCCAGGGTGAAATAATGGGAGAAAACACTGTTGATGATAATGATAGTTTTGGGGTATGGATAGTGTCATATTCAGGGATGTTATTTTGGGTCCAAAGCCATGCCACTGCAGCACTTTCTCTAAGAAAGGCCAGCTCACCCTGTCGTATGACTTCCCTGTGCCGAGAGTCACTGCAGCCCAGGGACTATCCATTTTTTAAAAATTAATTCTAGTACCTCACAAAGTAAGCGTGTGCAGGAAGCAGGTAATCTGCCTTTAAGAAACCCGTTCAGTCTTTGTGGATTCGTTTGGGCACTAAGGCATTGATTCTTTGAGCCAACAATTTTGCATACATTTTACCTTCAGTATTTAGCAACGAAACGGGCCTTCATTTTTAACTGCCAAGGGGACCTTTCCGGGTTTATGTATTACATGCATCATGGCTTCAAAAAAGTACCATTTGGGGATGTGTCAGAGCTATTTTCTCCCCCTCCCTCTTCGTCTTGAGCAGAACTTTCTTAAATCCTGGACGATCCTCAAGACCTTCCTCTTTATCTACCCCCTCCCTCCCTCTCTCATGTGCTAATCTCAAAGTTGCTTGTTTGGTGTCCAAGACCCTTATGCATCTCGGGGCCCTGACCTCCCACGCCAAACCGCCCCAGCTTCTGTCTATCCTCAGCACTTGCTTCGCTCACCCTCCACCCCTGGAGGCTCACACTTACCTTACATTGCACTTCACCTGTTGCTCACCCATGAACACCCCAGCACCTATCCCCTTCCCTCGCCCTTCTGCACTTGCACGTTCTGAACACTCACAAGGCATAGTAGGTGCGTCCTCCCCCTCCCCCACTGTATTTAATATTTTGTATGTATTTTAATTGTTTGTCATCCCTTGTCCCCTTGCTGTTTCTCTGTGGGCGCTTTTAAACAGTATTTACTATCTGTATAAGCGCCTAAGAAGTGAACAATAAATAAAATAAATATAGGTAGTTTCTGAGCCAGTATATCCATGAAGGTATGATGAAAGTCTATGGGCAGCCCAGCAGCCTTTCGCTTTTTTAACTTATTGATGGACAATTTGATTTCATTTAACAAGATTTTCCGTTCACACGGGCCACAAACCCCTCTTTTGCAATCTCATGGCGTGTGGAATGGGGGATGGTATTGAAGTATTTGATAATTGCGATAGAAGGAGGTACTGATTCTGGGATATATAGATGCCCATAGAAACTCACAAATTCCATCGCAATATCTTCATCCTTGAGGAGTGTAGCATTGTCCACTTTCAGTGCAAGCATTTTATTGTTCTGCCCCTAGCTATTAGATAAGACGTCAGCAGTGCTCAGGCATTGATGCCCCCTCAAAGTATTTGAATTGACATTTCAATAATACTCCGGATGATTTATCCGTAAAAAGTTTATTATGCTCACATTTTGCACTAATAAGCTGCTTCAGTCTGCGCTCTCAGGGTGAGGCCCATTATTCTGTCTCCATAAGCTTGATTGCATACAGACCCTAAATCACGTTCCGCCTTGTCTTTGCTTTTCCTGGCTATGAAACTGATAATCTACTGCCTGAGAGTGGCTTTGTAGGCATCTGCAACTATGGTAGCCATAGTATCTTCCCCCTTCTATTAAGAGGAAACATTTGCGTGAGAAATGTACTATTCATCCCCTGAAGTCCTGCATTCTTAGAAGATCAGTAGTTAATCTTCATATAACGCTCCTGAAGGGGTTAACCACCATCTATTGAGACAATCACTGGGGCATGGTCCGAAATTACCAGTGACAAGATATCCGCCTGATGTGCCCACTTCACCAGTCCCTTTTTTTAAGAATATATCATTTAATCTAGAGAATGAGGAGTGCATTGAGAGTAGAAAGCATACTCCCGCTCCATGGGGTTACATATTCTCCACACATCCACTAAGTCATTACCCATGATACACTGTTCAAAGACCTTATGCATTTTTAACTGAACAAAGACGCAATGGGATTTATTGTCAAGAATAGGGTTCATAGGGAGATTAGTCGCCCCCACTTATTATAGAGGCGAATTGTATACGCTGGATCATCTGACGTAGATTGCACCAGAACTCAGGGCCTGCTTGGTGAAAGGAAGTCATGGTATCAAAGTAAGACACACAAGTGATCACAGTTCAAGGGTGTTTATTAAACTGTAAAATGGGTGAGATAAACGCCTAATCTGAACCTAAATCTAAGATGGGAGCAAGCTACGATCATCAAATAATAATAATACAGTCCTAGTGGAGTCTAGTCAAATAAACAGAGCCTATACTAAGAAAAACCTATTGCCAATCCTTACTGCTATGCTACAAAATATTGTGGGATAATGGTCACAAGAAAAGAAAGAAGTGTTCACAAAATAAGTCAGGATGTTATGGCCGGGGTCTCCCTTCCCACGTTTTTAGCACGGGACAAGGCGGGACTCTTGAGCACAGCACACTCCTGGGCTTCTCCGACATGAGGTTACAGTTCCTTTTCTCAATATCAGGGCCTTCTGTACTCCAGTCTCTTTCATGCAAAGTCTCTTGCTTCAGAGTGCATGATGTTCCATAAACAACAAAAACAAAAGTTCCTTCTATTTTGATTCACAGTGGGCGATTACTCTTGGATCCCCGTCAGCCGGGCTCCCATCCTTCTCTCACTGTTAGCCTCCCTCAGTCGGGTTCGGACCAACCACTCTATTGTGGACCTCCCTCAGTCGGGTTCATACTTGTCATTACAATGTTCACGGGTGTATTACTGCTTGCCCAAGTTTGCATGCATCCCTCAGCCGGGTTCACATTTGACAAAATAACAGTTCAGTTAGCTTTACCACAATGCAGGATTCATTTCCCTTAGCTTTCTCCTGGTATCCCTCCGTTGGGTTAACATTGCCATTTTAGACTACTTCAACAGAAAGTCTTTCTAGACCCCTTAGGTTCTTCCCTTACCTAAGTCCGGGTCTTAACCCCCAGTCAGGCTTTCCATAAGCCCCCAGTCATCCTTTCCCTAAAGCCTCAGGCTTCACACAATCCTATCACCACAAGGTTCCTGGGTGTGTTACTGTTTGCCTTAATTCGCAGGCTTCCCTCAGTTGGGTTCACATTTTCCCCAGTAACACAGTTCACTTTGCTTCCTCAACGTGTCAGAGACTTTCGACTGTACAAGGGATTTAGCTTCACCCTCGTATGACCACTTTGACATCTCCCGCTGGCCTCCACTAAGGCCTCTGGGTACTTGTAGTTTCAATTGTCTTAGTTCAAAACGTTCCTTGTTCAGGCGAGGGGAACCAGCCAGAGACCTTTAAATGTGGGCCCACGTGGCGCCAGACCACTCTGTCTCTGGTGCCAATTTCACTCACAAAGTTCACAAGGCTCGCCCTCTGCTGGGCTCTGACTCCTCTTAGGGTTCACAAACGGTCTCCCTCTGCCGGGCTCGGACCCTCTTACAAAGCTCACAATCTTCTCGACAAGAAGGCTTTCCTCAGCCGGGCTTGAGCCTCCTTTCAAAGTTCACAATCCACAAAAAGGGTTTTGGGACTTCTAGTCCCAGAATGCACTGTCAGGATTTTGCTCCCACTTATCAGCTCTCCAAAACTGCATTTTCTGGCATTGTGAGCTGCAGGAGCTTAAAGGGGATAATGTCCTGAGGTCAGGGTCTTTTCTGCTGACCCTCAGAGACCTGGGTTTGCCTGACTGGATCAGGGGAGGAGTCATGCTGTGGGTACTGCCAGGCAACCCCAGCTGCCCCTGGTCTTAACGTCTGGAGGTACAGGTCCCTCTGCCCAATATAGTCTACTCTGCACTCACAGGGCCAATGTCGGGCGGTTTTCTCCTCCTCCATGTCTCCCAGGGTCTCTGCAGCTCTTCTGGTCTTCTTCTGGCTTCGTGCACCTTCCAGCATCCCCAACTCGCTCAAAGTATGCTCTCTTGCTCTGCCTTTTATACTTCCTGGGAGTAGTGATTGATTGGATCCCGGTGTGAGTGGTTGGCAGGGAATGCCTGACCCTGCCTGTCCTCGTTAGCGGGACAACATCGCGGTCGTGCATAGGACTTAATGGCCCAGGGATTCCTATCGGTTGTCCTTATTCCTCCTTGGTGCTTCCTCTTCTTTGCAGTATTTGAAGGACAGAGTGAATGAAGGGGATTCTGGGAAATGTAGTGAGTTGCAGAGTATGGGATAAAATCGGCTGAATATTTAAAAAATGTTTGTCAACAAAAGAACAGGGATTATGGGGTTTGTAGTGTTCGACTAAAGACGAGGGCAGGTTATTGTCAGAACGGGCTGGGGGGACATATGTATCATTGTGGAAGAATGGGCTTTCTCCTGCCTTTTCTTAAAGGAAAGCACTGGGGCAGGATGGGACTTTGGTGGCAATATCCTATAAAGACTAAGGGGTTGTCGGGTAGGGGTGTATCGCAGAAAAGGGGATACCACGTCTCGCCCGAGGGCGTACCTTCCGTGGTCCCCAAGGGCCCCTTGCCCAGGTGATCCTCCCTCTCTTGTCTGCCCCTAGGGTCGGGATCCAAGCACAATGGCCCTCCCCTGGCCACCAGAACAAAGGATCCCTGGGGTCTACCATTGAGAACATCCTCCGGTTTCTCACATTGGTTAGGACCGTAGATATTCAGAATCGTTTTTGGGCATTGTTTATTTTGCACACAGCCAAGACCCATCTACCACTTTTGTCATTCACAGACTTGACACTTTGCACATTCAGCATCTTTATGGGACAGTATTGCAACTCTGCCTTTGGGTTCCTTTACCTCGGAACAACAAACCTGCCCTATCCATTGCTCTTTAAGTCTTGTGGATTAATTCCCAGGAAGGTAACTTTCTTGTACCAGGGCTATATGAGCTTCTAGTTTCCTCAGATGCGAGAGTATTCATCGTCTTTCGATACACATCCCAAGAGACTACATTAAACATATTTCATCCTCCACTTTATTGCTTACGGGGAGCGACTTTCAACCTTAAAGGGGTGATAACAGGGCAATTTTGACTTCTCATCTCAGGAGACTGAAACAGATCCAGTTGGGGACATAAATCACATTGGCGCTTTATGTTCGCTAAGATACTATAGTACTGTATGTGATTGATAGTATTTCAACAAGAGAGACAGTAAAGAAAGACAGTGCAGAGAGATGGAATAGCGTTGGCGAGCAGACATCGAACCCTTGACCCCAGTGTAGACGTACCTAGCCTTGAAGTTAGGGGAAGTCCATTCTCTCAGCTAGCAACATGATGGCCTCAAGTCACAGAACCACAGGGCAGACCTCTGATCGATTAGCATCAGCTGCCTTGCACTGAATCCCCAGACGTGTATATGCAATTATTGCAACTGAAGGCCCTACACCATTAGTCATTCACCATGATGTGGCAAAATTAAGGCAGGGAGAACTGGCAAAACAGTGTGGGTGCTAGCAATGTGGAGGGTCAATTTGGAAGCAGTTGGTTTCGTAGAGGAGGAGAGCCGGTAGTGTGGATGGGAGATTGGAGAAAGATGGCATGAATCGAAGAAGAGGAAGAGGTGACATGGGGATCAGAGAATAGACTGAGGGGTATAGGGGTTGAAAAAAGATTGGAGGCGGGAAAGATCGAAGCAGCAGTGGCAGGTAGGAAGTAGGAGGGGATATGAGAAGAGCAAATGTGAACTGAAAAATGATGAAGGGAAGGAAAAAAGAGGAGAAGGTGGAAATGTAAACAGGAGTGCAAGTGCTGAGTGGAGTGGGAGTGAGAGTGAGAAAAGAAGAACAGCTGATGAAGGGATAAAGGGATAGATGAGGCAACAGGCATAAGTTAGGAAGTAATGTTGAGGAGAGGTGAGATGGAGGAGCAAGCTGTATGGCAGGGCAACAAGGAGGCCAAAGAGAAGGAGGGAGAAAGGCAGAGACCCAAGAGAGGAAGATGGGCGTAAAGATAGAAGTAAGGTGAATGAGGAAGGTGTGGGAAAGCAGGGGGGGAAGGTCTCCAGAGGCTTCATTACACTGCAGATTGTTCAGTGTGGGAAAGAGCTTTGCTGTTAGCTGAAGGCCAGAAAAGGGGCAGCTGAGCCAATGTTGTGGCCAGGCCTGCTTCATTGTGCCTGATCCTAACAAAGGGGAAAGAGACTAGCCCCAACTCTGAGTTTCAACTTTTGTATAAGATTTGAATGCACAACCTGTGCCAACAGGAGCCATACAGCGCAGGTGCGGTGTTGCCACATTTTTTGCACTAGACCTGTCAGAATTGAATAAACTAAGAAAGGTTGCAAGAATGAAGTGCGTGGAAACTTAAAACCTCAGAGACTGTGAGTGGCTGCCACCAAGAAGGTGGATTTAATGAAAAGGTTGGAAGAAGCTAAGGACTAAGGACCAAAGGCCTAAAACAATTTGTTATGTTTGCATCTATTTACTGCATACCATCGATGTCATGGTGGGTTTATAAAAACATGAAGAAAAGAAAACGTCCACCTTAAACTTGAGAGTAGAATAAGCCAATTCATCTAAGTTACACAGCGCAACCCAGTAGTCATCGATGAACGTTCACCTCCAGTTCAGAGCCACATGAGCAATGCATTGTAAGTTTTGCAAATGTTCCCAAATACATGCTTTTAGCTACAGAAATTTTCTGTCTCATATGGTAACACTATTTAAGCGTAGCTTTATCCAGCCTTGACACTAATTTCACCTACCTACTGAATTCCCACCCTATAATCTCAGTTGAACATAATTCCCTGGTGTTTCATTGATATCCTAATACAATTTATGACCACATTTCATGGCTTCAAGTTGTCTGTTGATCTTCTGGCTATGATACGCAAGAAACGTATCCCCTGAGTTCCAGCATTCAGCATTTTCTATTTAATCACTTTTTTCAAGGAATGTAGGTACTTTGCTTCCATGTTCACTACATTTCTGTTCAATCTCTCAATTGGGCTCCTCACTGGTCTCCCCTCCCTTGGCACTTTGTTACTATATGTCCAATGACTCCTAGTGTCTCCTCTTATCTTGCATTTTGCTTTTGCAAACCTCTCCCCACTAGTGTGTTCTCTCACTGATCTCCTTTAGGTGAGCCCTCTGACTGCTCGCACACGCCTCTCTGACAATTACATATCTAGCAGTGTTGTCCCAGAGTCTGGCTTTTCGTCGTCGGCCTCTTGCATTTGTTACTTCACAGGTGTGCCACGAGCTTTGCTTGCCTGGTTGCTGTCTGGCTCATTGTTGCTGCTACCCGCTGGCTCCCAATTTCAACCTGGCTTCATGCCATTCTTATAGCTCCCCACCGTCCACTGGCACTCTGTTGTATACAGCACCTGCATGCAGTTCTGAGTCCTGTTTTTTCAGTCTGTATTCTCGACCGCAGGGCCACAGTCATTGCCGGCTAATAGAAAGGTTAAAAAGACTGGTACGATAATGGTTTTTTTTGGTTCTTGGTAATCAGTTTGTCACACTTCAGAGGTTGAAAGGGTGAAACTGCTTCCTGGGCACACCTCTAAACCTTCCCCTAAGTTACTATCAACTAATGGCAGACAGTTCAGCTTCCTGCATGGCTGGGTGCTGTGTGGCACGTGGCTCCAGCAGACCAGTGAAAATTGATAAACTGGTGTTGTGATTTATCTTGTATCTCTGAAATGTGTGTAGCCCTGTATCTTTCTTACCAGCAGTGCTCTGTACCAATGCATTTTCGGTCAACCAGCTTAATCCATTACTTGAAATATGCTTTTTGAATGCTTATTAGACCAGAAAAAAACAAAAAGCATCCAAAAAGGAGCAGTGGCGACACAGACCTACGACTTAGTTGTAGATCCTCTAAAGTATTCTTAAACATACAGATGGGGTTTTTTTTTCCTTTAACATGTTGAAAAGCCTGTTCCTCCATTACATAGTGCCAGTTTGCAACTTTCTGAGGTCCATTTGCTACATTGTCCACCGTTTTCCTTTTCAGACTTCAAAAGCAGACAAATTCAAATTCTATGTCAAGACTGGAGGCAAGCCTTATGCTTTCTCTTCTTTATTTCTACCTTTCAGCAGATTTTAATCTCCATACTTTCTTTAGTAAAAACATATATTTTCTATTTTGATTTTATGAAAAACATCCAAACTTCATTTCTCATGCACCCCAGTGTCTCTGGTAGTCCATATGCTCGTACCGCGTCCCCTGAGGCACTTCGTGCCTAGGTCCCTTCCTCTTCTTTTTCTGCTCTTCACAGAGATAAATAGCTTATTTGTGTGTCTCTCAGTAAAGAGTGTTTCAGCATGTTTTTACAGTTGACACTGTATGTCTGTAGATGTGTTTAATGACAGTGGATGCACCGGGTAGCCAGCATGTGTTGTAGCAGGTTTTACAGTTTACCCAGTATGTTTGTAGAAATGTTTTATAACAGCGGATGCACCGAGTAAGAAACGCAACCTCTTGGTCGCTTCCACGCCAAAATGTTACTCTCTTCACAGTGACCACACGCTGTGTTATCATGTAGTTAGCAGTCTTAAGGAAGAGGGTCCTAGACTGCCGGGTTGCCGCGCAGCGAGCGAGTGACCCAAGCACGGCTGTACCAGCGAGAATCATACTCGCGACTGGGGCTGTTGCTGCGCCTCAAACAATAAATACATCAGAATTGAAATTTTAAAAGCCCTTAGCTCTTGAATAGCTTGCTAGGGATGACCCGCATGCACAAGACGCACGGCGCAGACGTGGCTAGGGCCCGTCCACTAATTTCGAAAGCGAGTAACAGCAAGTGTGTATTAAACGCTTGCACACTAGATAAGAATACAATCCACCTAGCACTGAACAGCAGTGTGAGTACAACGCTATCACAATGCTGAGCAGCAGTGCAGGTACAACGCTACACTATCATTGAGGCTGCCCAATAGATAATAAACAGCTGTGCAGGCTCCATAGCATCAAATAGGTTGAGAGCCCAGCTAGACAGGCTCCTTAACACTCGGACCAAAAAGCCTCAGAGCCACATACCAAACCAAGTGGCCCCACTCCCTCCAGGAGGACGTACCATTCAGCATGCATCGTACAGGCACGCAGGCACTCAACTAGTATGGATTCAGAGGAGGGGAGTGTCGGAAGCCAAGAGCAAGTGCTTTCAGAAGAGGAAGAGTCTTCAAGAGTTTTAGGGGACTCCTTGAATGATGCATTGACATAAGGGGTACGCCCACTCCAGGAGAGACTGGACGCCCTGGAGTACCTCATTCAGGATGGCCTTAAGAAAACAGTCTCTAAAGAACCACCCTCTAGCAGGGCGACAAATAAGGGGAGAGAACAGACCCGTAAATGTAAATCCTCACCTACTCTCTCTTCATGGTAAGGAGAGGGAGAAGAGACCATCTGAGGCTGTCAATGCCTTCCAAAAGCTGAAAGATTCTTTTTTAATGAATTCGACTGTGCCGAGCCTCCTACCCCATTCCCCAGGGGTGCAAAACACAGGGGATGACAACTCCTCATCAGAATCCAGAGATTCAGATTCTAAAACTTGCCATAGGTCCAGGTCTGGCAAAAGGAAGCGCAAAGAGAAGCACTTAGAGGAGCACAAAGAAGAATTGTTCTATATGTTTGACCCAGAGTCCGTAATACACCCAAGATCGAACAGCTGGCACCCATCACCCAGAGTGACAGCATACATACATGGCACAAAGATTGCGCAAGCCCATTGAAAAAAAAGTGAAGCTCTGAATGCGCTCGGAATGTCCCAGGCCTGAGTTGCTGGGCAAAGTAGAAGAAACCCCAGAACTGGACCCAAAGATGACAACATTCATCAATAAGGAAGCCAGAGATTTGAGAAAAGAGATGGATAGAGCCTGGAGAGGCTACAGACTTGTCCAGACCCATAGCTAAGATTATGGACTTAGCAGAGGGAGCGAGAGACACTGGTGTGCTAGTAGATCCGGATATCTTAGCCAATTGGGCTCAAAGAGCAGTATGCCTCCTAGGTAATGCAAATTGTGCTCTATACTCAGAGAGGAGAAGGAGGCTTCTGCTAAAGTTAGATTACAAACTGGGGGATCTAGCATCCTACGAAGCGGCAGAAGTCCCCCAAGGACTGCTTTTTGGTGAAGCCTTTGTGAAGGAGTTGGACAGATTTGTCATAACGTACATAGCTCTCGAGAAAGCCCAAGCATCCATCAAAAAGATTTTTCCCACAAGAGTTTTCACCAGGACAGACGGCAACACAGGTCGTGCACCCGGTAGCTTCCGCTCACAAAGACGACCTCAAAACCCCAGAGCCCATTACTGGGAGTGCCGTCAACAAGACGCCTTCTTCCGAACTCGCAGACGCGGCTACAAAGGATGCACAGGATGCGGTTATTAAGCCACCCAAACATGCCAACAATTGAGGAAAGTAACGCGATATCCCCCCTCGGAGGCAGGACGCTGCTATTCTTAAAAAATTGGCAGATGCTTTCAAGCGATGCATGGCCACTGCAATCAGTGACAGGTTTCCGCTTAGAGTTCAGAGCACTGCCTTTGGGGCAGATAAAGCCAAAACACTTTGCCATAGCATGCAAGGAGAGTGAGTTGCTAGACAGGGAACTGAATATGCTAGAGAGCAAATGGGCGATATAATGCAGCACCGCAAGAGATGCCTTCATAAGCAACATGTTCTTAGTGCACAGAAAAGAGAAACTAAGGCCAGTGATAAACCTAAAGGAATTGAACGGTTGGCTGATCTACAGGCCCTTCAAGATGGATGGAGTGCATCTGCTCAGGGACATTCCTCCGCAAATGTGACTGGTTAGTGAGGCTAGATCTGAAGGGTGCTTACCTGACAGTACTGATCGCCAAAGAGCACCGGAAATTCCTAACCCTCATATGGAACAGGCAGATATGGCAATTCGAATGCCTACCTTTTGGACTGACATCAGGGCCGTGGGCCTTCACAAAGGTTATGAGGTCAGTAACGATAGCCATGAGAGAGGCATCTGAAGGATCGGCTACCTAGACAACATTCTCGTACTAGCAGAGAACAAGCAAGTACTCATCGAGCAGGCCCAGTGAGCATCCAAGCTCCTTCTTTTGCTAGGTTTCCCTAAAAATCAAGAGAAATCGGAACTCTTCCCTAAGCAATGTCTGGAGTTCCTAGGGTACATGGTGAACACCACGAAGGGGACACTAGAGCTTCCAGGATCCAAGATCAGAGCGATAAAGAAAGCTCAGAGCGACACTGACGAACAACAGAACATTGTTCCGAACACTAGCGAGAATTGTCGTATTGGTTGCAGCTTCCATACAAGCCATCTTTCCAGGGCCCCTGCACTACAGAGCTCTGCAAAGGCTAAAGATGCGATACCTACAAGGAGGCCTAGGGAACCACGAACTAGTACCTCTAGACCCGGAAGTGAAGTCAGAACTAGAATGGTATCTTCAGAATATGGAAGCCTTGAACGAATGTGCCATAATCAGAGACATCCCAGAGCTGATAATAGAATCAGACGCCAGCAGAGTAGGCTGGGGAGCAAGGTGCAGACACCTAGAGACAGGTGGAAGATGGTCTCAGAAAGAGCGAGACCTTCACATCAGTTGCCTGGAACTGCTTGCAGGCTCGTTCGCAGTGAAAGCTTTCACCAAGGACAAGGTGAAGTGTTGAAACCTACTCAGAATGGACAACATGTCTGCTGTCCGATATATCAATCACCTAGGGGGTACACAGTTGTGCATGATAATAGAGCTAACAAAAGACTTCTGGCACTATTGCCTCGATCACAAAATCTCTGTTACAGCAGAGTACCTACCGGGCACCCAAAACTTGATAGGAATTCTCAATATTGGCACAACTCTAGCGACTGGAAGTTGCACATGGAAGTCTTTGTGTAGATAGTCCTCTGGGGGCCCTTGAACACCAACATTTTTGCTTCCAGATTGAACAAACAATTACCAACATTTTCAGCTGGAGGTTAGACCCAGAAGCCCAAGGGACGGATGTGTTTCTGCAGACGTGGTCGGGCGCGGTACACTACACCTTCCCCCCTTCATAATGCTAGCAAGAGTACTAGCAAAGATCAGGAGAGAGAAAGTGGTAGAAGTGGTAGTGATAGCCCTGAACTTGCAATCGCAAGAATGGTACCAGTTCTGATGGAACATTCTACGGATATCCCGCGAGTCCTCCCTCACATGGAGGATCTCCTAGAGGATCTATAAGGGAACTATCATCCTCTGACAAAGGCCGATCAACTACTGCTCATCGCGGGCAGAGTATCGGGAACAGATGGAGTTTGCCAGGCATTTCGAGCTCAGCTGCAGAATTTATTAAGCAATCCCTTGCCCCCTCTATGCTCAAAACTACGAAACGACTTGAAGGAGTTGGAGACTATGGTGCGACCAGCGCAACCTTTATCCCGTTTCTGCCGCTTTAGTTCAAGTGCTCAATTTTCTAGCTTCCTTAGCCAGACAAGGGAAAGCATTCCGGTCTATAGGGGTTTACAGATCAGCCATTTCAGAGGGACATGATCCTCTAGATGGAGCGCCTATAGGAGAACACCCGGCAGTGGTGAGGCTGATGCAGGGAATGAAAGCTAGTACTCCTCCCTTTCCGAAATATGCCCAGTTGTGGGACGTGTCAGTAGTGTTACGGCTACTCCTTGACTGGCCATTTATCAGGGAAACTAGCTATGCTGCTGTGTCTAGTGTTGTGTAAGAGGGTGTCAGATGTAACAGCGCTAGGTCCAGATGGGTGACCTTCTCCATAGCGAAGAGGATCAAAAGTCACACAGTTATCACGTACCCCTACTTCCGAGACAGACCCAAGTTATGCGTAGCAGAGTCTATCAAAGAATATGAACTAAGGACAGCAGACAGACACCCAGCAGGCGTATCGCGGCTACTCATCATGTGCAGGAAGCCATTTAGGCAGTAGTAGCAGCAACCATATCGCGTTGGGTACGAGAGATCATGACTCTACCAGGCGAAAATGTATAATGTATAAAGGTTTGGGGCACATTCAGTAAGGGGAGCCATGGCTTCCAAAGCTTTCGGAGCCGCCATGAGTCTTCAAGACATACTAAAAGCAGCAGACTGGTCCAGCGACGCCCCGTTTCTGACCTTTTACTTTAAGCCTATAGCAAGCGTTGCAAGAGTGATAGTTCATAGCTTTGAAAAAGCATAATGCTCGCCTCAGTTTTTGACATAGAATAAAGATTTGGAGCAGGAAGTTTTAATTCTATTAAAGACACAGAGGTGAGCATTATCCCACCCAGCGACACAAGGAGAATGCATATAATGTTAAAGAGATGTATTACATTACTATGTTTATGTTGCGTCACGTATCTCATCCTAACATAGATCTTCTCTGACATGAGATGACCAGAAGACGGAGTGAGAGCAGTCTGCAGTCCAAGTTGCCAAGGTTGGCAGGGAGAGAGTGGACCGGATTAAGGAACATTTGGACATCATGTCAAGTTTCCGTTAGGAGTTGTTGGAGTTAATGCAGATGTCAGTTCAAAGGCATCAAAGGAAGAGGAAGGGACCTATGCAGGAAGTGCTTATGGGACTCAGTACGAGCATATGGACTACCAGAGAAACTGGGGTTCATGAAAAATGAAGTTTAGTTATGTTTTACGTTTAAAAAAAATAAGAATAATATATATTTTTTTACTAAATGAAAGTATGACGATTTATATCTGCTGAATGGTAGAAATAAAGAAGAGAAACCATAATGCTCGCCTCTGTGTCTTTAATAGAATTAAGACTCCCTGCGCCAAGGCAGGGGTAATCTTAACTGTCTTCTTATTTTAACGTGGACTTGCATTGTTTTGTCATGAAAGTAATTTCTCCACTAATTGGTGCACCTAACCCTAAAGGCACCAGCTGACCCACTTGCTGCCCTCTCCCTCTCTCTACATACTACACTCCTTTAGGAGCCCCTGCAACAATTGTACTGTCTGCTTCTATCATCGTAGTAGGAATGCATTGAAATATGGGTACCACGTTCTGAGAACAAAAGGAGGCTGCACCTGTCCTTTTGCTATTAATCCTGCTCCAACCTTTGGGTCCCACCCTACACCCCAAACAACAAGGTTGTCCACCTGACACCAAAGACCTCCTGCTGCCCCTCAACTCTGGTCCGTATAACACTTCCCTGAGACTTCCTACCACCGTAGACTTTCTGCTTCTACTGGCCTGGTTAGAGGGCAAGGCAGTCAGATGATCAGCCCTTCCTTTACCTTCTCCCACAGACAAGACTCTTCTAAGCAGATTTGCCCTAAAGCCTCACTGACTGATTGGCCCACAGTACCCTGGTGACATTTCCTCCCAAGAGTTTCCAGCCTGAAAGGAACAAACTAGGCAAAGATTTGCAAATGGTCTCACCTTTTAGACTTCACGTTTTAGACTGTTTGCCTGGCTAACCCTCCTTCCTTCTTTTCAAATGTTGGCCGCACTATCTCAGGTATTTATTTTCTCCAACTCTTCCTGTCCTCACCTTTACTGTTCTTTAGGTAACTTTTGACACCGCCCTTTCTCTTTTTCTGCCTTTGCTTTACCCCTGCCCCCTTTTTACAATGTTTTTCCTTACACTGCACCCCTTTACAACCAGTGCTTTACTCCTGACCCCACTCTTAACGCTTTTGCTCTACTTCTGGCTGACCCTACCACATATACTACTTTCCTTCACTTTGTTGCTGCTGACAGCCATTTCTATACTTCTTCACCAATCACCTTTCCCACTCACACCCCACCTATGAATTTGAGCCCCACCATTATGAACCCACACACCACCATCTTCCTCCTTCTCCTCATACAATCATTTGCTTTCTCCCTGAGCCTTCAGTCCCGCTCGACACAAATGCCACTCCTACTATCCTCTCAGCCTATCTCTCTCCTCTTTTTGCTTCGCTCTCCTTCCAAACACCCTGTGCTCCTCTCAGCATTAACCTCATCTATTCTCCCCACCTTCCCCCTCAAAGCTTCTAACCTGTCACTTCCCCATCCCTCCTCCCTCAGTACCAATTCTTGGCCCATTGCCTGGCAATCCAGCTGTAATAAGACCTTGTTTGTTACTGACCGTTTTGACTCCCTAAAGCCCCAAACATATGGTCCTTGCCCTTACTGAAACATGCCCCCCACCCAAAATGCTATGATGCTTGTGTCCTTCCACGCTGTTCCTCCTTTTCTCACTCCCCTTTCTGAGCCTTCCCTTCTTTCCTCTTCCCCCACTGTATCAAATTCCCAATCACTTTAGTTCACTACTATTTAACTTTTTCGTCACATTCCTTTCGTATTTGTGGGAATCTGCAAGCCTCCTGGTCTACGTAGATCTGTCCTTGCCAACCTGGAAATGCTCCTTGACGCAAATTCTGTCCCTTCACACTTTGATTTACTTTGCATTTGTAAGGCGCTTATACATCAAGGAATTGTTTCAAAGCGCCCACAGGGCAAAGGGGAGGGAACAAGGGAACAAGACAATGGGCAGAATGAACAATGATGATTGCCCTTTCCCCTCTAATGCCTATTCTATTGACAAAGCTTTCACTGACTTCTGCAATACCCTCCAAAAACTCTGTTCACTCCCATTACCCAGCCTTTACCTTTACACTTTCCTGCGATACCCAAAAATCTGGATCACCCTACCTCTCCAGAGACAAAAAAGTCATTATTTTACACCTCCTCTGACCGTGGAAAGTATGCACCCCAAAATCTCTTGAAACTTACAAGCTGTCCCTCTCTGCGCTGACTTCAGTACTTAACTCCAATAAATCAACCTTTTACACTAATTTTATTGCCTGTCTTTGCTCACATCCGTACAAGATCTTCACCACCTTTCAATTTCTTCTTGCCTCCCGGACCTAAATCGATCTCCTTCTGTGGGTCAGCTAATAAATTTGTTCACTAATTTTCCACCAAACTTTCTAAAACCCAACACATCTTTCCTCCTCTGTCTCCCTCCCCCACCTTCTTCCTCTCCCACCCACCCCTCCCCCGAGCCAACTTCTAATTGGACTCC
This sequence comes from Ambystoma mexicanum, assembly GCF_040938575.1. Classification (NCBI taxonomy): domain Eukaryota; kingdom Metazoa; phylum Chordata; class Amphibia; order Caudata; family Ambystomatidae; genus Ambystoma; species Ambystoma mexicanum. The sequence goes on from NC_090929.1 coordinate 668,387,759, forward strand.
TTTTCCCCAACCTCCCTATTCAAGTTCCTTCTAATCCTCTGTAATGTGTGATGAATTCTGCAGAGTCTTCACAGAATCCCCTCCTGAAGTCTCCTCCAAGATGGCCAGGGGAAGGCAGCCGCTACCTGATCCTATCCCTGGGAGTGGTATTAGCCGGGTGGATCACCTGGGAAGAGAAGGCCATCAAGGGAATAGGCTGACTCTGTAAGGAGGGATGCAGTATTCATCTTCTTTGGAGGGTGAGATTTACATGTTACTGGAATACCTAATGGCTTGTTGTCAGAGTTAGGCTTCCCTTCCCAAAATTACACAAGTTGTTTGTAGTGAACATCCTTATGGTCAACAGGGGAATGATATATTTAAAGGTCAGAAAATCAATGTCACTACTTCTGATAGTTATGATTCCCCCTTGAGTGTGAACTACAAAGCCAAACACCAACCATTGATTTCTTTATAAAAAAAATGAAAGGTATATTTTATATCATTTAACTCATTTAAACAGAGTGAATCAGATGATGTAAAAAGGAAAAAAAAAACATAGGGGACTTCAAGTTGACCTGGGTACTGGGACGAGGAGAGGGGCTCATAGGTGCAGAACTGTACAGTGCAGTCTAGTGATCTAATGACCCACACCTGAGTAGGACTTTTAAATCTTTAAAGCTCCTTCAGGTGCAGGCTATTATAAGTAGACAGCAGCTGTGGAAGCAGCAGAAGCATAAAGGAGAAGACACTGGGAGCGCTGCTGTGTTTCCATCGAGACGCAGTGTCGAGAGTGTCATAGAAGTTGAAGCTTTGAAGTGCAGAGGATGCAGAGCGGGAAGCAGTGCTGTTTATGGCTGTCCTCTAGGGGAGAGAGGAGCTCTCCTAGTCTGGCGTTCTACTCTGGTGTTTAGCGTTCACCGGAGTGTGCAAGGGGCAAAGCAGACTACCCTATTGGAAAGTGTGGGCCACAGGAGTATGACCAGAGCTGTCAGATGCCCCAGGACCAAATGAGGGAAGAGGTTGCAGCAGCAGTTGCTCGAAACGAATGTGCAGGGAAAGACCGATGAGTTGACCTTCATTAGATTACCCTGGGGCGCTCCGCAATAGACCACTGGCTGCCAGTAATCTTTTTGAACCCTGAACTAATGAACTCAATCCTTTGTAAACCGAACTAATGATTTAAAGCATTTTTGGTCGAACACTCACATTGAGACAAAGAGGGAGGAGAAATATTGTCACCAGCATTATCAAATACACAGGAAGTTAAAATATTGTGGAATTATCTACCAGTTGTAGTTAGGTGCAAGCCATCTGGCGGTTAAGCAGTGGGGTACGATAGCAGTACTACCATTTGTATTCTTCAGATTGTTTTTTGGTCTAAGCAGAAAGGTAGACTATTACTTATCATAATTAAGATTTGTTTGTTTTTCGTTCCACCCTCCTATTGTTTTTTCTTTTGTTATTTTCAAACTCTCTTGATTTTTTTCCTTTGAAATTTCATCAAATGGTATGGTTGATCATAATGTCTTGCTCGTTTACAATGTTTTCTTTTATTTATAGCCTATGATGTTGCTTTTAAACATGATTATGTGTGTTTATCATCCCACAGTGGGTGTTTGACAATGATGGTTTCTATTATGTTTTGGTTTGGGACTTGGATACATTGGTCCACAAATGATGATTTATGATTTTTGTATTCATGTGTTGGCGTTTGGACTATGCTATCTTCATAAGCTCATTTATGTCTAGTATTTGATATAATCTGATCATGCATCAGCCCTGAGGAAGACCTTAGGAGGTCGAAACACTTGTTGACTGGTATTTTGAAAATACATTTGACACTGGGTTGAAACGCCTTGAATCACTTGTGTATGGGCGTGTTATAAATGCCATATCATATCACTTACCAACACACATGATCTTCTGTTCATTAATACATTTGGTGCAGGTTGAGAGTGACTAACACACCTTGGCCCTCATAACGACCCGGGCGGTAAGTGAATAACGATGCCGGTAAAGGATTACCGGCATCGCTTACCGCTCCGCATGATTAGGAAAGAACAACCCGCTATTAGTGGCACCGTACTTTACGGTGCCGCAAATAGCGACATGAGCGCGGGCACGCGACCCCTCATGCCGGAAATAGCGCCATGGCGCAAACAGGGGAAAATCACGACTCATGCGGACATGCAATTAACGCCCTAGTGAAGGGCGTAAAGTACCTTACCGCCATGGTGCAAATACCGGCATCGCGGACCACCCGTAAACGGCCATGTGCAGTGTTCCCAACTGCCACAGGTGCACACAATCAGCACAGGTGGAGGCAATACAGACTGGGCAAGCACAAAAGGAGCACACCCCACCCCTTCACACACCCAGTCACACTCCAAAATGATTCCAATGCTACTAGCAATGCTGGGGCTGGAGGACCTGATTGCAGTGGAAGCGCTACAGCAACACAACATCAACAGGCAGCACAGAGGAGACGCAGGAGGAGAAGGAGTGCAAGGCAGGGCCAGCATGCCCCACCAGTGCAGCCAGTGGCACCACGCAGGCAGCCCCCAATCCCACGCATCAGAGCCAGTCCATTCAACCTAACCGCTGAGCAGATCCACACCCTGTATCGTCTGGACCGGGACACCATCAACACCATTGTGGACATGATACATGACGACATTGTCAGCCTGATTGAAACACGCACCGCCACCCTGCTGAAGGTAGTGTCTGTGCTCCACTTCCTGGCCACAGGCACCTACCAGCACACAGTGGAGCACATGCATGGCATTTCACAACCATTAACCTCACGTACGCTGAACCAAGTGCTTGATGCCGTCCTCAAGCACACAGACGACCACATTTCCTTACCACGGTCTGCCCAGGAGATCTCAAACACCAAAGTAGGTTTCCATTCACTGGCCGGCATCCCTGGTTGCATTGGCGCCATCGACTACACCCATGTGGAATTGGTGCTCCCACATGCCATAGAGCAAGCGCACCGCAACCGTAAGCTATACCACTCAATCAATGTGCAAATGGTATGTGACTCAAACAGGATCATCACACATTGTTGTGCCCGATTCCCCGGATGAACCCATGATTCAATGGTCCTGCAGAACTCCACGATACCACGCTACATGGAGCGACATGCAGGGCAGAGATCCTGGCTTCTCTGTGAGTCGCATGTTATGCCCATGGAAATGTGATGTGGGTAGGTGATTGAGGTATAGATGCATACTTCACCTGGCGGAGATGGGCGGGGGGGAGAGATGCATACTTCACCTGGCTGAGATGGGTGGGGGGGAGATGCATACTTCACCTGGCTGAGATGGGGGGGGGGAGATGCATACTTCACCTGGCTGAGATGGGGGGGAGAGATGCATACTTCACCTGGCTACAAGTGTCAGAGGGAATGGAGCATGCTCATACCCCAAAGCAGCCCAGACTGGACCTGATGCCTGACCACATAATGCCAGATGTAAGCAGCCCTACCATGTAAATGAAGCAGTGTCACAACCATTCCACAGCCATCTGCATGTGCACTGTACCAAATCAGACCAAATCCCCCTCTACACAATGCAGCTACAAGCAATGACTATAGCCAATACACAGCACCAAACACCATCAACTGAAAGGACAGTCCCCCATTACTGCGTACAAAGCAGTCACATGAGGGTCAAATACATCAATACACCACTACACTGACACAGAGGCCCAGCTGAATTGCATGACACCATTTGTTGTGCGTAGTGAGATCATCATGAGGCTGACATGAACGGTGCCAGGATGAAAGCATACAAATTACTGGACATCTGCCAGATCACAGAAACAACCGCCGTGGACTAACACAGTGCATGAGCACTCACAAGGAACTGGACCCCCCTGCGCCCACTAGTTGATGGCATGCACACCAGTCCATAAGAGGAATACACACATAGCAGTCACATTGTGTGTCTCCATTCATGCATGGAAATGGGGTTGAATTGAAGAAATAAATGCATGCCATGGTGTCACTTAATGAGGTCCCATATGATGTGATGACTTACACATACATTGTTGCCCACATGTAGGTGATGCAGGCTATCCCTTGAAGAGGTGGCTCCTTACCCCAGTCCGGTACCCACAGAACAGGCACGAGGAGGACTATAATCGTGCCCATACACAAACCCGTGTGGTGATTGAGCAGACATTTGGCCTCTTGAAGGCACAGTTTCGCTGCCTCAGCATCAGCAGGTCTGGTGGGGCACTCCTGTACCGCCATGAGAAGGTGGCAAAGATCGTCATGGCATGTGTCATGCTACACAATATGTGCATCAGACGGAATGTGCCCCTGCCCCCTGACGCTGAACTGCAATCACCTGACGAAGAGGATGAGGAGGGTGGGGATGGGACAGCACCTCAGGGAGGCAGCGATGCACAGGAGGGACGTGACATGCGTCAGACTCTAATCAACCAATGTTTCTAGCACACATGGACTGGGGGTGTTACATGGAGATGGCACTCGGGGCACTGGGTGTGTCGGGGACATGGACACGGTAGACTGTTAACCAATAAAGCACACGTATGCAATAAGCTATGTCCACACATGTGAATTATGAGTAACCAAAATGTCTATTGAAGAAGCATAACTAAGTGAACAAGCCCTCCACCCCACACACCCTCTCCCCATCCCGCCTCAACTCCACCACACACCATTTCCCCCTCCCCCCTCAACTCCCCCACACACCCTCTCCCCCCCTCAACTCCCCCACACACCCTCTCCCCCCTCCCTCCTCAACTCCCCCACACATGGTGTGCAGTACTGTGCACCAGTGGACCACATGGCACCAGTATGCAAGGCTGTGCCTACTGGCATCCCCCTCTTCCAGCACCAGGTGCCCCCCTGTCTGATCGGCGCAGGTTCCTGCCAGACCTGTGCACGGAGCTGGTCCTGGTAGAACTAGCAGCTGAAGATGTACTTGGTTGCTCGGATAACTGTGGTGGACGCATGTCCCGCATTGCTGCAACTATCTCAGGCAGTACATGCCGCACTGCGGCCAGTTCTGCACATATGCCCTTTGAGGATGACTCTATTGCTGACTTCAAGGAAGCAGCACATTCCCAGATGTCGTCCCTTACACTCCCACATTCAGTTATTTGCTGCATCAAGAGGCCAGTGAGCTGCTGCTGGCGCCTTTCAATGTCCTGGATCCCCTCTTGGGTGTTTGGGGCTGCGGCGGATGTTTGAGGGGTTCCCGAAATACTATGTTCCTCGGGCACAGTTGGGGTGGGGCTGGGAGTTGCTGGCCATGAGTTGTTCGGAGACAGCCTGTGCATGCTGGTGTCGGGCAGGCTCCATGGGGACGGGAGTGAGGAATGCAGGGGGCCAGTGGGGGGAGTTGCAAAATGCAGCAGATCCCCTTCCTCGTCATCAGAGATTGCTGCTGTGGCAGCTGTTTCGCCAACTGTGCTGCTTGCAGCCGATGCAGTCCTTTCTGCCGCCGACACTTTGTGATGGTGGCTGTTGTGGGCGCCATAGTGGGGGACATAGAGCACATTGGTGCTGTGGCCTGTGGTGTGGTCTTGGCCTTCCGATGATGTGCCGGTTGGCCTATGCCCCTTGAAGTGGAGGGGCGGTGTTGTCCCTCCTCGGCCCTGGCCTTCTTCCGTGGTGTGGCACCGGTGTCCTCATCACCGCTGTCAGAATGTGTGCCTGTGGGGGACCAAAGGAGGGAGAGGGTTAGTGATGGGTCTACGGACATTGAGCATGCATTGGGGTGGCTGCATTGATATGGATTGGTAGATGAGTCACATTGGGGGGAGTGACATATAGGTTGCCTCACTCTTGGGTGGGTGATGCATGGAGGCATTTGGGTTGCAACACAAATGGGGTGCATCATGCATGTGGATAAGGTGATGCTCTGCACTGCCTGTAGGCAGTCTTGTGCTTGTGTCTGGTGGACCCTGATTTTTTTTTTTTGCCTGGCAAGTGCCTTTTTCCATTTATTTTCAAATGTGTTTATTGGCATTTGTTATCATATAGTAAAAACATATCAACCTGCTTTTAATAGCAGGAATAGCAGTGCTTGCTTAATAAACAGTAACTTTTTGTTTTTATAAGGGTAACTTAACAACATTTAACTGTCTCCGAGTTTCAATGCCCTTGCTCAAAGGTCTTGGCAAACAGTAGGATGGGGTAATGGGAGCAGGGGAGGGGGGGATCCGGGGTTTCAGGGGTTTGGCACGACCTGTGTCTGTCTCTGCAATGGGTGTTGTGTTCCTGCAGTGCGGTGTGGTCGAGTCCGTTTTTATTCATGGGGGTTTGTCATCTGGGGAGGAAAGCATGCTAATGGTTATTTCCATCCATGTTTCCAGGGTAGAGCTTGATTCGTCGGTTGACCTGGTGAGGCTGTCCTCCATGCTCTTGTTTCCGCGTTAATCCATCTTACTAGCTCATTGCGCCATGCTTTATAATTTGGCCCTGTGGGATTTTTCCAGGCCACGGCAATTTGTCTTTTAGCCAGTATGCAGGTCAAGTCCTTAAGTTTCACCCAGTGTTTAAGTTTGGCTGGCCTGGGGTGTGTTCCTAGGAGGCACTCCTCGGGGGACCACTTGTAGTTGGGGGAGCCCGCTTTTTCAAAGGTCTGTTTTATTTTCATCCATAGGGATTGCGCTATGTTGCATTCCCAGAACATGTGAAGTAGGTCTGCCCCGGCTGCTTTGCACCATGGGCAGTGAGTTTCCTTTTGTCTGTTAATTTTCGCTAGCCTGCAGGGAGACAGATATGTTCGATGTAGCATGCTCAGTTGTATGAATCGGAATCTGTGGTTTCTGGACACAGCTTTGGGGTATGCTAGCGCTCTGTTCCATTCCCCTTCTGACAGTTCCCGTCCCAGATCTGTCTCCCATCTCTTTTTCATTGTCTCATGCATGTTTTTCATTGTCTCACTTTTTGGGTTGGGTGTGTCGCTGTGGTGGCTGTATATCTGGGAGACCGCTCTCTGTCTCTCTCCCAAATTATATAACAGCGTTATAAGAGGGGCTGACTCTGGTTCCTCTGGCCAAATGTCCAATTTTTTCTTTGCCGTTTCCCGTATCCTGTGGTACCAGAGGAATTGGCCAGCATGTATGTCCTCCTCTCTTTGTAGCGACTCAAACTCCCTGAAGTAGCCTTCGTCGTACAGGTCCCCCCAAGTATAGACACCTTTCCTCTCCCAGTGTCTAAGGTGTAGTAGGTCCACACCTGTTTTACACATGTCTTGGATCATTGGGATTTCTGGGGAATATAGGTGTTTTAGCTGAGTTATCGCCTTCACCCTTTGCCATATTTGCCTTCCCAGGGAGGCAATGAAGGGTATATCTCTCAGTAGGTGTTGTGGTGCCCATATGAGTTCTATCAAGTGTATAGGGAAAATCATGGATTGTAGTAGGGGTGTCTTGGACGTGGTGTCGTCGGCCAACCATTTGGACACAAAGCTAAGTTGAGCAGCTAAATAGTATTTTTCAAGGTTCGGGAGTTTGATTCCACCTTGTGCGTATGTTAGTACCAGTGTAGAGTGTGCTATTTTGTGTCTGGCCTGCCCCCAAAGAAAGCCACGAACAATCGAGTCAAGCAGGCGAAAGAACGTAGTTTTGCACGTTCTGGAATTTGTATAGGAACCGGGGGAGGATAATCATTTTAATTACAGAGGCCCTGCCCATCACTGATAAGGGAAGTTTCGCCCAGAAGCTCATTGATTTACGTAGTGCAGGTATCGGCGCCATCGTGTTGTGTTCGTGCATAATCTCCGGGGTATGCATTATTTGGATTCCGAGGTAGCGGAATGTCGTGGTCTGCCATTGTATTCCTAGCGCTGGGAGCTCCTCCTTGTCTCTCTTAGTCCTGCCAGTGGGAACAGGCAGGACATAGCTCTACTGAATTGTATACCCGAGACCCTGGAGAAGTTGTCAAGGACCTCCAACATGGTTCGGATGTTAAGGAGCGGGTCTCTGACGTACAACAGGACATCATCCGCATAGAGCGAGGTGATGTGGTCTATCCCTCCAAGTCTTATCCTTGCATCAAAGAACTGTTTCCTGAAATAAATTGCTATGGGTTCTAACCCGAGAATATATAGCATGGGAGACAGCGGGCATCCCTGTCTAGTGCCCCTACATATATCCCATACCTCTGACACATGTCTCCCAGTTTTCACCCGAGCCCTTGGTCTGGTGTATAATATTTTGACCCATCAAACAAACCCCGGACCAAAGCCAAATTCCTTTAGGACCGCTAAAAACCATTCGCAAAATATAGCATCAAATGCCTTGATGGCATCTAGTGACAGTAAGGCATAGGGTTCGGGATTCGTGTCTGTTTGTTCAACAATGTGTTGTAGTCTGCGTAAATTCATGGTTGTATTGCGTCCTGGTATAAATCCGCATTGGTCTGTATGAATAATATCACCTATGAGTCTAGAGAGTCTTTTAGCTAGGATTGTAGTCAATAATTTAACATCATAATTAAGCATGGCTAGGGGTCGATATGAGTCGCAGTGTTCAGCCGGTTTGTTTGGCTTAAGGACTGGGATCATGAGGGTTTCCCGCATGCTATCAGGTAGGATTCCTCGCTCATATGTTTCTAGGAAGACCTTGTGTAATAGTGGCACCAGAGAAGAGTCGTACGACTTGTAAAATTCTGAGGGTAACCCGTCGGTGCCCGGGGCCTTGCATGTAGCCTGTGATTTAATTGCCTCAGCTATATCTTCTGCAGTGATTTCAGCATCTAAGGCTTCGGCTTGTGTAGGGGAAGACCCTAGGTAGTCCTATTTCGTCTAGGGTGTCCATTATCTGGTCTGGAGGGATTTCGGCGTCGTGTGAATACAGGTGCGCATAATAATTTTTAAAGGTGTCATTTATGTTATGTTGGGCTTGGTGTACATTGCCGTCTTTGGTGTGTAGTGTAGTAATTGTGTGCTTGGGGTGTTCTTTTCTGCAGAGCCAAGCCAGCAGCCTACCAGGCCTGTCAGCTTCCTTGTGCGCTCTGTTAGTTCTGGTAGTGTGGTGGTAACTTGGCCAGTTTATCCCAGGCCTTCGTGCATTCATCTCTAAGGGCTTTAAGCTTGTCTTCCCGTTGCTGTGGGCTTAAGGGACTGTTGTCAAGCCTCTCTATCTCCCTTTCTTTTTGTGTTAGTTCGTCTCTCAACTGTTTTCTTACACCTCCAGCCTTTGCTATAATTTCACCGCGTATTACTACTTTTAGGGCTTCCCATATGGTGCTCGCGTGTTCTACACCCTATATTTAGCTCTATGTAGTAGTCTATTGAATCTTGCAATTCATCTTTAAAAACTTGATCCTTCAGGGCTTCCACCGGCATTCGCCACATGGGAATGGGTGGTCGTGGGCCAGCATGGTTCCACTCTATCACCAATGGTTAGTGGTGAGAGATCGTCCTACCCAGGTACCGTGCCTCCTCCGTCTGGGGTAAGTGTTCCCTTCCTACAAAGACGTAGTCTAGTCTCGTGTGGAGGCCATGGGGGGACGAATAGTAGGAGTAGGTGCGTGCCTGTGGGTGTAATTCCCTCCATACATCGGCCAGATCCAGTCTATCCGTCACAGCGTTTAGTGAGGTCGTAGCCATTGATGGGGCCTTGGGTAAGGGTAGGGATCTATCTAGTTCTGGGTTGTGGGTGCAGTTGAAATCGCCTCCCCAAATAAATATGCCATCTCTGTGTGGCGTGACTCTAGCGTACATTGAATCGAGGTGGGCTGGAACATTATTATTGGGGAGGTAAGAGTTCACTATACAGATTTCTTGCTGTTCTATGTGTCCCAGCAGTATCACGAACCTACCTTCTGGGTCATTTACTGCTTTCTTTAACTGAAATGGGAGTTGTGGATGGATCCATGTATAGACCCTCTAGTGTACTTAGAGTAGGCAGTTCCGTACCCCTGCCCACCCCAATGTTCCTAGAGTTTGGTGGTAGATTCGGCAGTGCAGTGTGTTTCCTGTAAAAGCGCTATCATTATCCCCTTTCTGTGTAGGTAGGACCTAATTGTATTCCTTCGAAGGTAAGTGCCAAGGCCCCTTACGTTCCATGTCATGATTTTTATTTTCATCGCCATGTCACTTTATGGGGGGTATTGTGGTATTCGCAGTTTTCCAGGCGGGCTCCCGTGGTCAGGGTGTTTTGCGTAAGGAGCTTTGTCTATTTGCCTGGGTTCCTGGAGCGTATTCCCCTCTCCCCCTTCCCTCTCTGTAGGCGACATAATGTAGTTTGGAGACTTAACAACTTTTTCAACTGTAATTCTAATGAATGGACTAACTAAACCATTTAACTGTGAACTGCCCTCAGCAGTTGCGTTGAACTTGCAGCGCTCAGGGGCTCCTGAGCCTTCTGGGCCTCTCCAGGCCTTCCGTTGCGGGGGGTGTGTAAGCATTTGACTCACACAGCTTTTGCGGGGGTGGGGGGTGTTGACGTGGTCACATGTGGTGCCTCGTGCTTCTTCCTGATATTGCTATCTTCATATTATGGTCTGGTTGCAAGCCAGTTGGCTGAGTTGTACTTCTGTGTGGAATTGACGACCGGTGTTAATGGTTGTAGCTTTCTGCTTTATCCGTTGTTGGCCCTTGGTGGTTCCTCTCCGTCGTCTGCTAAGTTATTGTGCTCAAGCCACATATTTGCTTCAGCTGGGGTCTCCAAGAAGAGTGCTTTCCCTTTATAGAGGACTTTGAGGCAAGAGGGGTAGAGCAGCATGTATTTTAGGTTAAGTTTACGCAGCTTCGCTTTTACCGGTATGAATGAGTTCCTGGCAAGCTGTATTGCAGGGGTGTAATCGGGGTTCATGACAATTGACGAGTCTTGTCTTCTAATTTCTCCTCATTCTCTGGAATAGTGCAATATTGTCTCTGTCTTGAAAATTAAAATTTTTTGCAATAATCGGACGCAAGTGCGAGCCTGGTGGAGGGCGCTTTTGGAGGGATCTGTGGGCGCGTTCTACTGAGAACCCTTGCGAGAGTTTTCCTACTCCGATTTCTTGTTGTAGCATTGTCTCTATAAATTCTGTGGGGTTCAGGCCTTCCATATCTTCGGGAACACCTAGAATCCTGATATTATTGCGCTGTGCTCGACCTTCTGCGTCCTCGGATCATGTTTCCAGTCTTGCCACTTTCTGTTCCAGGTCTAGGACTCGCTGCTTCAGATCTGTGGTGTTTTCAGCATTGACCTGTAAAGTGGCTTCATTGGTGTTGACTCTTTCGGTCAGATTGCGTGCGTCTTGTCGCATGAGCTGTATGTCCACTTTTATTTCGTCAATCTTGCCTTCAATGGAGGTGCGGAGCGCTGCAATGGCTTGAAGGACTTGCGTATCGTTAGTTGCTGCTACCGTGTGTGATGGTTCATCAGTGGGTATGGGTTCAGACAGTGGCAATTGTTTAGGCCTGACCGTCGTGTAAGAGTCCATTGTCATGGATTTCGGTTTGGTTCTGGGCGGAGACATCCTTTCCCTCTGGGCCGCCGTGTCAACCTCTTTTATTCGGTGGATGCCTATCTAAGTACCAAGTTTCGGTGATGAACCGGAGCTGGGGTCCCCCCCCCGTCGTGCGTTTTTGCCACGTCTAATTAGGTTCAGCCTTCGGTGATGTTAGGGGGGGTGTCTTTGGCAGCGTTGAGTCGTGCTCGCGGCCTGGCTCCAGTATGGTCACAGCAATGTAGCACTACCCGCGTTCGAACAGTCCAGTGGAATCACTGCCGGGCGTGCATGTATTGGGGGTTCTCCCTCGGGGTTGGGTGTGCCGGGGGCCGCAGGTTGCCTGTGATTCTGTGCCGTTTCTCCGCCTATGATTATACAGGACTCTTATGGGGGTATTGCATCTACAGCTCAAAGCGTATATCTTTTGATTGCCTTTATCTGTGTGTCATCCTAGCATCCATTAGGCTTGCTCCAGAATGTTAATTGTGTATTCCATTAAGCTGTGTCTGGGTATTTACTTTGTCAGCCGTATTTAGGGATGTCTTGTGTTTGGCAAGGCAGCTAGTCCTGGTCCCCCTGCCCACAGGCCCCGGCGGTTGGGCTGACACGCACTCGTGTAGTCCCTCTTTTTCCCTCGCTATATCTCCATAGAGGCATGGGGGGGGATGTAAGGCAGCCACTCACTGTTTTTGGTGTTTGGGATCGTTCTTGTGTCGCAAGCTTGTCCCCGCAGTCCGGTCCGCTGAGGGCCGGTATTAATCCCGGGGCCGCTCCCTGTGCTTCTGGGGAGAGTCGGTTCCCTCTTCCTCGCGTTCCGTCGCCAGTGGGGCCTAGCGCCTGTGTTGTCGGGCAGCGAAAGGAGGCCCTCACCTCTGGCTCTTTTGGCGTAGGTCGCGGGGGATCCCCGCTCTCTTCCAGCAGTCAGTGGTCTGCGGTCTGCAAGTCACGTCGCTGCGCAGCTCTGCTGTTTCTCCTCCAGTCCTCGTGGGGCCGAGGGCGAGCTCAGGGGCTGGGAATTAGTTCGTCGGGGAGGAGAGGGCTGTCTCCTCGGGTCCCACCGCAGCCTCGCTACTTCACTCGGCGGCACCCGGTGTCGTAACGGCCGCCGCCATCTTGGGTCCGCAGGGGCACCTCTTTGCTCGGCTCGATCAGAGTGATGCCGACTCCGATTTTGTTCGGAGGTCGGGTCGCTGCAGCGGGGAGAGGTTTCCCTTTCCGGGCATATATATTTTTTAGGAAATTCCTTGGGCGCAATTGCCTGTTGCAGTCAGCTGAAGGATCTCGGGCAGGAGCTTCGCGGATGCACGTCTTTACGGCATGCGCGCTGGCCACGCCCCCCCTGGTGGACCCTGGTATACATCATTGCACTGTCAGTTCAGCTGAACATCATCGTGGTGGTATTGGCATTATTTGATTAGAGACACCTACCTGCATCGGCTGATGACGGGGCTCCTCTCTCCATGTCCCCGACTCCCTCTATTGCCTCGGTGCCTATGATGGAGGCACATATCTACTCCCATGGTTGGAGTTTTATGGACGACTCCGCACCTCCACCTGTCGCCATCCCAAGGTTTCGGTTGGCCGACAGTATACTTCGCACACGTAGACGTAGGTCGTCCCATCGCTTCCGGCATTGTTCTGATGTGCGGGGTGTGGTGGCGACAGCACTGACTCTCTGGGCGACCAATGCCCAAATCTGCTTTTTACGCTGCAGCGCTGGTCAGGACATGTCATTTGCAAACACCACGTCTGCATGCTCCTGCAGTGTCTCTGCCAACATGGTGAGCTCCTCTCTGGAGAAGTGCTCCTGACGCAGCCGATCTCCAGTTTTTTTGACAGCTTTTGGCATCCTAAATTGAAACAGGTGGTGGTTGAGGTGTGTGGGAGTTCTGGGGGTCAGATGGCTCCTGGTTGTGGTGGATGGCAATGGATTGTGTTTTTAAAGATGGCCACCATGCTCTTTCCCGTTCCTGTGCGATGACGCTACTTCTGGTTCCGCTTATTTACGGTCACCGCTAATAGCGGTTACTGCTATTTGAGGTGACCGCTATTAACGGTGACCGCTAATGCCGATGGCTAGGATGCCGGAGGTGCTATTTCCACTGCAGACGATGCCGGAAAGGGGGATTTTTCGGGCTTTTGCGGCATGGCGGTAAGTTCATTACCGGCATTGCGCAAAGCTCGTGCCCGCAAACTCGTAATAGGCCACTTTAAGCTGTCTATTGCCAGCACGGACACGGTAATTGCCCCTTGCCGGTAATGACCGGTACTTACCGCCAGGGTCATAATGAGGGCCCTTGCCCTGTGTTTCTACTGAAACCACACTCATGCAAGTCTGCAGTTACCTCACCAATGCTCACTCTTCAAGACTCTCTTCCATTCTCACTCTTAACCGCTCCGCTGCTTTGATGCTGATAACTACACCTCCCTTCTCTCTATTTTCTCTGACCATAGATTTTTCAATAGATCATGGCATTAGATTGCCTCGTTGCTTGCTGACAGATCCTTCTCCATCTCCTTCATCTCTCACACCTTTCATCCTACCCCACTCCATCAAGTTCCCCATGGCTTAGTCTTTGGGCCACTCCTCCACACTTTGTAAACCTCCTCACTAAGGTTATTTATTTATAACGATAAGGTGCCAGCATTGGCATTGGCATTTATACAGTAGCGCAGTACTGTTGGTAGAGAGAGGAAGGGATTTGTATCTGGCAGCTATTGTTAAAAAAAGCCCTGTTTTTGATGTTGTGCATACCTGGATGTTGGTGTTGGCCTTTCGCGGCTATGTCGGGATTGAGTTCCAGATGGTTGGGGAATGGAAGGAGAAAGACAGCTTGCAAATCTTCGCTTTACGGCTAGGCTATTGATTTTGCTTAAAGGATACTTCCGGGACTTTTTTTTTATTGTTCCTATGGTTCGGCCATGTGTTTTTAAGCATAAATCGGTAGATCGTAGAAAACTTTCCTATGGACCTTACCCGACTTTTCGTCCATTAACGCACTCGAAAACATCCGCCATTTTATGATAATCCTATCATTTCCCCCCATCGCCCTGGCTCACCTGCTTTTGCGGCACTAAATCAAATCCCCCGCCCCTGAGCCTGACATCACCAGACGCGTACCGCCCATTTCCCGTTTCGTGTCAACAATCGCTGCGCCTCAGCTAATGAAGTGTCGCCATGGAAATGGCAGGACGCCTCTTTCCTCAATAAGTATAAACAGACCGTTTCACAACACACAGCAGCAGATTTTCGAATCCATTCCTCTCTCTGTGTTACTTTGAGTATTCTGTGACTCGTTTCTGTGCTCTGGTCAGCTACCTTCGTTGATTGTAGCCCGTGTGAACAGATACCAGTACCACCGCTATAAATTATTTTACTTTCTTTACCACATAATGGCTACAATAATGCCGTATATGTACGAGCCCGAGTACACCGAGGAAGAACTACTGGAAAGGCAAGCACGCGAAAACGATGGGGATTCGGACGGCAGTTGGGAGGACCAGTCAACGGATGAAGAGCCTGGACCATGTCGCATGGACGGCGTCTCCACCTGGTGCACGTGCAATCGGTGCGAGCTAATGCCAACTGAGGAGGAGAACTGCTGCTGCCGAGAAAACTCGGGATGCCTGGCCTACATTTCGGAAGGCGAGCCAAGTCCGCAATGCATCACTGAGCTGCCAGAGTTCAGGGAAGCCTGCCTCTCACGGACCGTGTTGAGGATGATGATGGTGCTTATGCACGAACTTCGCGGCACTGTTCGTCCGCGTAATCCGAGTAACGAGTAAGTATACTCTGGTTGTGATGTCAGTGATGCCACTACTATGTCATGGTCGTCTCCCACATATAAAATTACATCTACATATCATTCGAATGCATGTAAATTGGTTCCATATTGTGCATTTTCTAGATAGAATTTTTTTCAAAGCAGAATGACATTTTTTACCTGAATCGACAGTGATAAGAAAGTTTTGTCATTTTAATACAGTTTGCATCTTTCATTTTCACAGGTGGTACAGGCTGGTGGCCTATCGTTGCTTCACTTGGTGGCTTCACGGGAGGCTCGGACACCGCGTTCGGAGAGTAATACCTGCCTGTGCGGTACTTGCCATTAGACAACATTTCCCCAGCGACAGTGGACAATACCGCGGATTTTCCCTGGATGTGCTGCAACCGCAAATTTACAATGTGTAATGTTTATTATTTATGTTCAATTGAAATTAAGATCCAAAATAAAACCCAATATATATTTTAACAATGGTTGTTTTGATTTGTTCAAGCGTTGGCAATAAAAGGAAGGCTGTTGTATTTTATTGATACAAAACATGGTTATAGGTAAATATGGTTGATCATAATAAATCATCCTTTTGGGCACCGGGTACAGAGATGACCACCTCTGGCACGTGCCGCCTTGCCACCACAGGCCAGCCTGCTGCTGACTAACTGCCTAGGCATCCAGGGTCTCCAGGGTGAACTGCACCCATATATTCTCCTGGGAGGGTGAGGTATTTATAAACTCACCCCCCTGCCTTCCATGTACTAGATCCTGCAGCCAGCCTCTTACATGCAGTTAGATGGCCTCTCCTTGGTGAGGCCCTGCGGCAAACGAGTCTTGTCTGCACGACCACCGCCCCAATCCACCCCCCGCCATATCAAAGGCAGTTCGCACCGGGGTACTTGTGCTGGCAACTGGAGCAGTCAGGGAGCGATAAAGGCCAAGAGGTGCCAAAGACCATGTACACTTCAAAGTGGTCTATAGAGCATGGGTTGTTGTTCCCATGTCTACCTCCAGACCCCGTGTCTCCTGCCAAGCATCCCCCCTCACGCTGGACGGCCCCCTGCAATCCACATAAGTGTGTCTCCATTCACGAGTCTTCCTGTGTCTTGTCTGCACGACCACCGCCCCAATCCACCCCCCGCCCTATCAAAGGCAGTTCGCACTGGGGTACTTGTGCTGGCAACTGGAGCAGTCAGGGAGCGATAAAGGCCAAGAGGTGCCAAAGACCATGTACACTTCAAAGTGGTCTATAGAGCATGGGTTGTTGTTCCCATGTCTACCTCCAGACCCCGTGTCTCCTGCCAAGCATCCCCCCTCACGCTGGACGGCCCCCTGCAATCCACATAATGCCACGACATATACACGTCATTCATTCACAAACACACCCCTGTTCCGAATTCTTTATAACCCACTTCATATTTCTAATGAGCACTTCTTTGCGCTTTGCTAGTCAACCCGTGAAGGTGCTGGTTATCTGCTCTTCGTCTCTGTGAACTTCCGTGACCACTTCGAGGAAACTCGTCAGTTTGCAACCTGTGAACTGCTCCCTGTTCTACGACAAGAAACTACTCTGATCCCTGCATCTAACTGTTTGTTCGTCAAGGTAAGGCCATTTACCATAATCATTTTGCGTCCAATTTCTTTTCGTTCAAGACAGTACATGCAAGGAACTAGTCACATGTTCTGAGTTTACATTGGTATTCATAGAGAATTGTTGATCTTTACTTTTCAGAACTTTCCACAATGCCTGCCTGTTCCATTGGCGGTTGCCCTTCGAAGACCCATAATAAATCTGAAGGTACTATAATGCATGTTTTCCCTAAGACAATAGATCAGATAAGAGAATGGGTCCGATATTGCGGATATCCACCGTCTGAGCTTGAAAGTAGAGTCCTAGAGGTCTTTGCGGACAAGAGGGGTGATCGATACCGCATCTGCAGCAGGCACTTTACCTCTGACATGTACTCCACATCATTGCTAATAAAGAAGAACACACCGCGAGCGAGGCGAACATTGCTCTCAACCGCTATTCCCACTCTATTCGTCCACATCGCTCCACTGGTGAGTCAAGTTTACGTATTTATCTCTTGGCCTTGCGGTAGTGTGTAGCATTAGCTAACAATAATTTCCCCATTTATGTATCCACTCAATATGAAGGCGGAAGATTCTCCATCCGTGTCGTTATTGCAGTCATCAGCCACTTCAAGCGCCTATCGGGTAATCTTACTTGGCTATTCTGCCACTGACTTGTTTTAGGCATGTAAATCAATAGTTTTAATTTATCGTGTAATTATGTTACCTAATGGTACACCCTTGTACTCGTCCTCTAGTCTTTGTTTTCAGTTATAATTATTGTTATCCAAAATAATGCAAGTACTGTCTTTCAGGGAGATGCTGAGGAGTCCAACGTATTGACGACTACCGTTGATGTCACTCAGATGCTCGAGGTACGTTTCAGGACAGTTCCGTCGCCCTCCTATGTGTCTTCTTTTTTCAATTTTGTGTTCATTACTAATGAAAGTCCTATGTTTCAGGGAGTCGATGGAGCATTAGTCCAAGAAGAAGGGGGAGCATGCAGTTACGGGTCGGCGCAACAGCTTGCAGAAGTGTGCACCGCAGTTACATCGTCCCTTGATGTTCTTATGCATTTCGAGGTATGGATACTGACAGTTCGATCAAGCGAAATCATATGACGTGATTACATCCGCTATACTTCCTTCTTTATTAACGCAAGTACTATGTTTCAGGGAGATGACGGAGCTTCTTCTACAAGAACATCACCCCTAGTAGTTGATGCAGATCTCTGGGTGGTGACACTTCCAACGATCAAGCAAATCGAATCATATTTACATATCCATTATTTATTTTAGACAACTGATCATTTGTGCAGGTCTATTTAGATGAGCCGTTCACGCCTGCACAAAGTTTCTGTTCTTTTTATCAAAATAGAAAACCATACTAATGCAATTACTGTGTTTCAGGGAGTCACTGAAGCATCATCTTCAATAATATCATCAATGGAAGTCTATGAGGAGCCCGAGGTATGGATCTTGACAGTTCCATCTAACTAGATCAACAATGCGTGAATAATTGTCGTTTGAATGTTCTACACAAAGCGTTCATTCGTGTTTTGCTATTGAGATGTACGTGGGTATTGGTCCCCAAGTACATTTTGTGTTTTCGATATTATTATACATACTAATGAAAGTTCTATGTTTCAGGGAGTCGATGGAGCGTCAGTGCGTGATGGATGTGCTTATCATGAAAATGTAGTCGTTGCAGCGCAAGAGGAAGTGGAGACATGCACACACGAGTCGGAGCAACAGCGTCCTGATGTTGAAGTTCGAGGCAAGAAAGTTTCAAAGAAAAGAAAGCAAAAGAAGGTTAGTGTCCTGGTCACTATATTATGTTGTTTTTCACTGTTAATAGTTCAATACTGCAAGTTGTGTTTAAACTGAACATCCTTTTTCCAATCTGTCCTCTAGTTGCGAGTGGGTGTACGAACTAGATCTACACAGACAGTGAAGCGAACGAGAGATGTTGCTTGTCAAACCTTTTGGCAGGGACTTGAGACTGGAGATGCATCGTGCCAATGGGAAGAATATGAAGTGATTGACAACGGAGCTATACCACATGCAGCCATTGATAGTGAATGTCCTCCTGGTAGTTCGGATGCAGTTGGAGATAAATTCACAGAATCCACACCCGCAAAAACTATGACCGTGAGAAAGTTGAAGAAATTGTCCTATTCACCCATTGCCGGAGAAGGAACAGATGTTGCAATGGAAGAGAATGAAGTGGACTACAATGAAACACCTTCAATATCACTGAACATAGCGGAAGACGATATCAGAGATTCTACCTTTCATGTGAGTGACATGTCCTCAACGTTACAGGCCGAACCAGCTGGGATGCAGAGTGACAGTATAAGGAAAGAGGCCAAATTCATTGTATTCGATAGTTGTTTGATTGATATTATTATTCGGTTGAAATGTGGGCATTCGGTAGGTGGGGAAGTATGTGGGGAGCCATTGATTAATGTGACTCGTGCAATTCGAGGCACTAACCTTAAAATACATGCCACCTGTACAAAATATCATCCTTTCTCATGGTCTGCACAACCCATGCTGGGACAACTGCCAGCAGGCAATCTACTTTGTGCAGCGGTTGCACTTTTTAGTGGTTCAAGTTTTAAAAAATTAGAGTCTTTCTTTCAGCTTGTGGGAATCCATTTCATTGCGAAAACTCAGTTCTACAAATACCAAACCGATTATCTATTTCCAGCCATTAGCGAAGCTTGGAGAATGGAAAAAATGTCTATTGATAGTACATTCGCGGGCAAACGGTTCAGGCTAGCCGGTGATGGATAGTGCGACAGCCCAGGATTTTCAGCCAAGTACTGCACCTACCACTTTCAGGACATGGAAAGTAAGAAAATTGTGAGTTCGGTGGTCGTGCAGGTGTCACAAAGTACATCCTCAGTGGCCATGGAGCAAGTTGGCTTTGTAGCATCATTGCAAGAACTACAATCGCGGGGAATGGTGATCGACCTGATAGCCACGGACAGACACGTTTCAATTGCCAAGACAATGAGAGAAGAGTACAAAAATATATATCACCAATTTGACGTTTGGCATCTTGCAAAAACAATCAATAAAAAATTGTCGGCTGCAGGTAAAAAAAAAGATATGCAAGGTATTTCACAGTGGTCCAAGTCAATCAGCAACCATCTTTGGTGGAGCTCAAAAACATGTGGAGGGTCGTTGGAAATTCTACTGGAAAAATGGCGGTCAGTAATGCTACACTGTACAAACGTGCACAGCTGGAACACGAACCAACATTTCCACAATTGTGAACATGGCCATTTGTCCACAGAGGAGGCACGGAAGAAGAAGTGGTTGATTCCTTCATCACCCACTCACAAAGCCATTGAAAAGATTGTATTTGATAAAACTATAACAAAAGCTTTGAGGGGACTCACGGAATTCTGCCACACAGGAGATTTGGAGGTGTTCCACAATATGTGCCTAAAGTACAGGCCAAAACGATTGCATTTTGGCATGGAGGGCATGATAAATCGACTCTTTTAGCGGTCTTGGCACATAACCATAATGTCGGCCGTCAACAAAGTAGGACGACCGGAACTTTAGGGACGCTTCGCTACAATAAGGCCTTCACTAAAAGAAGTAAACAATGGGTGATCAAACCAGTGTTTGAGGATATGCAATATGGGTTTATTGAGAGACTTATTGTTGACGTCCTAGATAGGCACATAAATGGAGTTGTGAACGAACCTGTGCAGGTGACAACTGCATTGCCACCCAACATTGCCTCTGTTCCATGTCCACCTAAAGAAGAGCTCATTGAGAAATACACATCACGGTTTAAATGATTGTAATTTGATTGTCTGTTCTCTCGAGTCTCCTCATGTCGCAGGCCCATTGAATATGTTTATCTATCCAACCTTGTTCATTTGCGCATTAAATTAAACCAAACAGTAATATAAATGATTTTTCAAAAAATATAGAATGTCTCCGTATTTATGGTTCTGTGGGGCTGCAAAGCACGCAGACAAAAAGCAAAGATGGAGTGTAAATTTCAAGTCCTGTAAAACGGCCTTACACTGAATGTAGCTAACTAGGAATGTGTGTTCGTTCAAAGTGAAGGTCAGCTGCTTTGATTTTTTCTCGGGTGCCAGAATGGCCCACGACTCAGTATAAGGTTCTATTGTTATTTGACCTTGACAGGCCGGGACCACGTAAGAAACGATAATGAATATAATTTCAGAAACGAAAGCCATTTCATGTTCGTTCATTAGAAGAAATAAAACGTCGGCATAGAAGGAGTGGTATTTCGGGGCTGCCCTACGCACAGACACAATGGAAAATGCAAATATAATGTAAGTAACTCTTTAGATGAGTTTATACCGCAATTTAATTACTATACAGTAGCTTTAAAGACGGGTTAAGTTGTACTTGTTCATTCTATGTGGCATATTGTTTTGTACCGCGCACTATCTTGGGGAGAACCGTCTCCTCTCCCCTGCTACAACTGGTCCACTGTCTGCGACCTCGGTCCTGGGCCCTTCCACTCTCCACCTGCACTCCCTGTCAACCCCTGCACTGGGGGACTGTCTCAGTATCCTACAGCCCCCCCTTGACGTATAAAACCCAGTTGCACTGTCCTAGCTATGAAATAATTTCCAGACCTAATATATAAAATGAATAATTTTAATAAAGATCTGATGGTGAGACTAATTTCCTTTTTTTATGTTTTTCAAATAGATACATCGTCCATTATTGTCTGTGTCACGAGTACCAGATACCGGCGGATGGCTTCTATAATCGCCAATTGCTTCTCCGCGTGAACAACGTTAGCACCCTGACCATTTTGTGGGACGATCGCCAAGTACAAGTATGCCCTTACGCGGTACTAACGGCTAGATGCAACATACAGACCGTTGTGGTGGCCTAATGCCTCGTTGTTGGAACAGCCATGCGATTATCAGTGCGACCGAAGAGCTTATTTTATCGTAAACCAACACCCTGTCTACTGCACACGAACATCGCTTGCCTCAAGACGAAATATTTTGGATCGAGAGCAAATAAAAATTCATTGATCTAAGACCCTGTGTACAGCAAAGGAACATCGTGTGCCTCGAAACAAACTTTTCGGAACGTGAGCAAATAAAAATGCAAATCGCTGAATATTCTCAAAACATTTGATGTCAAATAAATGTACTTTGCCAAATGTACTATCTTGCCGTTTGCTTTTAAACCACAGTTTCATATTCCGAATTGTGGCGCTGTATTGTGAGATGATCTAAGACCCTGTGTACAGCAAAGGAACATCGTGTGCCTCGAAACAAACTTTTTGGAACGTGAGCAAATAAAAATGCAAATCGCTGAATATTCTCAAAACATTTGATGTCAAATAAATGTACTTTACCAAATTTACAATCTTGCAGTTTAATTTAAAAGTACAGTTTCATATTCCCAATTGTGGCGCGCTGTGTTGTGAGCTCATCTGTGTTGATTTCCTGGTTCTGTGTGGAGTCGGGTAGAAGACGCCTGGGCGCGTTTGCCTACGCAGCTCAGTCACGTCACGGATAGAGGCGGGGAATATGAATGTTTTGATCAAGTCTGTTTCAGGGGGGGGGGTTTGATTTAGTGCCGCAAAAGCAGGTGAGCCAGGGCGATGGGGGGAAATGATAGGATTATCATAAAATGGCGGATGTTTTCGAGTGCGTTAATGGACGAAAAGTCGGGTAAGGTCCATAGGAAAGTTTTCTACGATCTACCGATTTATGCTTAAAAACACATGGCTGAACCATAGGAACAATAAAAAAAAAGTCCCGGAACTATCCTTTAAGGTTCTCTTACCATCTGCTTGCCCTCTGATAAGACTATGACTATGATTTTGAGAGGCACCCTATTCTGGTGAAGAGAAAAAAACACATATGTCTAGCCAAATTCTATCAATGTAGTGTGACAGAGCAACAAGGCTTAGACTTGATGAGTGTGGGTGGTGAAGGGTTCAGTTAAGCACACACAGAGTACTCTTAATAGTACACATTTTCAAGAATGTATAAAAATACAATAACATTTATTAGGCCTCGAACAAACTCTTATCAATTAAATTCACAGGTAAGCAACACTACCAAACATTCACTTTTAACATATGTACATATCTACAACCACCTTGGAGTGTGTAAGAAACTCATGGTGGCAACAGTAAAGACGGACACAAATGATCACAGTTCAAGGGTGTTTATTGAACTTTATAATGGGCGAGATAAATACCTAATCTAAACCTAAATCTAAGATGGGAGCAAGCTAGGTCTATCAAATAATAATAAGGCAGTCCTAGTAGCATATTGTCAAATAAAAAAGGGCCTATACCAAAAAACCAATTGCCAATCCTTCCCACTAAGTTAGAAAAAGATTGTGGGATAATGTTATGCAGAAAAGAAAAGTGTTCACCAAGTGATAAGTCAGGATGGTATGGATGGGTCTCCCTTCCCCACGTTTGAAGCACGGGACAAGGCGGAACTCTCTAGCACAGTGCACTCTTTGGCCTCGTCAGCACGAAGTTCACAGTTCAGTTTCACGATATCAAAAACCTTCAGAGGCTAAATCTGCTTCTTGCAAAAGTCTCTTGCCTTAGAAGGCCTGTGGTGTTTCACAATGACAAACAAACAAACAAAAAGTAATCTTCCACCTTGGGCGATTGCTTTTCGCTCCCAGGATCACCCCCCCACCTGTCGGGCTTGGACCCTTATTGCAGTTTGGGTCTCCCTCTGTCGGGTTCACTACGGCCTTTAACACAGTTCATGTATTTTAACACAGTTCATGCATTTCTCATTTTCATCGGAAAGTGAGGTTTTGCTTCTCCTAGCCTTCTCTCGTCATCCCTCTGTCAGATTCACTCTTGCCACAATTCCTAGTTCTCATCCTTAATGGAAACCGGGATTCCCGTCCCTTAGCTTTCCTTTGGCAACGCGTCAGAAACTTTCGATTGTACAAGGGATTTGAAGTAATCCTTGTAGGACCACTCTGACGCCTCACTCCACCCTTTCATATGGCCTTCTGGTTCTTGTAGTTTCAAAACCGGTCCCGGTCAGAGCATTTCGAATGAGCGCCCATGTGGTGCCGGACCCCTCTGCACCTGGACCTAAACTGGACTTTCTTTAAAGTTCAAACACAATGTCTCTCTTTTTCAAATTGCCAGCTTTCAAAGTGTTGCTACATGCAATCTGGGGCTCAACACAGTTCGACATGCTATCAGGTTCCTCCGAATCACCAGCTGGGCTGAACCCATTGGCTTCTTTGATCTCCTCTCGAGTCAAGGATAGTACCACGGTAGCCAGCTTGCTTCTCCGCCTGCGTTATCAATGCGGGAGGCCCCCGTGCATCATCATCATTGTCGTCTGCTGCTTCGCACTCCAGCTGCAACTCCCGGTCTTATGATTTCCCTTTGCGGCTCTGAGTTGAAAAGGGATAGGGTAACTCCCATTTAGTCAGGTCTCACTGTTTTCCTTCTCCGTTTGAACTGCTGGTTTGGTGTAGCTGTCTCCTCGTGCGTTCAACCTTGCTCGAAGTGTGCTTTTGTGCTTGGCCTTTTATCCCTATGGGGAAGGTAAAGGGCTGTTAGGTGTGCTTGATTATTGTTAATTGAATTGCCGGATTCGGCCTGACCCGTGTGCTGGGACGTGTCAGGTAAACGGCTCTGGTGTTAGTCCATTGTCCATTACAGTGTAAGAAAACGTTTGTGTGGGAAAAGTGTGTGGGGGGGGTTAGAGCTTCTAAATATCCTACAAGGTAGGATGAGGAAAAGGTGTTACAGGGAAGGTGATACCATATCTCAACCCTCGGTGTCCCACTCCCGGATGACCCCTTGCCGTGGTGATCCTCTCCCACTGGTCCACCCCCAGGAACTGGATCCAATAGCGATGGCCGTGTCCTTGCCACCTGGACGACAGATCTCCAGGGACTAGCGGGTGCGACACCTTCAGGTTTCTTACAGGTGCTTTTGATAAAGAGTACAGGCACTTTACTTTTCACACAGATCAGTTTAAAGAAAACAGTACATTTAGTAAATCAAGTGGAGAAAACAAAGTTGAGCAATAAAATCGGTTAGAAAACAGACAAGTAAGTCAAAGAGTAGAACAAATAATACTCTCATAAAAACCCTTGCCTACTAAAGGAGATGGGCCTACAGCCTTTAAAGTCACATCTCCCAACATTATCTCTTTAGAAAGTGTTAAGTCTTTTAAGCAGGCTTGGAAAAGCCAACATGTTGGTGCAAGTGTCTCAAGTAAGAAGAACAAAGCAAGCTAAGTTCTTTAGAAGGTCCTCTCCCAATCCCACCACCTTAGGAGAAGCCCAGAGAGGGATCTGTTGAACAGACATTCTGCATCTCTCATGTATGTCTTTGAGTAAGCTTTATTTAGGTTACATGGTTATCTCAGCAAGTCCATGAGGTACACATGGAGGACCCCCCCCCCGACCCCTCCTCCCTGTCTCCCACCACCCAGGACCCATCCCTCCACTGTCTCCTTCTCTTTGGAATTATGGGTTGGATCACTGCATACACATTCTATTAACACTAATAGTACGGTGTAGAGGTGCACTCAATTTCTCAAGTTTTTTTTAGCTGTTCGTAACTGGTAAGTCTTGTATAGAGTCAGATTCCTGGGTGCTCCCTGTAACACCTGTGCTACCGGATCAGAACAATAATGCAAGAATAGCCACCTTGAATCAAAGTAGGTGCTGACAGTGGCACACACAATAACTAACAAGTTAATAAAGATATTTTCTGCATCAATTCATTTGTCATAAAAAATGTCTTTATATCAATGTACTGTTCATTTTAGTTGGCAACAAAATGAGGAATTTTTTCGCCTTGTTCAAACATAATGAACTATTACATTAATATTGCAATTAATCCTAGTGATTTTCATAATTGAATGCTGTTGCGTTATTTCATAACTCATACAGATGTTTAACTAAAACCAAAACAATTACATGTTCTTGTTAACAATTATAAATTGCAATCATATTTCTCAACAATGTGTATCCTGATATCTTGATGGGAAGTATGTAACTATCCCTATCTGCTACTATGCGTTTCGGGCTATATAAGCCCTTCTTCGGGTATCGATATCTGCAAACTTGAGTTTTGTGAATATGAATAATAAAATTGAAGGGGTTTTAATCAACTCATATTTATTATGCTTCATCTTTCCTTTAATAAAGGACTATTACATGTCACTGCACTAACCTGCAGATGGGCCTGTCAACTAATTGCTATACTTTTTTTTTCGTGATTCATAACACATTAATTCCTTAGATTTGCGTTTTACAATGGATTTGTCAGTCATTTTCTTTTCTATTTTATTTCCCTTCCCATTGTTGGTTCCCTCCCCTCCTACATCGTTTATCGTACTACAATTATATTGGTTGATTATGATGTTTCAGTTCAAATGCTAATTGCTATACTCCTTTAGGCGCCGGTGAACAGAATTCAAACTTTGCGTTTTGAACTTATTTTTATCCTAAAACATTTTTATTTAAATTAGTATTGAGGTTATGTTCGGAATGTTTAAGGTTTGAGCAACCCTATAAAGAGACAAAACGTTTTAAGTCATATCGAGAGAAGTAACATTGATGTTGCCTGCATCCAATAGACTCATTTAGAATTTTTTGAAGAAAATATTATTTTATCTAGATTATGGGCTAAATGTGTGTTTTTTCACACCACTGTAGGCAAGAAGGGTTGAGTTTGTATCCTCATTCACAAAAGTTCCTCCTTCCAACTCATTAATGAACAACACAATCCTTCTGGCCACTGGTCAATTATCGATTCCCTAATTAATAATTTGCCAGTCACAATTCTTAATATTTACGTACCCAATGCCCCTGATCCCTCATTTTTTCTGACTTGAAGCAAATCATTTTAAAGAAACACTATGATCATTTTATTACACATGGTGACTGTTTTCAAATCTATGGGCCTCATTACGAGGTCGGCGGTGAGGGGTTAACGGCGCCAGTAAGGATGCCGGTGCCATTAACCCCTTACCGCCGCATTCTGTCCCTTAGTGGGAGCCGCTAAAGGACCAGGAAGCTAATAACGTTATTAGCTCCCTCCCCATTCCCATTGAGCCCTATGGGGGCTCGAATGAGAATGGGGATGGGGATTTTGAATGAGGAATTACCGGGTCCTCCAAGGTTGGAATGACCCGGTAATTCCTCATTCAAGGAACCCGGACCTGAGTTTGGAGGCAGCCATGGTGCTGATAGCACCATGGCTGCCTCCAAACTCGTAATGAGGCCCAATGACTTTACTCTTGACCGGAAATCTAATACTAAATTTACTAATTCCAAATCGCACAAACAATTTGTTAATTTTGTAGAAGAACTTTCTCTTTTATTTTACTTTATTGTATTTATACTGCGCACCGATAAACCCGTAGGCGTGAGGGCGCATACAATACAAACAACTTTGAACATAAACTATTCCATTAACTAATGTGGAAATAATTATAAGTAGATAAATTACCCCCAACAAGGTAAAGCAACAGACACGTGGCAGAGGACTAGAAACAAGAGCAGAAGGCATATCATAAGGAAAAGGAAAGAGGCATCATAAAGTAAAAACACCTTACAATATGAAATTACAATTTGAGGCTCCTCTGGGAAAATATTTGCAGCGTTTTAGGAAGGCAGGGAGAGTACTAACCCCACAGCCAATTAAGACACAGTCACTATTTGGTTGCGTAAAACAATCCTTAAGGTCCAGTCTCTGAAGAATCAACAAATCGGCCATTCTGAATACACCCGGTCCTGTTCTCTGTCGTAGCCAGGCAAGAAATGTATTTCACAAGGCGTGTTTGTATTCTTTTCCTTCAGTCTTCTGGATATTAGTAATGACAAAGTTCCTTTGGTCCATGATGAAGTCGTAAGTGCTGAAGTCATTTAATTGAGGCATTTGTGATTTTTTTTAAATGAGGACTCCGCCGAGGTGCCTTCTTGAGTTTAGCAGTCCCCACTACAAGTTGTTTAACTACTAGTTGACCAGGTATGTGTACCAATGGAGATATTTCCTGTATTGGTTCTGTGATGTCAGCATTGGGGGACTTAGCTCTCTCGTTGATGGATAATGTTGGCCTCTTGGCCACTATGGGACCCTCGTTGGGGAAGACAGTCTGTGTCGCATGATCTATGGTAGCCCTTTGAAAATTGACTTGGCAAGCGTTGTCCAATTTAGATGGCTGTGACAGAGCGATTGGACTAAGATGCCTGTCTCTCTGAGAGACCGAGGTCATCCCAGATTGACGTAGATCAAGCACCCAGTCATTCAAAGAGTCCACCAAAATACCAAGATCAAAGGGATCAACACGTAGGAGGCAATACTAGCCATGAGAAGTGGCCATTGTTCAAGTTGGACAGACCCAACCAATACTGGAGTTGGTTCCCCTGCGTCCATAGCACTAGTTCCCCTTGTGCATTCATGAAGACCTGTAGTAGCCAGATTCCCAGCCAAAGGGTCAGTCACGCCACTCCCCCCACACTTCTCAACCGGGGTCATAGCAACAAGCCACGTCCCTAATGAGAACGCAAACAGTGGGCACTGCACAAGCGGAATTAAATCACAAGACACAGGGTACTTAGCTACACCCTCTAGAAAAAGGAACTCTCACAGAGGTTACCAAGATTCCGTGGTTTCCGGGGTCAGTCCTAATAAGATACAAGCTTACCAATGGTGCTGGGAAACACCACAGCATTTGCAGTGTTCACAGCCTTCTAGTCAATTAAGGGTTCCAAGAGTTCCCGCCGGGGTGCCTTTACCTCATATGAAAGCATCACCAGGAGACTGTAGGGCAGTTGCTAATCCCCGACAGGCGGCTGAAATCAACGTGGAACTCCGCAGCCCACTACAGCGGATCCTGCTAGAGCCGCTGGAGGCTGTAGCCAGCACATGCGTACAACGCCGACATGTTAGAGGGGAGGACCTAACTAGACGTCAGAGGGTTTCCGACGCATTGACAGGTGGCCAACTAAGCACTCGTCTTGTCGGCACAAGGCGTTTTGCCATCCTGATGCTAAGGAATACATGTTTTTCTTTCTCCCCATAATTCCTGGTTTAGACTGGATCATATACTCATCAATCCTTGCTTAGCGTCCAAAATTATTCATTCAGAGATTGGCCCCATAGTTTGTTCTGACCACGCCCCAGTCTTTACTACCCTTGAATGGGAACCACATTCTTTTCCTTTTTCCAAGTGGAAGTTCAACTCCTTTCTATTAAATGACACCTCTTTTATTCAACAAATAAACATTTTGTGCTGAATTCTTTAATAACAACCCCCCATTGGATACTTCCAACCATAATAATTGGTATGCATTTAAGGCTACTTTATGTGGTTTTATTATACAACTACTCGCTATTAAAAAGAATCAAAATTAACACGCCTCACAGGATTTTCTTCACTCAATTAAAGCGCTTGAATTATCATACTTCAATCGTCCCACTGATGCTATTTTTAAATCCCTTTTGTCTAAACGCATTAATACAATACAAATAAAGCCTGCTCATCTTTGCTAAGGACTAAAGCAACATTTTACGGCTGGTCCAATAAATCAGGCAAGTTGCTAACGTCTTATTTCGAAAGGAAAAAAAAAATCATAACTTCTGTTATTAACCAACATGGTGTTATGGTTACTGGAGTAGAACAGATCAATAATGCCTTTTTGGATTTTTATAAAAAACTTCACTCACCTGATCAAACTATTCTTGAGGATAATATTCGTGATTACATACATAAAAATAAAAATATTACAGATCACCCAGTAGACTCAACCTTTTTCGATACCCCAATTTCATTGCAGGAAGTACAAAAAGCTATCCTCCACCTTAAAATTGACAAAGCCCCTGGACCGGATGAATTTCCTATTGATTTGTACTGCTCTTTCCCAACCATACTCTCCCCTAAACTTCTTGAACTATTTAATTGTTTTACATCTCTAGTTCATAGTCTTGGCACATTTAGCAAATCCCTATTAATTTTGTTCCCTAAACCAGATAAAGACCATTCATATATTAAAAACTATCGCACCATTTCAAACTCTGAATCAAAAATCCTAGCCAAAGTCATAGCTAATAGATTAGAAAGTTTAATGCCTAAATTG
Organism: Ambystoma mexicanum; assembly: GCF_040938575.1. Lineage (NCBI taxonomy): Eukaryota > Metazoa > Chordata > Amphibia > Caudata > Ambystomatidae > Ambystoma > Ambystoma mexicanum. The sequence goes on from NC_090929.1 coordinate 668,417,638, forward strand.
GTCAATATTGATCAATCGGGTTTTATAAAGGGTAGGTATGCTTCCTCCAATGCTAGACTTATGTTCAATGTTCTTTCTCATGCACAAACTGCATCTAATCCTCTTATCCTTCTCACTTTAGACACTGAAAAAGCCTTTGAGAGTTTTGTGGCCCTTCATGTTTCATTCTTTGCTATGGCACGGATGTAGCCCTACATTTTGTAAACTCATTACTCTTTTATATTCTTTGCCCTCTACTAGACTTTTAATGAATACTCTAAATCCTTCCCTATTTCACGGGCAACCAGACAACGTTGCCCCCTCTCTCCTTTACTCTTCATTCTAGCGCTAAAACCTCTTCTTCAAAACATTACTGTTAATGAGGATATCAAAGGCATTATTTAAGCAATAAGCCCCGAACCGCGGGGGCATTACTGAGTCAGGTAATGCCCCTGCGGCGAGGGGCTTATTACGATTAGTACCCCGGCCCGCAAGACCGGGTTACTTATAGCATTTTTTCTGTTCCGCAACACTGCAGATAAAAGAGAAATAAGAAGGTAAGTGGGTTTGGAGGGCAGGGAGGGGATTGTTGAAGGGGAGGGGTGGAGGAAAAAAAACAAAAACATGTACCTGAATCCCCGGCGGGGGAGGATGGCAGCCTCCAGCTGTGTGGTGGCTCGAGCAGGGATGGCCCCATTTAAAGCCTCCTCATTGGCTGATGGGCTGCCACGCCCCCTGCCGGGAACAATGGGAAGCAATCCCGGCCGAGGAATACCCACTCGGGTAATGCTCCGGCGAGGGCCAATCAGAATGTTTGTTACATTCTGGTTGACACTCGCCAGGTACTAATATTAAAGACATCCCCATCAAGTTTTCCGTATATGCTAATGATATCTTGCTCTTTCTTTCAGATTCTGTCAGCGTTACCGCCTTCTTTAATGGTTTGAAGCGAATCACCCTCCTGCTCACCTGAATCCGGATCCTCCTGCTGTAATTCGTGCAGCCTCCTTTCCCATATGTTTCTTTTTTTTTTTATTTGCAGATGTGGCTTGCCACGTAATGAAGCCACCGTGGGAGTTGAAAACAACAACCCAGGGGCCCCTTTTCCGGAACAGCCGGAACAGAGGAAAAAGCCCTTGTGCACAAAAAAACCCTTTCCTCGTATGTAGTTCGATCTCTGGCAGAGCTACCGTGGAGGCTGGGTTTCAGGAAACAGCTGTGTGAGTATCTTGCCAAGGAGCGGAGCGGATGGCGAAAGGAGGACCGATGATAGACACGAAAATGTACCAGGAGCAGGAATAACAAAACGAAGGTAAGTCAGGGTATTGCAGAAGGGGAGGGGCCGGAGCGCCAGAGGAAAAACACAACCAAGAGGAGCAACGATGGAAAGCAACGAAGGAAAGAGAGAGGAAGGCGAGGAGCAGCGAAGGAGGGGAGTATGGAAAGAAAAGAAGCCACCATAGCGGGGAAAGGAGAGGAGGGTGAAAGGCAGAGTACAGTGCGTACTGGAGCGGAAAAACACTAGCGATGCCTCCCAAAGAGGAAAAGCGGGACGCCGAGCCAAGGGTTGCAACGCACTGTCCTCCGGAAGGGGAGGGAAGATATACCCATCGGCAGACAGTGTCGGAGCAACTAGACCGCTCGACGTGTTTCCAAGAACAAAACAGCACTATGATGGCTGTTTGAACACCAGCGGTCCCACAGACGTCTACCGACTCTGGACATGACAGATTCACCTACATCTATTCCTGTGCTAATGTCTACAAGCGAACAATTTATAAAGTCTCGGGTTACAAATTAAATTAGGACAAATCAGAAATCCTCCATCTTAATAACCCCTGCATATGTCTAATATTCCTTTATTTGGCATGAAATGGTGCCCGTCTTCGATTGAATATTTGGGTATCCATATTGCTGCAGACATTCCTTAAATAAATTCCTCTACCAACTAATGGTCTCCTTTGTTTCTTTCCTGGTGGGGCAGCTTGGAATCTATCAAGATGATGCTTGGCCCTATGATTATGTATTACCTCTCTAGGATTCCAGTCTTGCTTTCATCAGCATTCCCTAAGAAAATTGATAAACTTCTGTCAACATTTTTATGGAATAATTTAACTCTCAAAATTGCATTTTACAAAGCTCAGAAAACCAAGCTTGGAGTTACATTTCCAGATTTTCTCAAATATCAGAAATCATTTGTACTGCAACAAATTATCCTATTCCAAGCTAATGAACCTCAACTAACTAATGCCCCCTCTTGTATCAAACTAGAATTTACATTTATAACACCCTTCTCTTTATCTAACTTTCTTCAAACTTCTTACTGGCCCAGTATCAAAAAATATCGGTTCCATGTGTTAATATCCCCGCAAAAATATTGCGATACAAAAATATCGCCATATTTTTGCAGTGATATTGACCCATGGAGTCGCATCAATCCGAGGCTCTGTGTAATTATTGGAAGTGGCTGTATGCGGGGAAAACCGCACCCCGCTTCTGCTGTAGTTACAACAGTCGCCATTTACTTTGAAACACGCAGGTGCACTGATCCTATTATTTTCAGCATAACTTGCTTTACCGTTCCTTCTGCTGCACTGTACCTGCAACATATTTGTGATTCTCACTTGCGAAAGAAACTGTTTCAGCACATAGGAACTCCGTAGCTTTATTGATGCTGTCCTTTCTTTTTCTCCACCTCCATTCGTCCTCACTGTTGTAGCAGAAAACCACTTCCTACCTAATTTTTCAGTTTTCCTAGCTGCTGCCTTCAGAGCCTACCTTACACTTGCAGGCATCCCTGGGTAGTCGGTCTTTCTATGGGGAACGGGGGGTCCTCTGTTGGACTTCCCCCACCACAGTTCAGATGGTTTCTCTTTCCTCTCCATAACTCATTGCCATTGTTGCTAAGACATTCCATATCACTCAGGTATGTCTTTGAGTAAGAATTATTCAGGTTACATGGTCATCTCAGCACGCCCATAGGCTATTACATGGAGGACCCCTCTCCACCCCAGGTCCCAGCTCTCCAACTGACTCCTCCTCTATGGAACCTTGGGTTGGTTTATAGCATACACATTCTATTAATGACCTCAAACTTGCTCTGAAACTATTCACATCAGCACTCAGCAGCTCAAGAACAAATGCATAAGACAGATACAACATAATCCTTGTCCAGAATGCAACCTATCACAATCAGGCAATGGAGAGTTAGTTTTAGGACTTTGCACCCCTTAAACCTTAGGGAAGAAGAGGGGTAGAAACCGGTATTTAAACTCACCCCCTGTGCTCCAATTCCATCAGAAACCACTTCTAACGCTTCCGAATTTGGTGGGCACACTTACTTAATGCCTTGGTTCCGTTGGCAGGGGTCCAGTGGTCATTGGTGCTGAGGTCACTGTCAGCATCTGGGTCTAGGTTTGACTAGTCAGCGGTTCCACGCTCTGGCAAAACGGTTTCGGACACTAGACACCTTAATGACCCTGGCACTTTGTAGACAAGACAACCATTAGGCGGATGACCTCAGGGGACCCCCCCCCCAGGACACATTGCAGGCAGCAGACAGGGATGAATACCCCAGCCAACAGCTTGAAGACTACTCTTGTGACGAAGACAAAGAAGCAGGTCCTACAAGGCCCCCTTTTCATCCTGGAGAGCTACAACTGCAAGGCAAGCCCTCTTGTCCCAGCCCCCACATCCAGCCACAAACACATACCGCTGCTTTTCCCGGGAAAGGGTTTGCCTTATATGGAATATCCGACCCTGGGAGCCAGGAAGAAGGCCAAAAGACAAGATGGCGAAAGGACAAGGTGAAAAGTGGACGCAAGAAATGTAATAAATACAGTCGAAAAATAGCTGCTGCCATTAGCCCATCCTGGGCACATCATGATGGTGACAGAATTAAACTTAAAGCAAAAAAAGAGAGGGATGCAAAGTACCCCAACCGCATCTGACTGTAAGGCGATGCGTTCATTGTAAAGCAAACAAGGAATGTTGTAATGGGGGACATAGCAATGGCACCATTCAGATTAGAAAAGCAATTTAAGTAAAGATAAAAGGCTTTATTGACCTTAATGTCAGAAACAGTGATATCAGCATTGGCTCACTCACTTAAATAGTGACAGTCTTTCTGCCTGAACCCAAACATCACTGCCATCTATCCCTGACAGTCATAATATGGGCCTCATTATAGGTTTGGTGGTATCTCAGTTGTAAATCTGCTGAGTTACCACCAAACAGAATTACCATTACAGCCACTTGGTCTAGCCGTATTACTGCCAGATTGCAAGTGGCGGTAGTGTTGTTAGTCCCCATTTATTTGGAGTCCATAGGACTCAATGGCGCATTTTGCCAGAATTACTGCAGTGGCAATTCCGCTGACGGTAGTCCGCCAACATCAGGCCGAAAGTTGGCAGATTTACCTCCAGCTGACAGCTGGAGGTGAATCCTCCAACTTTCTGCCTGGCGGAATACGTTAATGCCTTCGCATTTAACCCGCACCACCCCAACTCGTAATGAGGCCCAATATGCTGCAGCTAGATTATTCAAATGACTCAAGCAAAAACAGCCACATCTTGCCCATAATGATAGACCTATAATGGCTCCTGTTACAACTCTTCTTCATCTTCAAGAGAGGCAGCATCGCCTGAAGGGCTGAAGCAAGCAAACGTCCACTCTGCCTTGCAGATGCACTTTCTGTCTCTGGAAGAAAATTATTGCATTGTTCCCCAGAGGTCATGCAATCTCCAGGCTGGAATAATAAAGGATCCATTGTATTTTTATTTACTTGTTCGTGTTTAATACTGCCTGTTAAAATGGATTTCTGAACTCTGTCCTGGAGGGGCAGAGGTTCAGAAGGCCAGCCTAGTTTCTTGGAACAGGGTAACCTCTGGACAAGCCAGACCAATCAGGGTAGTGATCGCGGCGGTCAAGACTAGGTCTCAAGAGGGGTGAGGGGTGAGGGTGACTGAAAGCCCGCAATGAGCACACAAAGCAAGGACACTTACAAATTACTCCAAGCAGGTGTTATATTAAAAATATAGACACATTTATTATAAGGCCTTTGTAACATTGACCGTAGCAAGAAATCACAATAAAACTCAAGTAAACCAACACATACCAATCAAATCCAATATATACAAATACAAATGGGTCTAAACAGTTAGACGCACGGTCTCCTGGGGGAAACCAGACGTGGTCTCCCTCTCACTGTGCTTAGAGAGGCATCAGCTTCACCTCACTGATGATCCCCAACAAGGGTGAAACACGTGTATGGGGTTGCTGGTGGTACTCTCGTTCAGGTTGGAATTGCCATTGCATTTCGGTGCTGGACTGCCCCTGGGCAGGACAAAGACTGATATGCAAAAGGATATTTCGCATCTGTGAAAGGCACAGTGAGTAAAAGCAGTGGCTGCGAACTCTCAAGTGGTTAATAACCACTGAACAGGTTATCAGGCCTTGTTCTGTCGAGAGAGGGGCGCCCGCTACCTTTGCAAACTAAATTTCAAGGAACCTGGGATTGGTAACCCTAGGTCTCCTGGGGGCAACCAGACATGGTCTCCCTCTCACTGTGCTTAGAGAGGCATCAGCTTCACCTCACTGATGATCCCCAACAAGGGTGAAACACGTGTATGGGGTTGCTGGTGGTACTCTCGTTCAGGTTGGAATTGCCATTGCATTTCGGTGCTGGACTGCCTCTGGGCAGGACAAAGACTGATATGCAAATGGATATTTCCCATCTGTGAAAGGCACAGTGAGTAAAAGCAGTGGCTGCGAACTCTCAAGTGGTTAATAACCACTGAACAGGTTATCAGGCCTTGTTCTGTCGAGAGAGGGGCGCCCGCTACCTTTGCAAACTAAATTTCAAGGAACCTGGGATTGGTAACCCTAGGTCTCCTGGGGGCAACCAGACGTGGTCTCCCTCTCACTGTGCTTAGAGAGGCATCAGCTTCACCTCACTGATGATCCCCAACAAGGGTGAAACACGTGTATGGGGTTGCTGGTGGTACTCTCGTTCAGGTTGGAATTGCCATTGCATTTCGGTGCTGGACTGCCCTTGGGCAGGACAAAGACTGATATGCAAATGGATATTTCCCATCTGTGAAAGGCACAGTGAGTAAAAGCAGTGGCTGCGAACTCTCAAGTGGTTAATAACCACTGAACAGGTTATCAGGCCTTGTTCTGTCGAGAGAGGGGCGCCCGCTACCTTTGCAAACTAAATTTCAAGGAACCTGGGATTGGTAACCCTAGGTCTCCTGGGGGCAACCAGACGTGGTCTCCCTCTCACTGTGCTTAGAGAGGCATCAGCTTCACCTCACTGATGATCCCCAACAAGGGTGAAACACGTGTATGGGGTTGCTGGTGGTACTCTCGTTCAGGTTGGAATTGCCATTGCATTTCGGTGCTGGACTGCCCCTGGGCAGGACAAAGACTGATATGCAAATGGATATTTCCCATCTGTGAAAGGCACAGTGAGTAAAAGCAGTGGCTGCGAACTCTCAAGTGGTTAATAACCACTGAACAGGTTATCAGGCCTTGTTCTGTCGAGAGAGGGGCGCCCGCTACCTTTGCAAACTAAATTTCAAGGAACCTGGGATTGGTAACCCTAGGTCTCCTGGGGGCAACCAGACGTGGTCTCCCTCTCACTGTGCTTAGAGAGGCATCAGCTTCACCTCACTGATGATCCCCAACAAGGGTGAAACACGTGTATGGGGTTGCTGGTGGTACTCCCGTTCAGGTTGGAATTGCCATTGCATTTTGGTGCTGGACTGCCCCTGGGCAGGACAAAGACTGATATGCAAATGGATATTTCCCATCTGTGAAAGGCACAGTGAGTAAAAGCAGTGGCTGCGAACTCTCAAGTGGTTAATAACCACTGAACAGGTTATCAGGCCTTGTTCTGTCGAGAGAGGGGCGCCCGCTACCTTTGCAAACCAGACGCACGAAATGTGTAGACCACCTAGATGGGGAGGAAAACAGGCAGTGCGAATAATAATTAGACCCAGTCCGCCTTCAGAGGCACCTACCTAAAAGGAAGTCCGAGCCCTACGAAGAGTGGAGCCTTGTGCTCAAAAGTACCTGCACACGCTGGTGCCAACGGGCAAAGGGGAGTCTCTTCGAGGGAATCAGGCAGTTTAGTTCGATGAACAAATGAAGATAAACAGAGCTCCGTGACTCAAGTGCAGCCTCCACTGTGGGCAGAAAAAGAGCGCGAGTACGGAAAGGCGTGCTGTTTGACACAGCAGGGAAAAGCTATGGGCTACTGCAGGAGGGTGACCAGTTCCTAGCGATGCTACTCACCGGTCCCCGATGCAGGCAGACCCAGACTTCTCCGCATCAGTTTTTAGTCCTGGCAGGTTCAGATACGAGCAGGGGACGTCTCGGCGTCGTGTAGATTCCGCAGCAGCAGAAGTTGAGTTGAGGATGTCCCAAACGCAGTGAACCCGCACAGTTTGTTACCACAGCAGGGCAACGGAGCGGCCATGTGTATTTCAGCCAAATGTACACTACTCACTTCAGACCTGGGAATGCCAAGTGTACGAATCGTGTGAGAGTGACAAAGACTCGTAATACAACACAACCTGACGGCAGTTTCAGAGCAAGACTCCTGGGTAGGCTGGTCAGTCTGCTGGATGGCCCAGAGACACTTCCGAAGGCTTACGTGCAGGAGATGGTGAAGATGCTGAGAATAGTTGTTCCCACTATTCCAAGGGGCGAAGTACCAGTACAGGCCTTCTCGTTCGATCAGAGGTAGAAAGGGTTTCACAAAGCGACAGCAATGCAGAGGAGCAGTCCTTCAGCGGGTCACCAGCGATTCCTCGATTCAGCCTCGTAGTTGCAGGATACTTGGCTCCTGTATTCCTTTGTTCGTGAGAACTCAGGAGATCGACATGGTAGTGGTGTTTCCAGCCTCCTCTTATCCACGGTTCCCTTCGAGCCAAAACGGAGGGGACCCAATGGGAGATCTGCTCACAAAACACTCACACCATACGTGGAACTATCACGGACCACGGTGGTCCCAGGCATTCATGACACACTAGACTTTCTGGCACCCAGGGTGTGTATTGGGACCAGACATCCCAGCCCACATCCTGGAGGCACACACATGGCCTGTAGAAGCCCGGGAAAGCATCTGTGTTTCGTGGGAAAGTACATGCCCAAATAAGGAAGGCCCCGGGTCGGCTCGACCTGGGGGAGGTGAAGGGGGCAAGACGGTCAGCGGACAGGACAAAGAGCCTCGTGGTCTGGCCATTTTGGGAGCCAGGCCACCATTTTGGGCTAAGCTCGAGAAATGTGCTTAAACGCCAAAAGGAGCTCAAAAACACAAAGAAACGCTCGCTGCCACCAGTCCCGTCCGTGATTCACTTGCACCGTTCATTAACAATCCAAAGAGCGTATCTAGGGCCTGTAGATGACTAGAGACCCAAGAGAGCAGTAACTTAGCTTACAGTGCCCTCTTGTGCCATGTTGCGCGAAAGCTGCAACATGATAAAAGAACTACGGAAAACAAACTGACTGTCTTAAGGGCATGTCAGTTTCCCCGTAAGAATGGAGCGAAAGTGCGGCAGAAGGCTGCACTTCTCTGGCAAAGTCTAGATCATGGTGAAAACAGCAGCAAAAAGTTTAGGGGTTGCCACATGGAAGGAAAATTACCCACGATTAAGAAGTCTTTCCTAACACTGCCTCCTTGACAAACATAGATATTTGCATCTACACCATAGAGTTGTGATGATAGGTGATGAAGATTAAACTCCATGAACTACACTAGACTACCAGTTCCTTCATGGTTCAAGTGATTTCCTCCATAGAATAAACCATCATAGTTCAAACGTAATAAGGTTTGGCCTTTGCAAAACGTTCACCTGTTATTGGTATGGACCTGAAGCACTGATTCTGGAGGACTGGAGTCAGACATATTGCATATTAAGCAGCACATTAGACATCCGAGACAGTTGCATTGGTAGAGAAGACTAGACAAGTTTAACATTAGCAATCTATTATTTCTGGGATGGACAATGTAGAAATGTATATTCAGGCCTTGGTCATTGAATCCATGAAGAGACTGTGGAATGTATTTAGAGTGGGTTAGTTGCTTATATTAAAATATGCGAAGAACTCCCAGAATGACCTTACAATCCCAGTCACTTTTTCTAATGAGTGTCAAGATGAACCTGACTATTTTCCAGGACATTGAGATCACTGTGTCGAAACATAGGTATGGGACCAGAGTGCAGTCTTTGGGTAAATTGTGAATGTATTGATGTCAAAAGGAAAATATTGTATGCATGTCCGCATAGGTGGCCCAAAAGCAGTCCATAAGCATGCCTGGCAGTCCAAGATGCAGGACTGAATGTGCTGTTGGGGAGCATTGGGCCCATGAAGGATAACTGCTTGTTCCACAGGGAGGCAAAGCAAGTCTTCCAGGTCTTTTCTTTTGTTGGTGGTAATCATTTGGCTGTCATTCTATGATAACATTCAAGAATTTTGCAGATGGAGCATATCTGTCCTAGGGTCCTAAGCCCCTAATATTGATTCTACATCACTTGGCTTAACATACAGGCTTTCTGAACACTTCACTTTGATATGCATAGTATACACACATTCTTCAGGCTTGGAGCATGGGTGCACCCTTTTGCTTGTGATTCATGGTTTGAAGACTACTATCCATATGTCGATGTGCTTTATACACTAGCATGATCTTGGAATATCTTACACAAAGCTGTTGGCTTATGCATAGCTTTTCGATGCACAAAGCTCAAAGACCTTTCTGGGCATTTTAACACTCGCTGCTCTCTGGCCTACCAGATGCACAACTGTGACAGGATTATTGAGCCTCCCGTTTTCCACTTTAATTGAGTGAGGTTTGGGAAGTCAGTGTCTCTATATTCTGAGTGACAGGGGCAAATAAGATGGGACTAGTCCTATGAAGAACATATCTCTGCATGTATAACCACTGCAACATGACCATATTTGAGGTCAGCACCTGTACAGTAGAACATTGTGTCCCTCCAGAATTGATGTTTGGTAGTGTCAAGTGAAAATGTTTGTGTGATTATTCTTCCTTTCTGCTTTTTACGACTTTAGGCCCGTCATATTCAGCTTCCTGGAGGGGTTTATGGTACAGATGGAGTTGTGGTTCCCGTGGAACGGGTGGTAACTTACTTTGATGGACAACACTGTCCAACTCTGCGTGGGAAACCGAAACTCTTCTTCATTCAAGCCTGTGGTGGAGGTGGGTACATAAAGAAATGAATGTGCAGGCTTTGACATTGGGGCAGTAATGTATCCCTAGCCCCAACTGGGTTTGTTTCACAGGGTAAGGCAGAGGACACTACCCCATGGGTTATCTTTTCTTCCGGGCACTGCCCTCTTAATGTTGTAGTACATTTTTGGGACTTGTAAGGTGCAAGGAAACCAGTGAAAAAGATGTCCTGGTAATAATGAGGATGACAAGTATATCAGGGCACCACTCTCTTTCAGAATCCCAAAGAAAAGGATTGGAATAATCTAATTATTTCTGCCACTGCATATCATAATGAAATACAACATGTCATGTGTGTCGTGTGGAGGGATAATGCGACTGTTGTTTCTGGTGAGAGAATGTGTCTGTACTGCTTGAGTTAAGACGTGGTATGCGTAGGCTCTGATTGTCAGGAAGAATTTTCCAGTGCTGTCTGGTTGGGATTACTACGCTTTTTGCATCCCATATCACTGATTGGTCTTTGTGTGGCCATCTGGTAGTGGCACCTGCGATGTCTGTGCCCCGCACCTGACACTTGTACATCTGTGCCATCTCTGCAATATGTCAGGTTGCTGTACATATTTACTGTTGGTTTTGTGTATCTCACGGTCTCTCTCTGGTATATATTAACAGTCTAACGGGCACCAGAAAGTTGCACACCTCGGGGGGGGGGGGGGGTTGTGTGTGTGTGTGCACCCAATGTACATAGTAGCCACTGCTGCTAAGATTTTCTTTTTATCTCCACAGTTTGACATCTTTCTCTTGTCTCTCAGCTGTCTCCACAACAGACTCTCTATTTCCATTAGATTCCCTGTCTCCATGTCCCTTTTGTGCTGTTGAATGAAATAGTTTTTTCTAGTACCGTAATTGGCAAATAGATAACTTTTCCATACGTTCTGCCTGGCAGTATTCCCCCGCTTGTTACTTATATCTTTTGTTTTATGGATTTTCCAGCTGTACGGGACAAAGGTTTTAATGTGGATTTGGAATCACCAGACAGCAGAGATGAAGGAGAATCAGTACAGTGTGATGCCACCCCATTTAACATCCCTGCAGGCGGACATGACCAGCCAGATGCCATTGCCAGCTTGCCCACCCCGAGTGATGTCTTGGTATCTTATTCAACCTATCCAGGTGAGTAAAGAAGGCTTGTACTTTTTACTTAGTTCAGACAAATTCCTAGCATCTCTGCTTATCACACAAGAGTTATCTTTTAGTACCATGACTTGAAATGTGTGATGGTGGGACCTGGTTAGCAATTGTGCGTGATGGCTGCCTCGTTTTGCATCATTTGCTCCTCTCCCTAAATCACTCTTCGACAAAAAACTGTGTTTCTTACCGAGATACTTAATAAAATTTCCAGATTGCAAAATTTCCTCAGAATGCGGCTCAATCTGGTCAACACTGGAGCTGTTCAAGTCACAAGGGGCCAGGAAAATTGCGGCAAAACTCTATGTACCGGATGTAGATACTTAAAACATCAGACTCTAGAACATCTTTTGAGATACTGCCAAGGTACCCTTAATGCCAGAGAAAAACATTTGGGGAGAGTAATGTCCAATCCAGACCCAGAGGAAGGCCTGTCATCAAAGATGTTCTGGAACAGATTTATTACTGGAAAACAAACCGCTTTAACGATAAACGTAATCAGAGTGCTTCTAGACATGGATTTTATCTCATCAAAATACTGCTAGAATTGCAGAGATACGATTCTGCTTTTTTTCTTTTAATTAGAAATGACTATGCTAATTTCTTAGTTAATATTTGTAATATTTTATTATTTTTTTGCTGAAAAATTAAATTTTGGTTGTAACACAAAAATAAAATAAAAAATATGGGCCATGTACAGCCGAATACAAGACTTTTTTTTTTTTTACTAGATTGCCTTTGTCAGAGATAGGTGACCTACTGCACTGCTTGATGCATATGCCTGGAATCTTAAGGGCTCCAAGTGCAGGTTTCGATCCAGAGACTCCAAATATGTTAATGCAGCGCCTGGTTGCCTACTCTTTGGAATATTGACCATGGCACGCTTCTACCTGCTGATTTAAATCCAGTGTTCGGCATGCGATAGCAGCAATCATGAAGCCATATGTCAGTGGGAGAAGCTGGGTGCTGCTGTATTCTTGATGTGAAAATGAACAGGCACCCACAAACTGGGCATGCCTCACAATTCCCCATGTGCTGTTCAAACCGACATAAGTGGGCTGTCATAGGGTGGTTGCTGCATTGGCGACATGGTGGGTTGATTGCTCTTGCTGCTCTGGGGAGTTAACCAAGTGTTTACTGACACAGAAAGAGGACTACTCATTCTTACCTGGAAGCCATCTTAACCTGTGTATATGAACATAGAGATTGGACCTAGGCTAACCATTCCCTACGTTGTAAGACTACAGCCATGTTGGTAGTTAAATTGTCATTAGTACCAGGTATTACTCCTACGCCCTGTCCCCTTCCATTCATACATTATGGGTGTGTCCTTTGCATGGGGACAGGACTGGAACATTTGCACAGCAAAATATTCCTCCAAATTCAAATTTTAGGGCAGCGCCTGCACAGGGCATGCCCTGATATGTTTTTCACGTTGGGTGAATAGTATCAATCTGTGCACTCTGCCCGTGATTTAGTTTAATAGATTTCTTTTCTGTTGTTTTGTATCATTCGTAACTGACACGTCCACATTTAGTTGGGGGTCAGTGACTGCATGGCTCAGTAGGGACCGATATTCACCAATCGGTCTAAATGTTAAGAGAAATGGGGTTTAGTTCCTATGTGAGCCTTTGCGCTTTGTCGTTCGGGTGTTCCCACAAGTTTCAAAATCATATAATAATTGTGAGTTACTCACTTGTTAGTGTTTCTCATACAGGTCATAGACTTTATTTGACAATTTGAAAAAATGAAATAATCGTATGTATATATATCTGCAAGCATATACGAAATAGACATGTGTCACTAACTTGAAATGTTTACACTGAAATATGAAGCGTAATACAAAAACAGACACACAATACAAAGTAAAGAATGTGCCTTGAGAAAGCCCATGAAAGGAGAAACAGTAGCACGTGCAAAGTAATGTTGGCACAAATGTTTTTTGTAAAAGAAACACAATTCATACTGTCATGAGAGCTCTATATAAGGAATAACACATCTATCACTAAAAAAGTCACCACTAAAGTCACAAAAGAATTAATGAAATAACTTGCGTCATACTGATGAATGTGGAACAAAACAGAACACCTAGTGAATTAACTTGTGTTGATGATTTGAATGAAGCATATATCAAATAAAGTGTATGACCTGTATGAGAAACACTAACAAATGAGTACCTAACAATTATTATATAATTTTGAAACTTGTGGGGACACCCGAATGACAAAGCACAAAGGAACTAAACCCCAATGCCCTGATACATGTTGACTCCACCAGGTGATAGATTAAATTTAGTATGCAATTTGTGACAGGTCCACTGTGTCATCCACATGTTGTTCATCTCTGCCAATCGATGCTTGGGAGGCGATAAAAGAATGTAGTACAAATGGGTTAGCAACCCCTAGAATTATTCCATTCAAGAATTAGGGTTATAGAATTGAAGACTATGCCATGAAATAGAGTGCTTTGCCATAGCTATCAGTGCAAACAAAAGACTTGATGGCAGATTTCAACTAGAATAAATGAGTGGGCTGCAGTATAGGACTATTATTGAACAGATCTGGACATTTAGGTAAAACAATCAACCTGATCTGAGAAATGTTCTCCATCAAGGAGATGGGGTGTGTAGTCTATTCACTTTATGTAAAATATTACTACAAAGGGGTTCCAGTTGTATAACCACTGCAGAGACCTGGCTAATTTAGTTCTCAGTTAATAAATCCTCCCAGGACTATATTTAAGTCCAGTTAACTCTAGGGGCCTCTCAGTTAAGTTGATCAGTGGGAAAACCTCAAATTTGCCTCGTACTATCCAAAGTACCGAAAAATGGCAAACTCTCTCACTTCTAGTGGAGATAGGTTAGTGACAGGGTTTGTGACAAAAAGCAGGTGGTCATCTGCATGCAATGAAACGAGACTGATTTGATTGTACACTTCAACTCATTAGGGCTATGGTACTCAAGAATAACGGAAGCCAGAGGTTCCACAGCTCGAGCAAAGAGAACAGGAGAAAGATGCCATCCCTACCTGCCTAGGACCTCTGGAGAATGAAAAGGGTACATATATCTTTCAATTTGTGCTGCCACTGGCAACTGGAACAGAATACAGCAGTGAGACCAAAGATAAGAAATAATCGCCAAAATTCAAGTGTTTAGGGCTGTGTGACGAATCCCTCGACATTGTCACTTCTGCCAGGGAGGGGTAGCCTTCCCATGGAGCCAGGAAGGAGTGGCTACTACGCGATAGTCCCCCTGGGGGTGGTACTCAGTAGGATGATCCCGTGGTAGGCGACCCCATCTGTGGGAAAGGTGAAGACTATGGAGGGAGAACACAGTATGACAATTACCCCTCCACCCCTAGAACCACATCCTCACACACCGATAAAGCCACAAAATGTCCATCCTCTGTACCCCTTCTTTCTGCTCATATTTACTGGATGCAGGGTAGACCTGTTTGAGTATAGCATGAGGAAAACCACACTGTGACAAGGAAGAGTAAGGAAAACATGAGGAAGAAGAAAGAAGGAATGAAGAGCCCCTTGCGGAACCAAAGCAAGCATACCAGTTCACACATGAGCCGGCCAAAGATAAAAAGAGAGGAAGGACTTTTCTGGCTGTTCAATCCTGCCTGTAGGAACCGCAAGCTGGTAGGAGCTGCTGTGCGGAGAACAGGGACCGACTAAGAATGGTACGCCGAGCAGCCAATCTACGCCTCTCAGCGGAGCTCACTGCTGTCATTCATGAACCACTGAGGAGAAGCAGGCATCCAGTGGTGAGCCGGCAAGCAGAAGGTACCACTGTACCTGTGAGAGACCCAGAATGTGGGGCAATGGCACGCCTTTGAGGGGCAAGAGAAAACCGGAGAAGCCGAGAGCCGGAGAGAAAGGCCGGGAGAAGAGTTGACGAAAGAAATCTGGGGAGACCAAGAGCCGGCGAGAGAAGCCTGGAAGAGGCCAAGAGCCGGCGAGAGAAGTCTGGTGAAGCTGGGAACCGGAGAGAGAAGCAGGTCACAGAGCAGGGGGAAGGAGCAAGCCCCTGGGGTTAGAAGAAACTATAAAGCGAACTGTGATAATGAATGGGAAAATACCCTACGAAGTAGGGAACAGTGTGAAATCCCTAGTGAGACCCTGAAGGGTGAAATAAAACCAAGTTGGGGCAAAAGCGAGATCCACAGGATAAAACCAATTCATGAAAGTAATCAAACTGAGTACAAGAGTTGTCAACTTCCTTGTACCAGTACTTGGAAGGAACCCAGAGAAATGTATATGTCAAACAGTGCCTGGCAGACTAGTCAACCGGGCCTGATTTAGAGACATTATAAACCTGAGCAAGGGTGCTGGGACCCAAATGCTGAGAGAATTAAAGATTTGTATGTTCAAAGGCATGCCTGGCAGGTTAGTGAACTGGTATATTAACAAAGGACAAAGGCCTGCTGCCTGCGAGTGCATGTATTACACTATTCTATTCTGTTGACAAAAGTTGATATAAATTACTATTTGTAAAATCTGGACATAAGTCCTATGTGAGCCCAACAAACACACATACATATAAATGCAACAAATTCAAATGTGATTATTTAATATAGCAGCATAAATCGACTAAACATAAATTATAACGATCAACTATAACTGGTTATTTGTCTATCAGTTTCTTTAATAATACAGGTCAAAACACACAGTGGCTGCCTTGTACAATAAATCATGAATGAGATTTGTGTTGCAAATGAAAGACGAGAAAAACGAGGAAAACCTTTTTTCTAAACTGAAAAGAAAAACAATATTCAGTGAATCAAAACAATACAAAAAAATCAACACAAAATGTAGCCATATTTTTTGTTGTTGAAGATATACACTGAAATGTAAAGAGCATAATAACAGGGGAGACAACTCAAATATGTCTGTAAATACACACAAGACAATACATCTTTTGCATCAACTAGGCTTCTCAAGCAACAAAAAGAACTCAAGCTTGACTGACTCCCAGTCAAGAAAAACAGTTCCTAAGGGCTATAGTTCGAGCAGAAGACAGATTAGTCTTCCCCTCCAACGAGAGGGTACAAAACATACTAAAGCAGATCCCTTGTAATACAGTACGACAGATATCAGTCAAGAAGATAAGGCACCTACTTGACATGATGGCATCATGCATATTCATTGTGCCACATGCAAGGCTATACAGATGTCCAGTGCAAGAATGGTTAGCAAAACAGTGGTCACAGGCACAAGATGATTGGGCCGATCTAGTGGTGATTTTGCAACTAGTGGAATTGGCGCTTCAGTGGCGGGCAAAAGAGAACTTGTTAAAGGGAAAACCTTTTGTCAGTCTGCCAACACATAACGTACTCCTCTCTCTCAGGTTGGCAAGCCCATTGCCTCCACCATATGCACGGCATGTGTACGCAGACAGCAGCCAAGAAACACATGAATGTCATGGAATTGCTAGCAGTCTGCAAAGAGAGGGGATGCTGTCTCTAATGCTCCAATTTCTAAAAGGATAGTAAGATGCATAAAACAGTGCTCACATTGTCCAACAAAGAGTTACCGTTTACACATAGAGTACACTCCACACGTAGTACAGGAGCTACAATGGCCTTCATTGCTAACATACCTCTGGAGGTTATTTGTAGAGCAGCCACATGGAGTTCAGTGCACACATTCATTCAAAATTACTGTGTTGACACACAGGCAAGAAGTGACTCACAAATGGGACAGTCAGAATTAAAACATTTATTTGCCTCTGTTCCTTCTACCGACCCACCACCATCACTTGGTACTGCTCGCTAGTCTATGCAAGGCATGAAATCTAAGCAGATCTGCAAGCCTCAGAAGACAAACATTACATACCTGTAATCACCTTTCTGATGCTCGCATCTGCTTAAATTCACAAGTGCCCACCCTCCTCCCCTCCTTGGGAGTAGAAGGTAAGCATGTCTCCACATGCATCATTCACTTTACACTGCGTGCAAGCTAATGCCAGAAACAAACCTGAGGACCTTGATGCGTGAAGGATCATGGGTACTGTACACGTCACAGTAGGGATAGTATTACATACACACCCTGACGACGTCCCTTTTCGAAATCGAAAATAAGTCTAGTCTTGTAATACTCTGCACTAACCACTAGAGGTCAGCCTATCCAAAGCATGTGAATCTAACATGATACAAGAGTCAGAAAGACAATTGGAGTTATGTAATGTTTGTCACATATTATGGGGCAGCGGTAGCCGCCCTATAGTTAAGGTAAAACGTATCATCCATAGGAAAATTGAAAATTATGTGGCTACACTGGGGCAGTGGGGGCCCCGCTAGTACATGTCCTGGGATGGGGCCAACTCAAATATATATATTTTTTTAAAGCTTCGACCATCAAACAATAATAAGGCAGTCGGAGTGGCGTCTTGTCAAAATAAAAGGGCCTATACTAAAAAACCTATTGCCAATCCTTACGCTAAATACAAAAAGTAGTGTGGGATAATGTTCTTAAGAAAGAAGGAAGTGTTCACAAATAATAAGTCAGGATTCCGTAGTCGGGGTGTCCCTGCCCCGCGTTTTCAGCACGGGACAAGGTAGGATGTTGAAGCACAGCACAAGCTCGAGCTTTCCCAGCACGAGCCAACAGTTCCGCTCTCAGCAAACTGGATTCTCGTGGTTAAGTCTCTTTTCTATCAAAAAGTCTCTTGCCGTTGTGGGCCTGATGTATTGAAAATAATAAACAAAAGCAATTTTTTGCTTGCGCGTTGGGTGATGCCTTTCACCCTTGGATCCCCCTCTTCCAGGCGCTGATCCCTTGAAAGTTCCTTAATGATGCCAGGACCTCCGATAGCTATGTTTTCTTGCTTTCGATGGCCTGACAGGTTCAAAGTATCAGAACAAAGATTCAACAAAAAGTTCTAGAATTCTTGTCTGGTTTTATTTGGGTGACAGTTCTTCACCCGTGGGTTCCCCTCTTCCGGGCTCAGACCCCTTTCGAACATCAGCTTCTCTTTGTCGGGTTTACCCTGGCGTGGCATGCATTCAAAGGCTTTCCCTCTTGTACTTTGCCTTCTTGCATTCACAAGTCGTGGGCGTTGGCTTCTCACCCTTTGATCCCCCTCTTCCGGGCTCCCATCCGACTCGACTGTTGACCTCCCTCGATCGAGTTCCCTATGGTTTTCAATACAATTTTCCTGGTCACATTTGTGAATCTTAATGTTTTTTTAAATGCTTCACTGTGAACATCCCTCGATCGGGTTCACTCTTGTCAACACATGGTATGTCAGGACTTTAGACTTCACCCCCTCTTTATTGGCATCCCTCTTTCAGGCTCACTCTTACCACTTGTCAATTGTACCTTTTTCATTCACCTCTTACAATGCGGGATTCACTTCCATTAGCTTCACTATCATCTGTCGGTCAAAGACTTTCGACTGTACAGAGGATTTTACAAGACCCCTGTATGACCACTTTGACCTTCATTCTTCCCTTTCCCAAAGCCTTCTGGTACTGGTAGTTTCAACAACCCACATGGTGCCCGATTTCCCCCTTTTAGCATCAATAGCTCTTTATGCTCTCACAGTTCAATTTGCTGTTTGTGACTTTTTGTTTAACACAGTTCGGTTTCTTATCGACTCTCCCCTTCACTCACCAGCTGTGATAAACTGCTTGGCTTTTTTTCTCTTTAGAGTCAAAGTTGGTACCATGGAGACAAGTGTCTCTCCCCGGCTTGGTCATCAGCCGAGCAGGGTCTTGTGTACCGTTGACATGTGCTGCAACACAAGCTGGCTATTGTTTGTGGTTTTACAATCTCTTCTGCAGAGGTTTCACAGGACTTGGTCAGAAAGTGTCATGATCTCTGCTTCCAAAAGGTCAGGGTTTTCCCAACTCCCTTGGAAGCAGATCCATAACCCAGGTTCCGAGTGCCAACCAGTCCCAATTGGGACCTTTTGGACCCAGTCCTGGCGCCAGTGGCACCAGGCTCATAAATATGCCCAGTCCCAGCGCTGGAAGCGCCGGGCTCATAATGCTTGGGTGGACTTATCTGCAGCAGACCATGCTGCTTACTTGCCTGCCAGTTGAGTCTCTGATCCTCTTCTGTTTGGAACTACTTTTCCTGTTGGGTGGGGCAGGAGCCACTCCCTAGATTCAGTACACTGGAACTCTTCTGGAAAGCAGGAACTCTTTTCTTAGGTGTGGCTGTGGAAGGAGACACCTAAGCACTACAGGAGGCTATTTAAACCACACCCGATGGATGAATCTTGCTTTGCATTATTCTGCATCCTCAGCAGCAGAACGCTCATCGTGTCTTCTGCATCTGATCCTGGGCCTAAGGAAAAAGGCTTACCATTCTGAATCCAGTCTTCAGCAACGCCTATAAAGACAAGAAAGAACAGGTTAGCATTTCGGTCTTCAGTGACAGCTCTTCACTTACCTGGTCCATCGGCTGTCACCAACGCCTCGCGCTGCATTCCGGCATCTGAAAGACAAAGGCTTACCTACTCTTCGTGCGCTCCGGAGATCTTCACACTGCATTCCGGCATCTGAAAGACAAAAGCTTACCAACTCTTCGCACGCTCCGGAGGCCTTCGGCGCTGCATCCCGCATCTGAAAGACAAAACAAGATGCGTTTAAAGACATTGGGGAACTTTAATACTCACGTGCCATTACTCCTTTCCACATCTAACCCAGTGGGTATTCCGGCACCCTGCAGCCGCCCCGAACTTGTACCTGCAAAATAAAAAGACAGTTAGAGCGCATCGTGAAGCAGGCAACAAGCGCTTACTTACGTGCTTCCAGGCGCTTCTATTCATCACACGGGCTCCATCTTCAACTCACTTCAGCCCGCCATCCGCCATCGCCGGAACCCTGCAAAACAAGAGACATCATTACTAAAGACTTTAAAGACATTAGAATTACTCGAAACTTACCGTTCGTGCAGTAAACGACGGACAGCAGTCCTCTGAAGTCAAGAGGCCTGCTCCCCTTATCCAGTGAAGAAACTGGTTACAGCACCCTGCCTCGAGGCAGATGGAGAGCACGGCGTTCACTTACCTAAGACATCTTACCCTCGAGCCAGACATACAGTGCACAGAGGTCCAGCCCAAAGAGCCAGCCGTGTGTTACACATCACCTTTGAAGATACGGTATACGCCCAGTCAAGACCGGCGCCTCTACGGGAATCAGGTGAGCGTTACAGAAAGGGCAAGGTCTCTTCTCTCCTTGTCACCCTCTTGCTTTGCGCCATGTTTCTCCTCCTCTTGAACTCCAATGCTGAGTTAGCGTTCCCGTTGTGTGGTCTGCCTTGCTCGTATTGCGCTCTTGTGCTCCACCTTTTATCCCTGTTGGGGAAGGGAAAGGGCTGTTAGGTGTGTGCGGTTCTGGTCAATTGCCTGACTTTGCCTGACCCCTGTTGTTGGGACATGTCAGGTAAATGGCTTGAGTGGTTGTCCGTCGTCCTTCGTGATATGCAAAAGTGTTTACGTTGGAAGGATGGGGGTTGTCATGGAAAACTATATTCTTTGTCCTAGGGGTGGTGAGAATGTGAGAAGGGTGAGATTGGTGGACAACAGAAAAAGGAGGATTCTCAGAGTTGGGGTTTTTGAGGTTAACAAGGTTTGTGATCCTAGTTGGTTGGTTATATACGCAGGGGTTGCTGGATCTGGGCACGAGAGATTCACTGGGTGGATGGGAGGTAAATGTCGTATAGCCTACAAAGGCTTCAGAGGTCTAATCCTCCTATCCCTCTTCCTCAGTATAATACCACGCCTCACTTGGGGTCTTTCCCTGAGCACAACCTCGGATTCCCCTTTCCAGGTGATTTGCTCTCTTTCGTCCACCCCTGGGGTTGGGGTCTGAGAGCATCGGCCCTTCCCAGGCTACCTGAATAAGGGATTCTCGAGGCTGGCTTGGGAGAATACCCTCAGGTTTCTCACACTAGTTGGTGATCCTACATGAACTCCTACATCCCTATTCCTTGTCCTGTATAGTCATCTTACCTGTATACCACTATATCCCTCTTCCTCGTCACAGTCCCCCACTAACTCCGCCTCACTCTTATTCGTCAATGTACCCGAGTACCACTATGTCACTCTTCCTCACCACAGTACATCACTTCCACACCTCACTCCCACACTACTACCACATCACTCTTCCTCGTCACAGTACCCCACTACCACCAGCTCACTCTTACGAGTCACTGTCCACCACTATGACCATCTCAATATTACTGGTTACAGTCGTCCACTGCCACTATCTCACTGTTCCTCCTCACAGTATCCCACTATCACACTACCACAACATCACTCGTCCGCGTCACATTCCCCCAATACCCCACCTCACTTTTCCTCGTTACCGGCCCGTACTACCACCAACTCACTCTTCCTCGTCACAGTACCTCACGACCAGCAATTCACTCTTCCTCTTCACAGTTCCTCCCTACCACCACCTCACTTTTCCTTGTTCCCCCAACAATCGCACGTCACCCTTCCTCATCACCCTTCCCAACTACACAACTTCAGCCTTCCTCATCACAGTCCCCCACTAATCCTACCTTGCTCTTCCTCGTAACAGTACGCTGTTACTAATCTCTTCTTATCTAGTGGACACAAAGATGAAATACTAAACCTGATGTTGTGTAGCCCAAGAACAGATATTGATCACAAATGATATGAAATCAGTTTTTTTTTATCAGAGAAAAAGACAGAATTACAGGTGGTGAGAGGTATAAAATAACAAAACCCTTGACATTCAATGAAAAAACTTTGGTTGAAGTGACGTTAAGGTGCCGATTTAAATGCAACAAAACCCGTGAAATTCAGCAGGTGCTGAAAGCTATGCCAGATTAACTGTGAGGCCTGCATTGCGCAGCCCGTAAGTAGCCCGGTGACATCACAAATGACATCACTTTTCATATCACATATGACATCATGAGTGACATCAATTGTACAGCAGATCACATGTGCAAGAAGGAGAGATGCAACATTTAAAAAGTGTTTTTCTGCATCTAAGGGTGGATTACGGTGTAAAGCTTGGTTGGAGTTTGCGTTTAAAAATACTGTCCATTTACAAACATGGCATTCTTACACATCAGAGTTACTCTGTATTGATTGAGCATTCCCCTCAATGAGACACTCTAGATACCCGAGATACTTGTAACTTTAGACCCATATCATTAATGTGGATGTGAAAGTCTTTGCGAAGGTCGTTGCCAATAGATTGAAGAAATAGCTTCCCTATCTGGTTTATCCCTTTCAGGTGGGATATGTATCAGGATGCATAGTGGGGGACAAAGTCAGGGAACCACTACACATTATTTGGCAGGAAAATATGCAGAAGACGTAACATTCAAACTTTCTGTGGATGCTGAAGATGTCTTTGAGTAGACTTGAGTAGGGGTATATATTTTGCAGTCTTTCTAGATGCAGCGTAGGGGCTGTGTTCATCAGAAGAATTCAATTATTGCATACAAATACAGCTGTTAGGCTCATCTGCAACAGCTACGTCTCAGAGGCATTCATTATGACCAAGGGGGGCTAGAACGGGGTACCCGCTGTCCCAATTGCTGCTTCTGCTAGTCCTCGGACCATTATATCTTCTACCATAAGGGACAACACAGCCATACAGGGGTGACAAGGAACTGGGTGTGACCAAATATATTCTACTCCTAACATCCACTAATCTAGCACCATCCATTTGCGAGTTTGAGCATGGCAGGTAACTTCTCTGTTTTCTCAGGTTATTAAAATCTATTGGTTGCAGTGTGAAGCATCAACCATTCCCTGCATCACCACTCAGGCAGATATCAAATGTTATCCATTCTGATGGCTACTCAAGGGGTTGAAATAGCTGGATGCTTGGCTTAACTGGAGTGTTTGTGTTATAATTCCAGATAATATGTATCCACTTTAAAATGCAGTAACTCCATGAATAGATGGAGAAGAATGGGCCTATTCCTCCGGGGTAGAGTAAAAGTGGTCAAATGATAATACCCTAGAACCTTACAATACCTTTGGTATGCTACCTTTGACCAAGTATAGTTAATTTTGACCAACAAAGTACTTTTCTAAGATTGTATGACCTGCGAGTCAAGCAGACTCCGGTTGTTAAACTGTCTTGACACCTCTCCCCACTCCAATGCCGCATCTTCGGTTTAGGTCTGTTTGACCTTTTCCAATTTGACCAATTTTCTTTTGTCGTGTTTTTGTTTGAAATTGCGTGGGGAGACACCCCGCACCCAACCCCTTCGTCCCCCCACCTTAACTAATTCCCTTACCCAACCCCATATATGTATTTATTTTATTTTGACTGAAATTCAACAAAAAAACAATTTAAAAAAATCAGTCAAATAGAAAAGGTCAATTTGACCTGCGATCAAGTATGTTAATACTGCATCTCCTTTAGTGATTTATAAAGATGCAATGTGTGCAATGGAAAGAAGTATTTATGCCACCATACTTTTTTGGTCATTGCTATGTTGGGTAAGTTCCAAAAAATGAAACACTAAATACTACAATGTACTAGATGTAGTTGGGAAAGGGCTCACTGTCTGCTTAAAATGGATGACTGTGTTCACCTTAAAGCCCCCTTGTGGAACAAATTGAAAGTATTGCTTTCTAGAAACACTTTAGGGTTGTGACTGACTCTCTAAAGGCATAGATTCTGTTGTAGATGTATAGGATACTAATACCTTTAGCCATGGTCCTGAACCTTGTATCGCTCCAACCACTCTACCAAACGTTGCTAATTCACTGTACAGTTTTGTGATTATTTCACCTGCACAGCAGCCTTACTGGTTTTAGTTGTTAGTTTTCGGAAACTGTTGATCCAATTATTGTACTTTACTTTAAATGCTATCTTGACTGTGGGCTATCTTCACACATTTTGCCCAACACACACAGATACATAACTCCTACTTTAGATTTTATGGTCACCATATTATGCGCCATAGTGATTCTTAGCACAATGTTTCCATGTTTACAGCACCAAATGACATGCCTTTAGAGTCGGCATGGAATACATTGATTCCATCCATTATTGTATTGTTATTTATATAGCGCCTTTTACCATTATTATAGTCTCAATGCACTGGCAGGTCTCCCAAGGTTGCTTGTCCCATGGAAGTCTGCATCTCTCTGTGCCAAGGGTGCCCAGCTGTCCAGTCCTCAGAACCGTATCACCAGAGCCAAACCCGCATTCCAGCCGGCCCAATCCTAATGTTGAAATGGATCTCTGCCACCGTGGCCCCTGTCCTTCTCTGGACTTCCCTGGACCGGACACATCATAAATGTAAGTGGGCCCCAAAGACCTAGGATTACCTGAAGTGGTCCCTCGAAGGATTGGAATAAGGGGGTTGTGTTATACCTATTCCTGCCCCTTCCCTCCATAGGGTTACATGGGTGTAAAGTCCTGTCTATCCCTGACTAAGATTAGTGGTAGTTTGGCCAAGGATCCCTACCTGGGTCTTCCCTAGGGACTGGGAGAGACACCTGAATGTTTGCTTATTTCTGGAACACTTAACTGCGACCATTGCCATAGCAGAATCCAATAGTAAATCGACCTGAACAGTATAACTTGTGGAACTAGTATCCTTTTGGCACTACGCCCCAAATCATATCCGGGCTGGACCTACAAGAGTTAGGAATCTAATTATAGTATTGCTCATAAGGGTTGTACTGCATTTATATACTTGATTACTTAACTCAGTCTGCTGGTTTTTAATTTACTGTTTTTCTAACTCTTCACTTGCTTCTTCCACATACAGTTATTGAAAGTATTGCTTATGATTATGCTTCCTGTTTCTTAACTATCTCAAAGGTAAAGTGTACAGGTTCTATACAGAACCCCCCAATGGGGGATGTATATATGTTTTTGATAGTCTAGTAATAGCTGAGATTTTCATATTTTTAGATCGTATTCAAAGGCCTAATCGATCATTGTATATTTGTATACTTTTCTTTCAAACTGCTCTTATTGAAGTGTTCGGTTTTTGTCTCATTGTAGCTCTACGCCATTCTCACGCCCCTCCTGAGTATAAGCCTTACTGCTCAACTTCCCTTACTGGGTTTTGCTAGACTTCAGCGTTTTTCCTGTTTGCCAGAATAGGTTGGCTCCTAATAATTCACCACCAGACTTGATTCTTAAAATCCATCTTAATCCCGAAAAACATTTGTTCAACACGGTTTCTGTATTATTTATCCATCCTGTCCATTCCATGTAAAGCATCGACTTGTGTACTAATGGAAACCTTTGAATGTTTTGTGAGAAATTGCAACATGTCTACAATATTTTGAATGCGTCCCTCTTTAGCTTCTATCACTAATTAGGATTAAACATATGCTCAGTATGTCAACAACATGACCAGGTCATCCTGTCTATTTAGAGTTGGGTGCTGATTGATCGAGATACCCCTCCTTCGACCAGTGCTTTACTAGCTGAGATTGTGGCCAACCCCAGAGCCTAAGAAGTACTGCAAGGAAATTATGTATATGTTGGACTCAGGGGGCAGTAGACATTTGCCCTGGTTTGTCCACGTCAAAAAAAACCTTAAGATAGTTGGCTCTTGATGAATTATGGCACATCGCCATTGGTATTGTAAAAAGTGATGTGGGAAAGACCAAGAGAGCTTCACGGGAGGTTATTGAGAGGGATATGGTCAATGCCTGTAGTGGGTTGGCAACAGGAGATATTTACTTGACTAGCAAGCCGATATTGGAGTTTCAGAAATATCTTGATGTTGTTAGTCCCGTCTCAGCACGGATGGATTCTGATTCGCAGTGGGTGTGCAGTTGATGAGTGGCTTCCTTATCCAAAGCTTTCAGTAAGAGGTTGGAATTGGTAATTGGCCTTAGGTTATTTACGTCTTTTGGATCAAGTCCGGCCTTTTCTTTACCAGGGGGTTGATGGTGACAACCATAATAGCCTCTGAAACCGATAAGTATTCAAAGGAGGAATTGACAAAACAAGTAAAGAAAGAGGTGAACATTTCTTTGTTCTCCAGTAACAGTTTTGTCGGGCGAATATTCTCTCTACAGGCTATTGGGTTAATTGAGGACAGAATTGAATCCATATCTTGGTCTGAGATATGTTTAAAGGAAAACGTACCTTGTCCTTCTTTTAGTTTGGACGTAGGAGGAGATGAGGAGTAAGAAACCACATCAGGTTTAAAGCCCTTTTTGATTTTATCATGGGCTTTTTGCAGTTTGTTGGCAGAGGCCAGCTGGACCTCTTCACAGTCCTGATCAGTTGGATGGATTGATTGGACCTCCAGTTGGATGGCTTGGTGGAGTCGCCATTATCTACAAAACCTCCCTCCCCATCAGATCCCTTTCCCTTCCCCCCTTCACTGGATACGAAATCCTACTCGCCAAGATCAACCCTAACCCTCAAACCACTACCAACATCCTACTCATCTACCGTCAGCCGAACACCTCTGCCACACCTGACTCCAACATACCCCTGCTCATTGCCCCCTTCCTGAAACCCAATACTAAATTCCTGCTCCTTGGAGACTTTAATCTCGGATTCGCTGACCCAGCCGATCACCTGGCCTTGTCTCTCGCATCAACACTCCAAGAGATAAACTTCATACAAGTCATCCAGGCACTCGGCCACACCAAAGGGCGCACGCTGGACTGGATCCTATCCCTAAACACCTCCACCAAAATCTTAGACATCAATTCTGTGTCCTGGACAGACCATTCCCTGATCCTGTTCTCCCTAGACCTCAATGTCACCACTGAAAAACCCACCAGCACCCACCAACCTATCACCGCCAGACACACAGAGGAACTCAATAAGGAACTCCTAGAACCCACCATTTGGAGCTCCCTTGAAACTTGCCCTGATAACAACAACCCAGAGGTCATTCTCTCAGCTTACAACACTGCCTTTCGCCACACCTTGGATTGTCATGCCCCCTATAAACTAGCACTAGGAAAAAAGACCACCACCACAACTGGTTCACCAAAGACCTAGCAAATCTCTGCAAAACCAAGCGTTCTAAAGAACATATCTGGCGGAAAAACCCCTCCCCCAGCAACAAAGATGCCTTCAGCACCTGCGCCACCTCCTACAAACTTGCCATCATCAACACCAAAGCCAACATCTACAATACCTGCATCTTAGAAGCTCAATCTGACACGAAAGAGCTATTCAAAAACCTAAAAGAGCTGGAAACCCCAGTCCCTCCTGTCTCTACCTTTCCCAAAGACAAAGCCTGTGCACATTGGTACAAAATACCCTAGCCAACAAAATCCAGAACCTTAGAGATAAAACCATCCTCAAGAAAACACAGATCCCTCAAGTCAAATCCTCCCTCCCTACATCCTCCCCACCCACACCCCTACCCCCCTTCCAGTTCACCCCCACCACCATTGCAGAAACCATTAACATCATCCAACACCTCAAAGCCTCCAACTGCACTGGTGGCCTCTGGCTTGCACACATCATCAAACTCTGTGCCGAGCCCTTAGCCTCCACATTACTAAATGTATCAATGCCTCCTTCAGCACCTGCACCATACCCACTTCCATATAAGAAGCCTGGGTCAAACCATTACTGAAAAAACATTCCCTTGATTCCACTCCCCCCACCAACTACCGCCCCATCACTACAGTTCCATTCCTCTTGAAAATTCTCGACCGCACTGCATATCTACAACTCCAATCCTGTCTCGAAACATACTCGCTACGCGGTCTACGCCAATCTGGCTTCAGATCAAGGCATAGCACTGAATCTGCCCTCCTCGATCTCAAGATACAATTTGACCTCATTCGCGACAAAGGAGACCTCGCCATTCTCATGCTACTCGACCTTTCGGAGGCCTTTGATATCGTAGACCACGATATCCTCTGCCACTGCCTCACCACCTCCTTCAATTTTTCACAAGAAGCAGCCAAATGGGTAAAATCCATCCTGAGCAACCGAACCTCTAGGGTCTTCGCCGGCACAGAACAGCAGACCCCATCCCTGTTCACTATGGTGTCCAACAGGGATCCTGCATCACTCCCACGTTCTACAACACATACACTAAGGACCTATTTGATTGCCTTGACAACCTCAATATCCCTTACACAAATTTTGCTGAAGACACCCACATCCTCCTCAAACTATATGGCATCTATGACCACAAATGCGCAAAAATCAATCACATCTACAACATCATACAGGCATGGATGGCAAACCACCACCTATGCCTAAATGATGATAAAACCGAGCTACTCATTGTCGGATCCCCCCACCACCTCAAACATCTTGACCCTGCCTACTCGGCATTCATCATCGACGGAAACAGCATCCCTTTCTCCCCTCATGTGAAAACACTAGGAGTCTACCTAGATGCAGAACTCAACCTGAACAAACACGTGAAAGCAATGACATCTTCCGCTGCATACTTGACCAAACTCCTCAATCTCTCCAGCAAATTCCTCACTCCTAGCAACTGCCTCACTCTTGCTAGAGCAACAGTCGGAAGCAAACTTGACTACTGCAATGCCATCCTAGCAGGGACCTCCAACAAGAACCTCAATAAACTACAACTCACAAAGAACAACGCCCTCAGAGCAGTTTAGGGCCTTGAACGCTCAGAGCACATCTCCCAAATCAGACGTGAAGCCCACTGGCTTCCCATTAAAGCATGCATTGACTTTAAAATACTCTCCACCATCCACCGCTGCTCTACAACACAGCCCCCCATCTCACGCACTACATCTCCAAGAAACCAAATCCACGAACCTTACGCTCAACTTCCTCCATCTCACTTACTACACATAGATTCAACAAAAAATGATCAGGGAGCTCCTGCTTCACTGCCATTGCACCCACACTATGGAACACGCTCCCTCCCTCCATCAGGAACAAACCTTCCTACCTTGCATTTCGCAAACAAGTCAACACCGCACTTTTTAACAAAAATGCATGATTACCTATGCTGACTGGACTGCACTGTAGCTACCTATGCTTTACTGTATGTAATCTAGCACTGTGATACCTCTGTGTCCTGGGCGCGTATAACAAATGAAATAAATAAATAAAATAAATAAGGCTTGGGGCTTTCTAGAAGTTTCAGGATCTCACATAATCTGTTGGGGTTATTTTTTGCACCAGTTATTTATTCATTAAAGAAGTTCTTTTTGGCTCTGCTGATTTTGAACTTGTAGGCCAATTCCAGAGATTTCCATTTGGCCTTGTTTTCAGTGGTAAGATTTTTTAATGACGCTTGTTCGGTACTTCTTTTCTGTCTTTTTAAAATGGTACGGCCAAGGAAGTACCAGTTTTTATGCTTCGGATTTTCCCTCACCAATTTCCTCCTAACCGGAGCGACTATATTCAACATTTTAGTCAAGGCGCTGTTGTAGATTTCGACCAAGATTTCAGGAGGGTCAGAGCAGCCTGTAGCGGACATTATTTTATTTATTTGAACATTTATAAAGTGCAGGTAACCCAGAGGTATCTAGGCACTGGAACTTAAAAGTTTGGTTACAGACGTATGATTCATAATATGCAGGAGAAGTATGAGTTTGGTTGCAGACCTATGATTCATCTTATGCGGGAGAAGCACATCTGGTATTCATAACATCAATGTTAGGAGGTTGACCAGTTGGTCTGGGAGACGGCTCTGGGATGAAGGGGTTCGATTTTTTTTTTAAATTGCGATTTTATACTGTTTTACCAGTGTTAAGCTTTTTTTGCGAACACCCTCTAAGAGAATAGTGAAGTCTACCACCTAATGGTCCAACCATATACATGGAGAGGTGTTTCTAGCTTCAGGTTTCGAGAAATCACCCAGTCCAGGGGTATTACTTTTAACCTGGAAGTCAATTTCCAACAATGCTTCTTCTAATAGGGTTCCTTCCTTGTCCCTAGGATTGTTGAGCCACCGGTTGAGGTCACCCACCACTAAAGCCGAGCAGTTTGGCCCGTTGATAGTTTTTAGTAGCTGTATTAAATTCTCATTGAAGTTATCCGCCTCACATGGCGGACGGTAAACCATGATGAGGTTAAAGCAGATGCATGGAATGGAGTGGACATCATTTTAAAATGTAAGATTTCACAGTTGCCACATGAGATTTACTCTCAAAGAATTGAAAACGATTTTTTTGCAATGATCACGCCTCCCCACATGGCCCACAGAGCGATTTCTGCAGAAAATTAAGTATCCTAGTGGTACTGCCATATCCATCATCTGGCCGCTTGCATCTGTTAACCATGTCTCTGTGAGAAATAATATATCCAAATCGTGTTGGGTGAGGTGGTCGTGAACATCCAAGGTGTGTTTACATAAAGACCTTGTGTTTAGGAGGGCAATTTTGATGTCCAGGCCATCAATTAGGTTTACAGAGCAGCCTGATATTTGAGGGTTTTCACGGGGAGCTTTAGCTGATTTTATACCGGCTTCCGTTTTGGGGTTTTACGTTTGTCGAAAAAAGCGTCCCGTGAACAGGTGAAACATTTCTCAGCAGGTCCACGTTTGGCACTTTGATCCTTTTCTTGTGGCTTCAGTGCTGTCGGAGGTAAAACCTGGGGCTGGGGCTTTGTACCTGATAAGTCATTAGTGACATTCACAGGCGTGTGAGGGGCTTCTTCAGTCTTTAGTGTGCAGGTATTTGTGAACAATGGCGAGATATTATAACATAATTTTCCTCACTTTAATATGATTAGTCATTCCTCTTGCATTCCATTTGAAAATTTTTAGAGACCAATCCTGGCTAACATTGGTCCTATCTATCATTGATGGCACTGCACATTTAATGACAAATATCCAGAGCACAACACCTGTGCCTCACCCCAGATTTATTGAAACATGCTGCGACTGATATTTAAATGATGTTATCAAATACTAAATGTACAATCCTATCCTACCCATACCGCCAATCCAAACTTGCAGTGATGCGCCCAAAATTCCCTCATGTACAGAAAAATGAAATTATGTTTAAAGAATAGGGCATCTGCTGAGGGGGGCTGCCACCATATGCCAAAACCCTCACCATATAGTAATATATAGAAAGAAACATCTTATTTGCATTATTCAACCAACGGCTTTGAAAATCCCCTCACATACAAGACTGTCATTTCATCATTAATGAAACTCAGACAAACGAGACATGTCACCTAGAAACACCAGAAATACTGAGTGCAGGGGCACCCCCACCAGAAGCAGGTAATTGAGCTGCAGAAGAACATGGTAATCTCTCCAAAAAGTCACCTGCCTCCTCCGGGACTTTTCTGTTGCATGTTACTTTGAGCTATAAAGGAAGCATCATAGTGATTTGCATCTTCTTGACTGCAATACAGTTGCCCTTTTCTGCCTGGGCAGATGGTGTAAAGTCCAGAAACAGAGGGATTTTTGCACCTTGAAATTGCATGTTTTCGTTCTCTGTGCATGCTTCAAAATGAGACCGCAGTCTATTGTTCAGCAAAGATGAATTGGGGAGAAAAAGATGAGCCATCAAGAATTGTATTCAGCATATTTTCAGTAAATGTTTCCATATTTGTTATTGACCTAGCTTCAGGCACCCCTAAAATCTGTATGTTTGCCTCCAGGGACGTGATTCTTAATCTTCAAGTTTGGAGTGTATACCCTTCATGTCGCGAACAAGCCTCATCAGTGTTTCATGAGCTGTAGTTCTTCAATCCTGCATGACTCAAGTTCTCGCCTCCAACTCTGTGACCTGCTGGCTTTACTTATTTATCCTTACTTGCAGGGATCCACCTTGAATTCTAAGCTATCAAGTTTGGTACCCTGTGACGAATCAACTTCCAGGGCACCAGTGGTCCAGGGATGAATATCGGTTTCTAAACCATCTATCAACCACACACCTCCAGTGCACCAGAAATGATCCAAACAGATTGGAATACAAGTAAATTAAATTATGAGGCCTCCTTGTCCAATTTTGGTAACATGGATGGAACGGGAGGCTTATCTCTGCAAGGTTGTGGATCGTTGGCTATTTGAAACACAACGAATATACAATTATTACCCAATGATAAAAGGGACTGTCCACTCAAGGTTGTAAAACAATATCTACTTTATTATTACTACAACAGACAGTTCTAGCACACTACAATTACAACCCACACTGTACAGGAACACTGAGGTCAGACAGTTTCACAAAAGAAAGGGATACACTGGGGATACTGACAGGAGGGTAGTAGGAAAAGTAATAAGTCTTATAGTTCAAGATTGTTTGGTTTTAACACCAAAGAGTCGTAGCTTTCTCCAGGGGCCTACAGAGAAGGACCAGGGGGGCAGAACCACAATGCACCTGTTGTTGAAGAAGTTATTGGTGCTCGACAGCATCAAGGCGGTTCCAGGGCGGTTTGCATCCCGTGGGACAGACTTAGTGGCGGGAGACAGCTGTGGGTACCAGGTGGCCGGCAGTTTGGCAAGCGAGGCTGGGCGGACGTCTGCAGGCTGTCCAGCATGGCGTCTCAGGGCCAAGAATGTGCTGGTTGGCGGATCTGGAATGCTGGTCGAGGTGTCTCGGGTGGCTCTGGTGACTGCGGCGTGACAACAGTCAGCGGTGCAGCCGATGCGGTTCGAGCACTCGACTGTTTCGAAATTGTCCTTAAAAAGATAGACACTGGATGATGCTTGTGTGGTACTCCTCCTAGCTTCTTCGCAGGGCTTGTGTCCTTTCAAGGCGGACTCTCTGGCACTTCCCATCTAGGAAGCTTGCTGTCAGAACCTAGCAGAGCACGCTGTGGGCTGGCTGGGTACCGGTTCTGGAGCTGCTGGACGGGTCCTCTGAGTCCGGTATCTTTGTCTGTTCCCTGTGAGATGTTTAGGGGCAGGATCTTACTTCCCTATTAGAACTCCTGGCCTTCCTTCGCTGGTGGAAGATTTAAGGTAGACTGTACCTTCAGCTCGGGTCCAATGAGCCCTTCTTCTTACTCCTGGCAAAGTCTTCAGATGATCTCATCAGCGAGGGGCTCAGCCCTCTTTTAAAGCCAAACAGGCCCCAGTGATTGGTGCAGGCTAAGCCCACCTTGATGAACCAATCCTGGGTCACCACCAACAATTTTCAGTGATGCTTCAGGTCAGAATCGGGGCGCTTGGTGACAGAGAGACTTCTCAGTCCCACCCATCTTCCTGTCTGCCGTACATCAAAGTGTCTCCCTAATTAACTGAGCCCTATGCAGCGCTTGGTCACAACATGGGCCTCCTTTGAAGTAGTGGGTTTCAGGCAGACTTTCGTCTCCTGCAATTCACATACTTCTCCAGCATGGGATCTGGCATGGATTCACATGCTCATGAATATTCCCCGTCGTCAGGCTGGGAATCCTCGGTAAAGAAAAAAACAGTATCAGTTTCGTTTCTGATCTGTCTTTCGTAGCAATAACCAATCACTGGTCTCTGCGTCATACTGACCACAGCCAATGCCCTCTACCTAAGCACCGCCTCTGGCAGCCATCTTCAGATTTTTACCGCACGTTCATGTGTTGGGATCCTCGAGCGTTAGTGCTATTTTTTCACGTTTTTTCTCAAAAACTTCGTTTTTTCGGTCAAAAGAGCCTCAAGCTCCACCGACTCTCCATCCGATCAATGGGGACCCATGTCGGATTCGTCTGCGCCCCTCAAGGGTGAAGATTTCGTCGAGCTACGTTTTGGAGGACTCCAGAAGCTTCTCAGGCCCGGACATTGCCCAGGAGAAGGGAAGCTCGACGCCCGGAAAGCTGTTCAGGGTCTGCCCTGGATGCCAGCTGCAGAACGTCTTTAAGGAGGACGAACACTCCTTTTGTCTCTACTGCTTACATGAGGACAAGACGCACGTGGAGAAGGACTGTGCGTTTTGCGGCAATATGTCGGAGCGGACCATGAAGGACCGCCACCAACGCCTCGCCAACTGGCTGGAAGGTAAGAGCCCGTCAGGCGAGAAGAAGAGGAAGAAATCCGAGCGGTCTTCTAAGGCCAAGCACCGCGAGTCCGCTGGCACCGGGACCGCCGAACGGTCGGGCTCTACGGGCGCCAGGCAGGGCGCACCCTCCCCGGCACCTTCAGCCACGAGCCAACGCTCTGGGTCCGGTAAGAGGAAGGGCGAGCACCCGGCGAAGCTCCTGGAGAGGCCCCGGTCGAGCTCGAAGGCCCCATCGGAGGGGGAGCGAGGCAGTGTCCCCCCCCCTCAAGGATAAGGCGGTGAGCGCACCTAAGGTGGTGAAGGCCTTAATCCATCCGGCCAAGCCCTCTATCGATACTGTCGCGGCGGGCCTGGATCAGCCTGTGGAGGCTACACCAGTGGTGGCGACCTCGGGGCTCAGAGTCTCCCTGCCACCTCGGAGGGAGTCCTCTTTTGTGCCCATCGATAGGACCCCCGTGAAATCCCCGGCGGGGAAGAAAAAGGGGGGGCAGGGCGTCGTCGTAGATTCGGCCTCAGAGGAAGAGCTGATCGAGGTCTTAAGCCACGGCCTTGGCGTGGATGAAGACCGGCCCGTCGGGATGGATCCCGACGCAGGTGACGACGTCAGCGTCGAGGGTGACGACGGGGCCCCTGATCGCCCGTCGGATTCCCCTCTGCCAGCGCCGCAAGACAACTCGGCGGCCATTTTGTTGGCTATACAGTCCTTATGCTCAGAGATAAGGACGAGACTACCGTTGCCGACTGAGGAACCTCTCCCGTCGGGGGATCCTGAACCGGGACCTTCGGGTGTTCCCCCGCCCAAGAAGAGAAGGATTCACCCTCCACCTCCTTTTCAGCCGTCGCGACCCATCCAGCCCTCCTCCCCGTCCACCCGAGGGAATGATACGGGGACTGACACGGCAGCGACGGGTACGGACGACGAGGTATACGACGAGGATCTGCCGTCGTCACCTCCCACCAGGGCTTCTCCGCCCGACGAGATTGGATCGTTCCACTCCATGATCACCAGGGCATCCAAGCTTTTCCAGCTCTGCCCTGAGGAGAAGAAAAAGGAAGGATTCCTTTATCAATGGCGCGAGGCCAAGAGGAAGACGGTCCTCGCGGTGCCTCTACTGGACGACATTTGGGATGAGGGCCTCGCCCTCCTCAAGAACCCTTCCACGACGCCAGCTAGAAGAGACCGGTACGAGAAGAAGTACCGGGCCCCGGACGCGGCCCCCCTGTGCCTCCGGGCGCAGCCTACCCCGGACTCCGTCGTCTCCGCGGCGGCCAGGAAGAAAGCGGGGGGGGTGCGGCCTCCACATCGACTTCCCCACCGGATGGCGAGGGAAAGAAATTGGACGCTATGGGACGCAGGGTCATCTCGTCTGCAACGACGACGATTAAAGCGGCCAACGCCTTGGCTATCGTGGCCCGCTACGACAGGGAGCTATGGTACAAACTGGCTCCCCCGCTGGACTTCCTACCGGACGACAAGATCCTACAGGAAGGTGAGGTGGCGTCGGACCACGCCATCACTATTGCGACGGACATCGCCGACACTGGGTTTCGCTAGTTGGGCAACGGCGTGTGCCTTAGGCGGCGTGGATGGCTCAAGGCTATGGACTTCCGTCAAGACGTACAGACCAGAGTCCTGGACATGCCGTTCGATGGGAACAACCTGTTTGGGAAAACAGTGGACGATTCCCTTCAGGCCATTAAAGCGGACACTGAGACGGCCCGGGCCCTTGGGGTTCTGCAGCAACGACGGACACCCTTTCGGAGCAGCGGAGGCAAGGGCGCCTCGAAAGGTTCCGGCGGCGGTTTCTCCACCTACCGTCAAGCGGCCCGCTCGTCGTCTCAGGAGCCCTACAGAGGACGAGGCAAGTCTGGCGGACCCTGCCGTCGTCGCCAAGGAGGTCAAGGCGGCAAAGCCTCGTCGAAACAGGATTGAACCGGCCGTGGGGTCGGGCCCCCGACGAAGCACCCCGGTGGGAGGCCAGCTGGCGAGCTTCGTCAGCGTGTGGGAGTCCATCTCCACCGACCGTTGGGTGCTGGACGCCTAAGCCCGGGGCCACGCGCTCTAGTTTCAAAGAAGGTGCCCGCGCGTCCCCCCCGTGGCAAGGAAAGAGCTTCACGTCCCTCAGCTTCTCCTGGAGGTAAAGGCGATGCTCAGGAAGGGCGCTATCGAACTCGTCCCAAAGAGGCTTCGGGGCTCCGGAGTTTACTCGAGATACTTCCTCGTGAAGAAGAAGACGGGAGGATGGCGCCCCATCCTAGACCTGCGACGTCTGAACAAGTTCATCAAGGCACAGAAGTTCCGGATGGTCACCCTCCAGCACGTCCTGGGTCAGCTGGAGGAAGGAGACTTCCTGTCGTCGTTGGATTTGGAGGATGCCTACTTCCATATTCCCATCCTAAAGGGGCACCGAAAATTCCTCAGGTTTGTGGTCCAAGGGCGTCACTACCAGTTCAAAGCCCTCCCCTTCGGACTACGGTCGGCACCCAGGGTATTCACCAAGTGCCTCGCACCGGTGGCGGCGCAGCTGCGCCGTGAGGGGATCCACGTCTACCCCTACCTGGACGACTGGCTCATCCGAGCCAAGACGAGGGAGCTCGCCGTGGAGCACACGGCAAGGACCGTCCAACTTCTCACGGACCTGGGATTCTCCGTGAACTACGCCAAGTCTCACCTGGTACCCGCGCAAAACGCACTGTTTCTGGGAGCGAAGCTCGACACAGTGTCCCTTCTGGCCTCCCCGTCGGAGGAAAGGACCAGGTCCATCCTGGGCAAGGTACAGCGGATGTTGGTTTCCGACGCGGCCAAGGTGAGGTCCATCAAGTCCCTCCTCGGAATGATGTCTTCTTGCATCTACCTCATTCCCATGTGCAGGCTCCGGATGCGCCCGTTGCAGGAGTTCCTGGACGCGCGCTGGATCCAAACGACGGGCGGCTTCGAGGAGAGGATCACACTCGACGAGAGTTTCCGCCGAGCGGTCCGGTGGTGGGGCACCCGCGCGCATCTGACGGCGGGCATGGACTTCCAGACCCCAGACCACCAGGAGACAGTGACCACGGATGCCTCCCTGGAAGGGTGGGGAGCGCACACCGAAAATCTGCACGCGAGAGGCCTTTGGCTCCCGACGGAGAAGTCCCTCCATATCAACGTCCTGGAGCTCCGTGCAGTGTTCTGGGCCCTCAGGTCCTTCCTTCCGTCCCTCAAGGGCAAGGTGGTGAGGATCTTCACCGACAACACCACCACCATGTTTTACATAAGGAAACAGGGGGCGGAACCAGGTCCCCAGCACTGTCCAAGGAGGCGCAGGACCTGTGGCATTGGGCCGTCGCCCAAAGGATGTTTCTGGTGCCGTTTCATCTGGCAGGGATAAAAAACACCATCGCCGACTCACTCAGCAGGGAGCTGCGCTTGTGCCACGAGTGGTAACTAAGGCAGGATCTAGTGGATCGCCTCTTCCGACGGTGGGGCACACCCCAGATCGACCTGTTCGCGACGGCGACGAACTCCAAGTGCCGGAGGTTCGCCAGCAGGTTTCCCCAGGCGAGGAGCATGGGCGATGCTTTCTCGTTCCCCTGGGAGGGCCTGTTCCTCTACGCGTTCCCTCCTTTGCCACTTCTAATCCGGCTCGTCAACCAGCTCAAGAAGTCACGGTGCAGGATGATCCTCGTCGCACCTGCGTGGCCGAGGCAGATATGGTTCCCGGACCTTCTGGACTTGTCAGCGTCCCCACCAATCAAGCTGCCGGTGGACGCGGATCTACTCTCCAGGGAAGGAAGCGCCATCCTCCACCACGACCCGAAATCGCTGAACTTGCAGGCCTGGCTCCTGCAGCGCTAGAGTTTGGAGGATACGACATACCGGCCGACTGCAGAGAGGTTCTTGCAAAGGCCAGGGCGTCCTCGACTCTTAAATGCTACGGACACAAATGGAAGAGGTTCTCTGTCTGGTGCCACGCACAGAAGATTAACCCTCTACGGATTACGGCTCCCCAGGTACTGCCGTACCTGCTGACGCTGGCCAAAGCTGGACTGGCACACGCGTCCATCAAGATTCATCTTGCTGCGATCTCCCGATACACCAGAACCACGGGCCGGACGTCCTTGTGGTCTCATCGTCTGGTGAAAGAGTTCATGAAGGGACTGTTCAGATCGTTCCCGCCGGTGAAGGCGCCGGCCCCGGCGTGGGAGCTCAACGTGGTGCTGACCAAGCTCATGGGACCTCCGTTCGAGCCTCTGCACTCGGCCCCGTTGAAGTTTCTGTCGTGGAAAACAGCGTTTCTTGTGGCCATCACCTCCGCACGACGGGTGGGAGAGATCCAGGCCCTTTCCTGCAAGGCCCGTACTTGACTTTTCACGACACGAGGGTAGTGCTCAGGACGCACCCCTCCTTCATGCCCAAGGTACCGTCGGACTTCCATCTCAACGAACCCTTGGTGTTGCCTGTGTTCTTCCCGTCGCCTTCGTCGCCGGCTGAGAGGACTTTGCACTCGCTGGATGTGGCTAGAGCGCTGAAGTTCTACGTGGACCGCACGAAGTGTTTTCGGAAGACGTCACAACTCTTTGTGAATTTTGGACCTGTCAATCAGGGGAAGGCTCTCTCGAAGGCTTCCATTTCCAGATGGCTCTCCGGCTGTATCATGTACTGTCATCGGTTGGCAAACCGACCGCTGCCTGGCCGTCCGAGAGCCCATTCCACCAGAGCGATCGCAGCTACCACAGCGTTCCTTTCTGGTGTGCCCCTGCTGGACATATGCAGGGCTGCTACGTGGAGGTCGACGCACACCTTCACGAAATTCTACTGCGTCGATCGGGATTCCAGGGAGGAGTCCAGGGTCGGCCAAGCAGTGCTGCGCAACCTGTTCGCCTGAGGTGAGCCTGGTGAGGAGGTAAGATGCTTAATGTTGAGTTTGATGTAATGCTTAATGTTGAGCCTTTGCCACCTCCCGTGGTTGTGCATGTGTGTACTGCTATGTATTCTTTATTCATGAGCATGTGAATCCATGCCAGACCCCATGCTGGAGAAGGAACAAGTTACTTACCTGTAACTGTTGTTCTCCAGCATGGGTCTGGCATGGATTCACATGCGAACCCTCCCGCCTACCCCTCTGCGGCTCTTCACTTGGTCATACTGCCACTTCACGTGCTTCCAAATCTGAAGATGGCTGCCAGAGGCGGTGCTTAGGTAGAGGGCAGTCATTGGCTGTGGTCAGTATGACGCAGAGACCAGTGATTGGTTATTGCTACGAAAGACAGATCAGAAACGAAACTGATACTGGTTTTTTCTTTACCGAGGATTCCCAGCCTGACGACGGGGAATATTCATGAGCATGTGAATCCATGCCAGACCCATGCTGGAGAACAACAGTTACAGGTAAGTAACTTGTTCCTTCTCAGCTCTGAAAGGACTGGTTCCAGACAGGACATTCACTGCGCTTTCATACCAAGGATGGGTGTTAGTACCATGTTGACCCATTCCATTACAAAGAGGTGTTGGTCTCTGGTCTCCATTGTCACTTCCTGCACCCAGGCCTTTCTCGAGGCCTGCTAATTAACATTCTTCAGTATTCACCGCCACCAGCAAGGTGTAACAATAGAGATGCAAATCCATGGGGCCTTGACATGCTAATCAGGCTGCCCACGGCCATAGGTTTTCGATGTACCCACAGTTGTCAGGTGTCCGCTACACATGACAGCGGAGGTTGGCGCTGTTAAGCTGTGTCCTCTAAGAGTACATGACTATTTTTCTGCTGTGCGGTGAGCGTGGAAAATATGTGCGGGAATGGCCCCACATATTTCCCAGAGGTTCATCTTCTATCATTAATTCTTTTAAATAATCGAAAAATCAAAAAGCCCAGGCAAGCGCACTTTTCCTGTGTGTATGGTAGCATTTCTCACATGCCCCCCCAAGCCTCAACATGTGAACCATCACCCTACTGAGGGTCTGGTTCGTCATCAAGACAAAAGTACCGGCTGAGGCCAACTGCATTTCAATGCTGGGAGCCTGGCTTGTGCTGGATGTCCAGATCTAATCCCTGTAGGGATATTGCCCACCACAAAAGATTAGGGTTCTCCCCTTGCATGGCCATTAACCATTTGGAGGCCTGTAGTCCGTCTGGGTCGTAAAGTGAGACACGAAGATGTAGGGTTTCAGCTTCTTTATGGCCCACACAACCCCATAACCTCTTTTTCTATGACAGCCCAGTTCCTTTCACTTTTTGTAAACCGACTGCTAATGCAGGTGACTGGTTGGTCTACCCCTTCAGAGTTCAGCTGCGCTAACACTGCTCCAATCCGAAAATCACAGGCGTCTGTTTGGATAGTTAATTCCTGACCATAGTCTGGCACTTTTATAACTGGGGCCCTGCACAATCCAGCCTGTAAATCCTGAAAGGAGGTTTATGTCATGGTCATGAAGTCAGGGGCACAGGCATGCAGGGGTCGCATGCACAGGAGACCTGGGTGGACACTGTCCTGGCACCTTTGGCGCCAGGCTCATGAACAAAAGTAAAGAAGAACATCCATTTAACACCAAAAAGCTTTTATTATGGACATATCACTTCAGATGCATTGACCTTGAACATTCCATCCATTAAGCAGCCCCAAGTGTATTCTTGGGTGTGGTTGCTAATGGATTGCCTTTGCATGTGCTCGCTCTCTAGGAGTGGCAGGGTGTGGCCGGTAAGCCGGCCCTAATGGGCTTGCCCACGATCTCAGCTATATAAGCTGCCCCAATCCTCAAGCCAGACGCTTCGCGTTATTCTGCACTTGCAAGCAGCGTAACGCTCACTGTCGCCTGAGGTCAGGCTTACTGTTGAAGATCCTGCTTCCTGGACATCCTGCTTCCTGCCAGCATACTTACAAACTGGGTGTCATGACCCTTGCCCCTGGCCCTCACTGGCAAGTCAGCCTTCCAGTTAGGGCCAGGTCAAAGGCCTTAAAGCCTCATCCAAGACTCTCTTAGAGTCAGTCCTGGCGCCTTTGGTGCCAGGCTCATAACCATCATGAAGACCAACATTAGAATGGGACTATTTACATGAGACTATTTAACTTGGGGGGGAGGGGTTCAGCCAACATGGAGGCACACACATAGCTCAGTTACAATGAACTGAGCTATGGAGTCTAGTCTTTTGGGTGTGGCAGGCCTGGGACTACTTTACATGGACTACTTTGGGTGTGGCAGGCCTGGGACTATTTTACCTGGACTACTTTACCTGAGACTATTTAAACCGCACCCAAACAGCAGAACATGCTTTGTGTTATTCTGCTGTGGGCAGCGTAACGCTCACCGTGTTCAGTTCTTTGATGCCAGCTTACCTGAAACCAAGGACCTGCAGAGAGAGAAAGAACACTACGAAACTTACCTGGAACAGTATCCTGTTGTAACTCACCGATAGCTGAACAGGCCGGGGCGTTGCTCGACTTCGAATCCGCAGATAAGAGGGAGCTGCACCAGAATATGGTTCAACACAAGCTGTGTGTCTCCAAACAAGGATACACTCAGAACCGGGTCTCCTCAACTTGAGGAGCTCTTTTAGGCAATATACCACTTTGCTGTGGATGTAACAGACAGAGTGATGGATTACTCAAAAGAGTGGAGATACCACACCGCTATACCAGGGATGTAAGGGAAAAAAGGAACACGTTAATCAACCCGGACAAAAGGGTAATTAATTTATCCTGTTCTAGAGATATCTACCTTAAAGCCCAAGGATGGAGTATAAAGATGTTCTCAAGACAGCCACCAACTAAGGAAAGTAGAACAGAGATAGCAGTTACCCAAAAATCCTTAATAGATACAAAACAATAATCAGAGCTGTCCGTAGAAGCTTACCATAGGGGGAGTAGGATGGTCTCAGGGTAAGAAAAACAACAGGAGAAACCAACAAATGGGGTGGTTAGTACAGGAAATTACCCCGGACGGCAACAGCACGCAAATAGAGCCGGGATGGTGCACTAACCCGGGTAGCGTCCAAGTGCACTAGGATCCAGTGGAGAAAACAAACACACAGTTCCACACAGTAGAAGTCTCTTAGGAAGGTCAAGGTCCTCTTGAGTCAAGGAGAAAGTTCCAGGAAGTGGGAAGGACACAACACTGTTTTAATCCCCCTCAGGCAGGAGCAGAATGTCACAGGGACTGGACTAAGCTCACCTAATTAAGGTCTTGTATTTCAGGCAGGAACTCCCTGCTTGATGCAACGTCCCACAGCACGAGCAGTGTCAAAGTAATGTGCTGTAAGTTGCGAGTGCGAGCACACCAGTAGACCTTGCGGCTGAAGAAAAGCAGCGGAAGACTTGCAGCGGAAGAATTGCAGCGGAAGATTTGCAGCGGACGATGGATCCACGGGAACTGCAACCGAGGGATCCAGGGATTGTTGCAGAGGAAGGAAGAAGTCACAGGTTCCGATTCACCAAATCCAAGGGAGAGATGGGTAGCAAAGTCGAATGGAATTCCGAGGGTCGATACACGAAGGTAGAGGATTCAGATGAAAAGCAGGTAAGTAAACGCTAATTAGAAGCAGCGGTCATCTCCTGCGAGTAACTTTATATCTGTGTTGCCGGTGGGCGGACCCTAACGTGCCATGATCAGCTGACCTGACACGTGACACGGTACGAAGCTGCGCATCACGTCCCCAGCATCTCCAAGGCAACTTCCAGCGTTGGAAACACGAAAGCGTGTGCCGCCGGCCGCAATCCAAACGGGCACTTCGGATGCCGGACCGGCATGTTACAGTATCCGCCCTCAGAGGCCAGGGCAACCCCCTGGCAGCATGAAAAGCCTGGAGTAAGACAGGTGAGTGGATATGGCTCAAGGGCTCCCAAGTCCGGTCCTCAGGCCCATACCCTTTCCAATCCACCACATAGAACGGCCTTCCCCTGGACCATTCGACATCTAGGATAGCAGAGACCTCAAATTCTTTCTCCCCATTGACCATGACAGGGGCCGGACGATGCAACAATCGGGTGCCAGCAATGTAAGGTTTTATGAGCGAAACATGAAACACCGGATGGACTCTCCATGAGGGAGGCAGGG
Source organism: Ambystoma mexicanum (assembly GCF_040938575.1). Lineage (NCBI taxonomy): Eukaryota > Metazoa > Chordata > Amphibia > Caudata > Ambystomatidae > Ambystoma > Ambystoma mexicanum. The sequence continues at coordinate 668,460,856 of NC_090929.1, forward strand.
ATAAACGGACTGCCACAGGATTGATTATGGATAGGGTAAGGACCCACAAACTTGGGCAGCAAGAACTTTTTTCATGGGATCCTCAGATTCCGCGTGGACAACCAAACCTTCATACCAGCCAGGTAAGTAGGGGCCGGGGACCTGTGTGCGTCTGCATGTTTTTTAGCCCTAGCCTGGGCGCAAAGAAGATGCAAACGTACAGGTAATGTTGGGTCAAGTGGCAACGACCGAGGGTGGAAAACATGTAAGGTAAAAACTGGCGATGAACCAGCAGCTGAGTGCAAGGAATTATTGTAAGCAAATTCGGCTTGAGGCAGGGCAGTGAGCCATGAGCACTGGAATTGGAGGCATAAGCACCTTAGGTACTTTTCCATGGTTGAATTAAGATGTTCCGTCTGTCCATCAGTATGTGGATGGAAGGCAGAGGAAAACCGGTCTTCGATTCTAAGAGACGAGGTAAGAGCCTTCCAAAATTTGGAAGTGAACTGGGGCCCTCTGTCACAATGACGGATGGTAGACCAAAACGTCTGAACACATGCGCAGAAAAGAGTGTGGCCAAAGCGGGAGCTGATGACAATCCAGAGCAAGGAATGAAAATGGCATACTTAGTAAAGTAGTCGATGACCACCAGGATGGTTTCAAGTCCATTGATTGTGGGTAGCTCCACCACAAAATCCATGGACAGCATCTGCCACGGTTTATAAGGAACAGGAAGCGGTTGGAGAAGGCCCATGGGTTTGGACCGTGACTGTTTGCACTGAGCACATACCGCACAGGTGGAAATGTAGTCCATGACATCCCGAGACATCGAAGGCCACCATGACCAACGCCGAAGTGATTCCAGCGTCTTCAGATGACCTGGATGTGCTGCGACAACCGAATTGTGAGCCCATTGTAAAGCATGCAACCTAGCCCTACCAGGCGGCACAAATACACAGTCCTGAATGAATGGCAAACCATCATTAATAACGAGATCGAAAGAGTCGACCTCAGCTGGGTTAGTGGCTACATAATTAGTAATGATGGAGCGTAATGACGGTTGAACAGAACATCCGCAAACAACGTTGTCAGATAAGAGAGGAGTGGTGTCTTTCGCTGGATGTCGGACCATAGCAGTATGTCTTGACAAAGCATCTGCGGGAACATGTAGACGGGCTGGTCGGTAGGTGATGATAAAATTGAATTGAGAGAAGAACAGGTGCCAACGAGCCTGACGGGCAGTGAGGCATTTCATGGATTTGAAATCAAGAAGGCTCCTGTGATCGGAATAAACGGTGACAATGTGTCTGGCCCCCAGGAGATGATGTCTCCATTCCATGAAAGCGTCTTTGATGGCCAAAAGCTCTCTTTCCGTGATAGGATAGTTTCTTCCAAAAGTGGACAATTTACGGGAGCAAAAGGCGACAGGGTGCGTTTCTCCAGAATGTGGACAAGACTGTGACAATACGGCACTGAGGGCGTACCCCAAGGTGTCGGCCTCCACGATGAATGGCAATTCCGGATTCGGATGCTGCAAAACCGGGGCTGAAGTAAAAGCCTCCTTTAGTGAATCAAAGGCCGTCTGAGCAGCAGGAGTCCACAGAAAAGCGGATTTGGAGCTAGTCAGAGCTGTAAGTGGCGCAGCAATGGCCGAAAAAGACTGGATAAAGCGGCGATAAAAATTAGCAAACCCTAAAAAGGATTGTAATGGTTTCACCGACTTTGGAATGGGCCATTCTAATACTGCCTTTACTTTGGACGAACTCATCCTGATGCCTCGGTTGGTGATATCAAAACCCAGAAATTCCACTTCTGTGGTATGAAATACACATTTCTCTGCTTTTACATACAGATGGTTATCTCTCAATCTTTGTAAAACATTAGACACATGCTGTACGTGCTCCTGCATGGACTCAGAATAGATGAGAATATCGTCGAGGTAGACTACTACATATTGGTCTTGTATATCATGAAATACGTCGTTCATGAACGCTTGTAATGTAGCTGGGGCTTTGCAAAGACCGAACGGCATCACCAGGTATTCGAACAGACTAAAACGTTTCTTGAATGCCGTTTTCCATTCATCACTACTCCGGATACGGACAAGATTGTAGGCACCTCGAAGATCGAGTTTGGTGAAGATTTTAGAGTTACCCAATTGGTCACCCAAAACTGAAGTGAGAGGTAATGGGTACTGATTTTAATTCATTCAATGCCCTGTAATCGATGCACAGACGTAAATAGCCCTCTTTTTTGGGCACGAAGAATAACGGAGAGGCCACAGGTGATTTAGAAGGACGTATAAACCCCATGGCAAGCGCTTTGTCAAGATAATCCTTCAAGATCTGATCTTCTTTTAGGGAGAGAGAATACACACGGCCCGAAGGGATTTTAGCTCTAGGAACAAGATCTATGGGACAGTCATAAATCCGGAGGGGGGGCAAGGACTCTGCTCTCCCTTTATCAAAAACATCTTGGAATTTGGCATATTCACTGGGAATTGCGGGAACCGATGTGAGCGTAATCGCCCCTATGCACGCAGGAATGGTGGAGAGCGTCTGACTAGGAACCTCAGACACGATACCAAGAGCGGAAAGACAGGTATTGTTGCAAAAGGAAGACGGAAACTGAATCGAGCCCAAAACCCAATCTATTACAAGATTATGCAATCGTAACCAAGGAATGCCCAGCATGTCCTTGTATGCAGGAGCCGTGATAACATCAAAGATGATCTCCTCGGAATGACCTTCCGATGTGTTCATGGAAATGGGAACGGTTTGTTGGGTAACCAGACCAGATATCAATGCAGACCCATCAACCGCACTGACAGATTCAGGGTGTTTTTGTTTACCAGCTCAACTCCGGAGATCATGGCAAATTTTCGATCGATATAATTTCCTGTGGCTCCTGAGTCTAGTGTCACTGTAACAGGAAATGGGCGACCTGCAGCAACTGAGAATGACACAGACAGATGAAATAGATCTGTCTGATGTAGACGAGAGTCCAAGGCTAACCTTCCTGACGTAGGGACTCCAACTACTGTCGGGATCTGGCGTTTCCCACCTTCTTCTTGGGTTTCTTAGTACAATCAGGAAGGAGATGTTCGCAAGAGCCACAATACATACATGGATTATGACTACGGCGGTGTTCTCTCTGTGCAGGAGTAAGAGGTCCTCGAACGGCTCCTATTTGAATAGGTTCCGGGTTAGGGACTACTGCCGTGGGGACCTCTGAGAGTAGAGGAACAACGTTGGGTCTTTTCTCACCCATCCGTTCGGCTCTGCGAGCATCTATTTGAAGCACCATATCCAGGCGCTCCCCAAACGCGGTGGGACAATAGGAACCGTAGACAGAGTATCTTTCAAATCATCAGAAAGGCCCTGCTAAAAGACGGCAGATTTCTTTTCCTCCGGCCAATCTGTTTCAGCTGCTAGCTGATTTAAACGGGCTAGATAAGTCAGTAGGGAGGATGAGCCTTGTCTCAGTTTGAGCAGCTCCAGATCTGAGGCTTGAGAGGTATACCGGGTGTCAAAGACCCTGCTCATAGCGGTCAACAGGGCATCACAGTTGTATAGCACATGACTGTTGGCCTCCAATAGGGGATTCGCCCAAGCAGCGGCAGTGCCTCCCAAATGGGACAAGATGAATACAGCCTTGGTAGTAGAAGTGGGGAAAGAAGGAGGACGACACAATAAATGCAGTTTGCATTGGTTGACAAATGTTCTGTAATTTTTTGGGTCACCCAAAAACCGTTCAGGTGGAGCCAAAGGGAATTGTGCTGAAAGCACTATTGGAGTAGCCTCTTGCCTGGTCGGAGGAAACCCGGAACCAGATGCATTAGCTCCTGATGCTTCTGCCCCCTGTTGCCCGGAGGCAACCAAGGAATGGATGACATCAATGCGCTGTTGGAAATTGTCCTTCATGGAAGACATTTCGGTCCTCAAATCTGCAACAACTTGCAGCATCTGAGCCATTGCTTCCGAAGGATCCATGGCTTCTAATTCTGTAACTCACTGATAGCTGAACAGGCCGAGGCGTTGCTCGACCTCGAATCCGCAGATAAGAGGGAGCTGCACCGGAATATAGTTCAACCCAACTGTGTCTCTCCAAACAAGGATACACTCAGAACCGGGTCTCCTCAACTTGAGGAGCTCTTTTAGGCAATATACCACTTTGCTGTGGATGTAACAGAGTGATGGATTACTCAAAAGAGCGGCGATACCACACCGCTATACCAGGGCTGTAAGGAAAAAAGGAACACGTTAATCAACCCGGATACAAGGGTAATGAATTTATCCTGTTCTAGAGATATCTACCTTAAAGCCCAAGGATGGAGTATAAAGATGTTCTCAAGACAGCCACCAACTAAGGAAAGTAGAACAGAGATAGCAGTTACCCAAAAACCCCTTAATAGATACAAAACAATAATCGGAGCTGTCCATATAAGCTTACCCTAGGGGGGTAGGATGGTCTCAGGTTAAGAAAAACGACGACAGGAGAAAACAACAAATGGGGCGGTTAGTACAGGAAATTACCCCGGACAGCAACGGCACGCAACTAGAGCCGGGATGGTGCACTAACCCGGGTAGCGTCCAAGTGCACTAGGATCCAGTGGAGAAAACAAACACACAGTTCCACACAGTAGAAGTCTCTTAGGAAGGTCAAGGTCCTCTTGAGTCAAGGAGAAAGTTCCAGGAAGTGGGAAGGACACAACACTGTTTTAATCCCCCTCAGGCAGGAGCAGAATGTCACAGGGACTGGACTAAGTTCACCTGATTAAGGTCTTGTATTTCAGGCAGGAACTCCCTGCCTGATGCAACTTCCCCCAGCACGAGCGGTGTCAAAGTAACATGCTGTAAGTTGCGAGTGCGAGCACACCAGTAGAACTTGCAGCGGAAGACTTGCAGCGGAAGACTTGCAGCGGAAGACTTGCAGCGGAAGACTTGCAGCGGAAGACTTGCAGCGGAAGACTTGCAGCGGAAGACTTGCAGCGGAAGACTTGCAGTGGAAGATTTGCAGCGGAAGATGGATCCATGGGAACTGCAACCGAGGGATCCAGGGATTGCTGCAGAGGAAGGAAGAAGTCACAGGTTCCGATTCGCCAAATCCAAGGGAGGGGACGGGTAGCAAAGTCGAATGGAATTCCGAGGGTCGATACACGAAGGTAGAGGATTCAGATGAAAAGCAGGTAAGTAAACGCTAATTAGAAGCAGCGTTCATCTCCTGCGAGTAACGTTATATCTGTGTTGCCGGTGGGCGGACCCTAACATGCCATGATCAGCTGACCTGACACGTGACACGGTACGAAGCCGCGCATCGCGTCCTCAGCGTCTCCAAGGCAACCTCCAGCGTTGGAAACACGAAAGCGTGTTCTGCCGGCTGCAATCCAAACGGGCACTTCGGATGCCGGACCGGCATGTTACACCTGTCTTCAATCCATCGCCGACTTCAGTTCCACTCACCTGAAGGTACGAATTCCATCATCCGGCATCGCATGCATCCTGAAATACCATAACCTGGAAAGAGGAGAAAGAAAGACCGCATTAGTAAGCGTTTACTCACGTTTCCTCCCGAATGAAGAAAGCCACACAGTTCTTACCTGGGTAGTCATCTCCTGGTCAGTATCATTGCTGGAACATTACGGCGCTCGGCGAGGAACATTGCAACCTCCAAGGAGAGAAAAGACACAGGTTAGCAATATGAAAGGTGAAACAGAGCCGCGCATCACGCATTACTCACCGAACAGCATTGCGCCCACCGCGCTTTCGCCTACCGGCCCATGCTCATCTTCAAACTGCATGACAACACCAAAATACCTTTCCATACCTAAAAGGAAAGAAGCAAGACATTATCATTTGAACTAAGAGGAACATAAGAACTGCATATAAAGACTGTAAAGCAGCAAACCTACGGAGTCGCAGCAAGCCCGGATTCCTACAGGGGGGCTTGCACCAGTGAAGTAACTTGGTTGCTGCTCGCCCCCCAAATCTACGCGTCCCTGCCACGAGGAGCAGGACGAAGAATCCACCTTTTACAATATTAAGGTGATGAGAGGGCGCAAGAGGGAGGAAGGAGTTGAGGCCAACGGAGGTGGGAAAACATAAAGACAATCTGGTATTGAATGCAGCTCTCAAATATTGCAGACCCATCTTTAACCAGAGGCCTTACCAAGGGACCGGGAGAGGGTTCGAGAGTGCAAATCATACAACCAGGGCTGGGTGGCGTCCCCGTGGATACCAGGTGAGCGTAACACTGGGGGAAGCTGTTCTTACCTGTACATCTCTTCGGCGAACAAAGTATTCATCTTTACACTTTCCGGAAGGACGCAATCTTCATCTTGGCACAGCAGCACGACACGCTCCATCATCGACAGCAGCGCCTGCAAGGAAAAACAGAAGACAAGGTTAGACATTGAAAAAACAGTCAGTTTAAGGTTGCGCTTTGCCATACTTCGCACTTTTCCTTAAACCATCACTTACCTGCTGTCGAACATTGCGGTAGCATCCATCTTCCATCCGGCCGTGTATCGCGTCTCTCAGCTGCATTGAGTCTGCATTTCCATCTAAGGGAAGAAAACAGAAGAGAGACATTATTGCGGGCATAAATAGGAGCAATATATAAAGACCTTAAACAGAACGAACAGCATCACAAGAGCTCAAGAAAGACTTACCAATCATAAAGAGAAGCATAGTCGCAGCTGGACTGGACTAATCCTTATCAGGGATCAGTGAAGGAACTAGATCCCATTCGACGCGCCCTTGCCCGAAGTATCAGGACGGAGAGATTATCTTTCATAATTCACAGGAGCAGTATCACCACGTTCCACCGCTCACAGCTTTTCTAATGAGGGAGAGGCCTGAAGGGGGTGATTCAAGTTCATGGAGGGCTGCAACCATGCCCCAACGCCTCTGCAGAGACCAGGTGAGCATAACAGTTTGACAAACAAGGGTCTAAGTTAACTTTTTTGGCATCTTCTTGGACATTACATCTTTCAGAGGCATGGCAATGGCCCCATACCCTCTGATGAATGACGGGTAGTACCCAGTGAGACCTAGAAAGGCTCTCACCTGTGTCTGTGTGGTGGGGATGTCTCAATCCTTCACAGCCTGTACCTTCGCTTCAAGAGGTTGTTTCTTACCTCCACTGACCAGGTGGCCTAGGTAAGTCACGGTATCCTGCGCTATCTGGCACTTAGTGGCCCTGATAGTCAGGGCTGCATTTTGCAGCGCCTGAAGCACTTGTTTCAGATGGGATACATGATCCTCCCAGGTGTGGCTGAACACAGCAATGTTGTCTAGATAGGCGATGCTGAAGTTTTCCATTTTGGACAAAACCTGGTTAACCATCCTCTGTGTCACACTCGCCTGTGTCTCTGCAGGAGTGATGGATGAGCCTCCCTCGACCCCGAGTTCTCACTTCCCTTGTTTTCACCTGGAGGGATACCTTTATGTTTAGTAGGGTGAGCACTCATCCTGCATTCGCAGGGGCACGATTCGCTCATGTGATTGATGCCAATGTCTGTTGGCTGAGTTGAGATGCCACACACTGTTATATGCGTTCACAGCGAGGCCTAGTATTCAAGGCGCCAGTTTCTTCACTGGCTAGAAAGTCCTTCCCACTAGTGAACGTAGTGCGGAGGATGTTAGGTGTCCAGAATTGTCCGTATTGTCCTCGTTTGACAAGGTATTTGTGGGTGAGTAGCTCTGCGTGTAGAAGTTAGCTGCTGGTAGGTATGCGCAGCGCCTTAAATTCGAGCGTGCCTGGTAATGTCTCTCCCTTTCCCTTGCAGGACTGATTATTTGGTTTTAGCGCCTCGAGTCCAGGTTCAGTGCTACTGGAGACTTGGTGGCCCGGTAATTATGCACAGAGGTCTTGGTAAGTATGCACCGCGTTATGAGAGAGAGTGCAGTGAAATAAGTCTCCATATTATTGGGGCGCACGCAGTGACTAATGTCTCTTCTTTCTTTTGCAGGGGTTTGTGCGTTCGTACAACTGACCTGGATTCCGGCGTCGCAGGAAGATTCGGTGAGTATGTGGAATGGAGATTGGCTGAAGGAGGCCGGCTGGTTTTTGCCTGGATGTTTTGTATTGTGCACACACCTCACAGTCACAGGTGCCCATGCAGGTGGCAATATCCTCGCGCCAAGTTGGCCACCAATACAATTTGCTTACTTTCTTCATGGTTTTAGCTATACCCGGATGGGCTTCTAACAGTGAGTCGTGGTAGTCTGATATTATTGCTTGTTACAGATCCTTAGTTGGAACGTAGAGGCGTTTTTGGTAGTATGGTAGTTTGTCTTGAATGGTGAACTGATCTCCCTTCGGGTCCCAAGTCAGTAGGTCTTCTTCAGACATATTTTCTTTTATTGCTTCCTGCAGTGTGTTTAACAGAGATGGGTCGACGCAGAAGCTGAGAATTTTATGGCTGGATATGAGCTCCACCGGGTTAGGGACATTGTAGACTTCCTCTCATGTGCCAATGCGGGATAACGCATCCGCCTTCCTGTTCTTAACTCCGGGGCGGTAGATGATCACAAAGTCGTATTCCATTAAAAATAGGGCCCAATGGAGCTGCCTAGAAGACTGAGCTTTTGCTGAGCGTAAGTATTGCAAGTTCCGATGATCTGTTATTATTGTGATGGTGTGTTTTGTTCCTAGTTAGTAATGTCGCCATTCACAGGGTGCATTTTTGATTTCTAGTCGTTCTTTCTCAGAAATCGCATAGTTTAATTCTGCTGGGGAAAATTTCCTTGACCAAAAGGCAATGGGATGAAGGCATCCGGTTTCAGGATTTTGTTGAGACAATACGGCCCCCATGGCAATACTTGAAGCGTCCGTTTCCACAATGTACAGTAAATCAGGCTGTGGGTGTTGAAGTATTGGGGCTGAGGTGAATTTTTCCTTGAGGGCTCAGAAAGCTTCTTCCGCCGCTGGTGTCCATTTGAACTTTTGGTGTTTGCGCAGCAAGGACGTAATTGAATGTACAATATGTGAGAATCCTGGTATGAAGCGTCGATAAAAGTTTGCAAACCCTAGGAAACTCTGTACTCCCTTGACAGACGTGGGTGAGGACCAAGTGAGGATTGCCTCCACTTTTCTATTGTCCATCTTGATCCCCTGTGGTGTCACTACATATCCCAGAAACTCCACCTCAGTGACGTGGAAGGAGCATTTTTCTAGCTTTGCATACAGTTGGTTTTCACGCAGTTTGCAGAGTACAGCTCGCACATGGGTTACATGTTCTTGCGGAGTGGTGGAGTAGATCAGAATGTCATAGATGTAGACGACTGCGCAGACACCGAGGAGTTCCCGTAACACATCATTCATAAAATGGTGGAACGCAGCCGGGGCATTACAAAGCCCAAAGGGCATGACCTGGTATTCATACAAGCCAAAGCGGGTACGGAACGCAGTCTTCCACTCGTCCCCTTTCTTTGTACCAGGTGATTTGCGCCGCGTAAATCTAGCTTGGTGAAAATCTTTGCTTGTCTCACATGGTCCGAGTACTGGTATCAGAGGTAATGGGTACCTGTTTTTTATGGTGACTTGATTTAGGGCCCGGTAATCGATACACGTTCTTAAGTCCCCCTCTTTCTTCGGTACGAAGAAGAGTGGGGAGGCGGCTGGTGACTTAGATGGCCTAATGAAGCCATTAGCCAGGTATTGGTCCAAGTAGGTCCGTAGATGAGCGTTTTCTTCTTCGGTTAATGCATAAATGCAGCTGCACAGTACTTGTGCCCCTGGTTGCAGATGGATCTGGCAGTCATAAACTCGATGTGGTGGTAGTGTGTTAGCTTGCTCTTTCGCGAACACATCCTGGAACTGCAGGTATTCCAGTGGTAAAGTGCCCACCAAGCCTAGACCTGCTATCTTTTCCTGTGAAGCTAACAATGGGCTTCCTTGGATCCCTTTGTTGTCGTAGCAAGAGGTGCATTCTGTGGAAAAGAGTAAGGTTCAAGCTCGCCAATCTATCTTTGGGTTGTGCGTCTCTAGCCACGGTATTCCAAGAATTAGCTGGAATTGGGGTGCAGCGATATGGTTGAATCTAATACTTTCCCTATGGCAGATTAAAGTGAGGGTGGAAGTACACCTTGTTACTGATCCCAAAAGGAGTTGTGTGCCATCCACTGCTGTCACGCTTTCAACGGTGTTCTTACAGTGGAATGCCAATCCCAAGGTCTTTGTGATGTTTATGTCCAGGTAGTTCCCAATAGCCCCACTGGCTATGAAAGCCTTGAGGACATGCATTCGGGTGGGCTGTGAAGGGTCTACCAAAACCACAGGAATACTGAAGTGTGAGATCTGAGTGCTCCGTTCCTGGCTCGACAGACCGACCTCTACATCTGTCGGGCGTTGGAGTTTTCTGCTTCGGTGTCTTCCCCTGTGTTATCTAGTACCCCCATTGTCTTTCGTGGAGGTTTAATGGTGCAGTTCCGGAGAAAGTGACCAGATTGGCCGCAATATAGGCAAAGTTTTTCCTGACACCTCCGTTCCCTCTCTGCTTTGGTGAGTTGTCCCTGAGGACACCCAATTGCATGGGCTCTGAGTGTGTTTCTGAGGCTTGTCGATGGGATGCTTCCTTCGGTCAGACATACACTGGTCTATGTTCTGATCTGGTTTGGTCGGCCTTGCGATCCTGTAACCGGTGGTCTAGTTGCATAATTAGGTCGATGTATTCACTGCAATGTTCGGGAGGATTAACTACTTGCGCCAAGACATCTCAGTCCTCGATAAAATAACGTTATTTGTTTCTCCTCTGGCCATCCTAATTCAGCTATTAGGTGATTGAATGTGGCGACATAGGAAATAAGATCCTGACCACCCTGTCGCAGAGAGAGTAGCTCACCATCCAGGGCCTGACCTCGAGTCCGATGGGCAAATAGTTTTTCCAGCTCATGCTGAAAAACTGGGTCATTTCTCAGTAAAGGGTTGTCCCTCAGCACTAACGGGACAGACCAGTCCGCAGCGTGCCCTCCTAAATAGGAGAGGACGAAAGCTACTTTAGCTTGGTCGTTCAGAAAGGTATCTGGTTTGCATATGAAGTGTAGGCGGCATGGATTGATGAACGTTCCAAATTTCTTGGGATCTCCAGAGAAGCGTTCCCAGGGTGCTAAAGGGATGTTGCCTGGAAGCAATACCTGAACGGGTGTGGCTACAGGTGCCACAGTTGGCTGCCCCTGAGGAACTCCACCTGGTAGGGGTGCTAGAGCAGCTTGGGTCTTTAAGAGCTGTCTTGACAAGTTGTCCGTTTTGTCCCTGTTGACTACCAGTTTGCACCTTAAGTCATTTGTCTCAGAGCGGGCTGCATGCACCTTGGCCTGTAGTTCACCTAACAATAGGGAAAGCTGGTCTACCTCAGAGGTTTCCATCGCTCGGACGGAGGTATTGGGAACGGCTTTGTGTTCTGTCACACTCACCTGTGTCTCTGCAGGAGCGATGGATGAGCCTCCCTCGACCCCGAGTTCTCACTTCCCTGATCGCCATTGACGAAAAGCCCTCCTTTTCACCGGAGGGATACCTTGATGTTTAGTAGGATGAGCACTCCATCCTGCATTCGCAGGGGAGTGATTCGCTCATGTAATTGATGCCAATGTCTGTTGGCTGAGTTCAGAAGCCACACGCTGTTATATCCCTTCACAGCGAGGCCTAGTATTTAAGGCGTCAGTTTCTTCACTAGCTAGAAAGTCCTTCCCACTAGTGAACGTTGTGCGGAGGATGTTGAGTGTCCAGAATTGTCCGTATTGTCCTCGTTTGCCAAGGTATTTGTGGGTGAGTAGCTCTGCGTGTAGAAGTTAGCTGCTGGTAGGTATGTGCAGCGCCTTAAATTCGAGCGTGCCTGGTAATTTCTCTCCCTTTCCCTTGCAGGACTGATTATGTGGTTTTAGCGCCTCCAGTCCAGGTTCAGCGCTACTGGAGACTTGGTGGCCCAGTAAGTATGCACAGAGGTCTTGGTAAGTATGCACCGCGTTATGAGAGAAAGCGCAGTGAAATAAGTCTCCACGTTATTGGGGTGCGCGCAATGACTAATGTCTCTTCTTTCTTTTGCAGGGGTTTGTGCGCTCGTACAACTGACCTGGATTCCAGCGTCGCAGGAAGATTTGGTGAGTACGCGCAGCGTTACTTAAGTGCGCGTGCTAACGCAGTTCTTTTTTATTCTTACAGGTGCCGGCGTAGAAGTCCCCTCTTGACCGGAGATAGCTGCGGCGTGGAGTAAGCACGTAGGTTTCTCCGGAGCAGGTAAGCAGAAGCAGGATGATCCGGAGCAGGTAAGCAGAAGCTGGCTGATCCAGGGCATGGCAAGTGTGTTGCTGATAAGCTCACAGTAAGCAACACGAAGCACTGGAAGAATCTTGGGTGTGGCTTATATAGCCAGCCACGCCCAAACACTAGAGAGCTCATGACTTGTCATGCACTTCCTGTTTGGCAACAGGAAGTGGTAGCCAGGAAGTTACAATAAACACTAGAAAGGAATTAAAAGGAGGTATCTGCTATGGTTTTTTTGTGTGCCTACGCCAGGCCTGCCAAGCCTCCACCCAGCTTGCCCCAACTACCTGCTTGATACCCATGACACTCTGAAAAGTGGCAGGGGCATTCTTCAATTTGAAGGGCATCACAGTGAACTGATAATGCCCTTCCGAGCTTGAAAATGCTGACCTCTCTTTCGTTCCATCTGTCAAGCCGACCTGCCAATTCCCTGCTGTGAGGTCAAAAGTACTCATGTACTTGGCAGCGTCAAGCTTGTCAATGAGCTCTTCTGCCCCAGGAATGGGGTGAGCATCTGTCTTCCTGATAGAATTGAGCCCCCTGTAATCCACACAAAGGCGAACTTCAGTTTTCCCACTACTGGCCTATTTTGGGACCAGTAGCACTGGGGTAGCCCAGAGGCTGTGGGATGGCTCTCACTCCTATGGACAACATCTTGGAAACGTTCTCCTTGATGGAGTCCCTAACCTTATAGGACATCCAGTGAATTATACTCTTCACCGGCTTTCTGTCTCCAGTGCACCAATCTGCACGACCGGGAGTCTGCAAAAACAGACTGTCAAACTATCCCAATAAACGGAGACAGTCTGTCAGTTGCTCTTCTGACAGATCTGTTGCAAGGTTGACACCTTCAGCCGACCCATCTGTGACTTCAATGTGCAGGAGGTCTGGGAGGGGGTTGGTCTCCTCCTCAGTCTCTCCGTCAGTCACTAACGCCATGACCAAGTCATCCTGGTTATAATGGGGTTTTAGCCGGTCGACGTGAAAGACCCTGCACATCTGTTTAGGTCCTTGCACACCAATGAGATAATTCACCTCACTGCCCTTTTCCAGCACACAGTAAGGCCCAGTCCACTTGTCCTGAAGGGCACTGGGTTTGACAGGCTCCATAATCCACACCCACTGGCCTGGAGAAAAGACTGTCACTGTTGCCTTTTGGTCGTGCCAGTGCTTCATCAGCTCCTGACTGGCCTTTAGATTCTTGGTTGACTGTTCCATGTACTTTGCCATTCTAGACCGAAGGCCGAGTACATAGTTCACCACATCTTGTGACGGGGATGAGGGTTTGCTTTCCCATCCCTCCTTCACTAGACTGAGGGGACCTCGTACAGGGTGTCCAAACAGAAGCTCAAAGGGGGATAAACCCTACTCTATTCTGTGGCACCTCCCTGTAGGCGAAAATAAGGCATGGCAGGAGAATATCCGATTTTCTCCTCAGGTGCTCTTCCAAGCTACCTATCGTGCCTTTCAGGGTCTTTTTGAACCGCTCAACAAGCCCATTGGTTTGTGGATGGAAGGAGGTAGAGAACCGAGAGGTGACTCTCCACACTCTTGCCACGTAGCCTTCATATATGCTGATATGAAGTTTGATCCCCTGTCAGAAATGGCTTCCTTGGGGAATCCATCACAGGAGAATATCCTAATCGGAGCTTTCGCAACCACAGGGGCTTTTATGCTCCTCACAGGGCCAGCCTCAGGGTATCTCGTAGCGTGGTCCACCTCCACCAAGATATATTGGTTCCCTGAGCTGGTTTGAGGTACCAAAGGACCCACGGTATCCGTGCCTGTTCTCTCAAAAGGCCGCCCAACCGTGGGTAGTGGAATTAAGGGGGCCTTTGTGGCACCACCTGGCTTGCCAGAAGCTTGACAAGTCGGACAGGACCGGACACATTCCTTAACTTTTACACTGAACTGCAGCCAGTAAAAATGCACAACCAGTCAGTTGTCTTAGTCACTCCCAAGTGACCCGCTAAAGGAATTTGGCGAGCCAAATCCAAAAGGAACTTTCTGTGGCATTGGGGAACCACCAACCTTCTTGTGTCTTCGCCCACAGAATCCTTTGGCTCACTGTACAGGTGTCCATCCTCTTAGTACACTTTGAATAGTCCAGGGGCCTTGCGCTTAGCCTGCTCCTACACCTACTTCTTCAGACCCGCCAGAGTGGAACACTCTTTCTGGGCTGTGTAGAAGGCAGTCTGATTGGGCCCCCCCCAGCTGATGCGAACTCATCCAGTGATGCGACCCTTGAGATCTGCACCCACCTGATCCTCCACCTCTGGTTCCTGCACTGTGCCAGGCAACATGGAGGTCACAGAGTCCCCTGCTACCAAAGCAGGGTCTTTTGTGGCTACTAGCCCCTCTCCCACAGGAGTAGGCGACTCAGCAGTCTGTTGAACTTTGCGAGGGGCAACCGGCCACGCCCGTCCTTCAAACAAGCCCTCTGGAAGCACTCCACACCCTAAGGCTTTCAGAGCCTTCAATCTGGTGTTCTCTTTGGCCTTCCATCGTGTACCTGCTGCGACTATTTCGGGATCAGGAAGATCATTACCAAAAAGACATGGGACCGGGGAGGAGTCTTTCACCGCTACACGATGCTGGGTCATTACACCTTGCCAGCTGAACTCTATTACCGCCAAGGGGCACTTACTCTTACAATCAAATCCACATACGCACAACTGAGGCCCATCAATATACTAGCCTGGATGTACCCACTGCCTGGTGACAGAGGTGACGGTAGCCGCTGTGTCTCAGACCGGAGGAGTTTTGTGTCCATTGATGTACACATGCTCTAGATAGAGTTGAGGATTATCAGGAACTGGTGTCTCTTCTGGAGATCCAGTACCGTTCCCAATCAGTGTAACCAATCCACATTCTGCCACTCACTGGCCTATTGGGAAATCCTCCTCTGGGAGGCCCACACTAATGATGGCCTCTTTCATGAGTGCAACATTCACTATGGCTTGCTTGGGCAAACTTTTGCAAGCAGGATCCCCTTCCCTATGGCCCAGCTCCTTACACACAAAACAACCCTGGTTGGTGAGAACACAGGTGTCCCAGTGTTAGCGGTGCCCACACTCTTCTTTTCGGTGTGCATGACTGAACTAGAGTTTGGGGGTTTCCCTTCACTCTTTTGAGGACCTGACTTTGAATAGGATTGGATTGGACCTTTGTCCTTCCCATCCCTGTTTACTTTTTTGTCCGCTGATTTCTCTTCCGGTTTGGGTGTGCTCGCCTGAGCCTTTTTCTGGACTCGAGTACTCACAAACCTGTCGGCAGCCTTTGCAAGCTCCCTAGGATCTGTGATAGTCTTGTCCACTAGATGCTGGTGTAGGTATCCTCACAATATTTCGACACATGCTCACATGCAATCAAATTGTACATCCCTTTAAATCTGTCAACTTTGTTACCATTCACCCACCCACTCAGATATTTCCACAAGTGTGTGAACACTTCAGATGTCTGCCCACTTTTCTTTCCAAGCTCTTTAGATACTGTTCTGGGGCTTTAGAGAACTTCCTGAGGATGGCTGCCTTCATGCTCTCATAAATGGGCCTTTCCTCAGGAGTTAACTGAAGAATTGCATCATTCCCTGGTGTTGGTAAGCGACTTATCAGGGCTGCACCCCACAGTACCTCATCCACCTCCTGCAGCTGGAATGTCAGCTTGAGTGCTTCAAACCAGTCAAAAATATGCTTTCTCACCTCATAAGCCTGTACTAAATCTTTAGGGATATGCCGTCAGGGTGTATGCCGGGCACTCTGGTTTGAGCCACTACTGCTGTTCTCGCTAGAGGTGGACCTGTTGGTCTCTTTCTGCTCTTCAAGCGGCAGCTTGCGCAGCTCTATGGTGACCTTGTCCCGCTGTTTCTGTTCCTCTAGCGCTAGTCTCCCCTCCTCGAGCAGGAGCTTTCTAGCCGCTACCTCATTAACAGTCGGAACAATTACTGGGCCACTCAGAGACTGTGCTGAGGCCTAAGATCTGCAAGATGCCGCACCAACCCCTGTCCTCACTGACACTCTTGAGTGTTGAGAAGCCACACTTGCCCCCCGGCGAGGTGATTGGCCAGAAACACTGCTCATGCGGTCGTCCTTGTCATTTACCCCCTACGGAAGGTCTTGTCCATTCGGGTACACAGGGCCTAGCCCGTCCCCTGGGGTGGGTCTAGCCCATCCCCCGGGGGTGGGTCTAGCCCATCCCCTCGGGTCTTGTCCCCCACCGCCCTCGCTTCTACCCAAGCTTGGAGGCTGGTCAACAACTCAGGTGTATTAACCTTAGTGCTGTGGGAAAGTCCCCTCTCTTGACAGGGGGACATCCTTGGTCATGTCTTTTATAGTCTCCATATCAAGTTCCATGACTATTACTATTACCTAGCAGTGACTAAACGTTGCCTGCAACAGTACTTTTATCATTGGGTGACTAAGCTGTGCGCAAAGCTACAACTGATCCGGCCGCTTGCCACCAATGTGACGAATCAATTTCCGGCGCACCAGTGGTCCAGGGATCACTATCGATTTCTAAAACATCAATCAACCCCACACTTCTAGTACACAAGAAGGGATCTGAACATATTGGAATACAAGTAATTATAAGATCTCCTTGTCCAATTTTAGGTAACATGGACGGAACAGCAGGCTTATCTTCGCAAGGTTGTGGATCATTGGTTAACCCGTGAGACAGAGTTAGTGGCGGGATACAGCTGCGGGCACCAGGCAGCAGGCAGTTCGGCAAGCAAGACTGGACAGATGTCTGCAGGCTCTCCTGCGTGGTGTCTCAGGGCCAGGAATTGTTGTCTCTGTGCTGGTTGCCGGATCTGGAATGCTGGTCGAGGCGTCTCGGATGGCTCTGGGTACTGCAGCGTGACAACTGTCAGCAATGCAGCCAGATGCGGTTTGAAGCCTCAACTGTCTCAAAATTGTCCTTAAAAAGATAGATGCTGGATGATGCTTGTGTAGCACTCCTCCTAGCTTCTTTGCAGGGCTCGTGTCCTTTTAAGGCAGACGGCCCAAAGCTCAGGTGGGTGTTAGCAGGCAACAGCCTTGTCCTTTGTCCAGAGACTCTGCGGCACTTCCAACCTAGGAAACTTGCTGTCAGAACCTAGCAGGGAACGCTGTGTGCTGGCTGGGTACCGGTTCTGGAGCTGCTGAATGGGTCCTCTGAGTCTGGTATCTCCCTCTGTTCCCTGTGAGATGTTTAGGTGAGGGATCTTGCTTCCCTCTGGAACTCCTAGCCTTCCTTCACTGGCGGAAGATATAAGGTAGACTGTACCTTCAGCTCGTGTCCAAATGAGTCCTTCTTCTTACTCCTTGCAAAGTCTTCAGATGATCTCCTCAGTGAGGGGCTCAGCCCTCTTTTAAAGCCAAATCGACCATAGTGATTGGTGCAGGCTAAGCCCACCTTAATGAACCAATCCTGGGTCCCCACCAACAATCTTCAGTGATGTCACATCCTTCTTCCTGTCTGCTGTAAATCAAAGTGTCTCCCTAATTAACTGAGACCTATGCCGCGCCTGGTCACAACATGGGCCTCCTTTGAAATAGGGAGTTGCAGGCAGACTTTCATCGCCTACAATTCACATACTTCCCTGCTCTGAAAGGAGTGTTTCCAGACAGGACATTCACTGCCCTTTCATACCAAGGAGGGGTTTTAGTACCAAGTTGACACATTTCATTACAAAGAGATGTTGGTCTCTGGTCTCCTTCGTCACTTCCTGCACCCAGGCCTGCTAATGAACATTCTTCAGTATTTGCCGCCACCAGCAAGGTGTAACAATGGAGACGAAATCCATGGGGCCTTGAAATGCTAATCAGGATGCCCAAGCCCAGAGGCTTTTGATGTACCCACAGCTGTCGTGTGTCAGCTACACATGACAGGGGAGGGTGGTGCTGGTAAACTGTGCCTTCCTAGAGTACATGGCTATTTTTCTGCTTTGCGGTGAGCGTGGAAAATATGGACACGAATGGTTGATCTCCCATTATTTATTCTTTTAAATAATCAAAAATATCAAAAAGCCCAGGCGAGCACGCTCTCCCTATGCGGATGGTCGAATTCCTCACATACTCATAATCCCGCAAAGCTTGATAAATCTGGGGCTCATGAACTGTCTCCTACTGTTCACACTAAAGAAATCTGGACTAAGACTGTCCAGAACTCTACGCACACTCATCGGGTGTGGCCCAATGGACTTATTTGTGTTTAACAAGTATCATACAACCACTTTACAGACATCACATAGTCAAAATGATTTTAATTATAACATACCCTTTCATCAAAACATACAAGTTCCTTGTTTAGTTCACAATACCTAAGAAAACATTAATTCATAACTCCCCAAAATAACGTAAAATATCAGAAGTCACAATGCTCCTATATCTGATTCACTCACTGTCTAAGAAAACATCTGCAACAGAACAAATAAAAAAACAATTGATTATTGGCCAAGACCTGAATCTCTTACCCCCCTCCTACACCCCTCATATACTTCACATTTAAATCGTATTAATACATTATATTAGTAAATTGTAGTAAAGGTTTTAAAAAAAATGAGTGTCTAAATTGAACCAAATCCTATGTGTTTCGGGACTACAGGTCCCATCATCTGGGAAAAAACCATCATCTATCTGAAACATTAAAGAACAAAAATCATAATTGGTTTTAAACATGAATATTTACATTAATATTGCAATCAAATATTTATCAACAAACACAATTATCCGCAGACACCAGACCAATAGACCAATGTAAGCTTTACATCAACACCGCTCTTTGCATCTGGCCAAATTCGCTTGACGGTCAGTGCCAAAATTACTTAGAGCAAGTATGTAAGAGCACCTCTGTTTAAAAAATAAATAGCAAAAAGAAAGAAAATAGAGAAAGTAACAGATCAGTCCAGGTAATAGAACCCCATCATAGTCCTTATATCACCCATGCTGTGTAGTGAGCTAAATTTACCTGCTAAACTACTTGTCTAAAAAGAACAAATGTCCAAGCGTCCCCAATCAAGTAAGGCGTATGCATCCACGCTGAGACCACAGCGTCACTCGCATCGCTCCATCTTGGATTGGGTTTGTAAAACGCTCAAGCTTTACAGCCGAGAATGCGGCATCCATCCCCACAAGTCCTTCCTCATACTAGAGACCCAGCCCACAATACCCCACCCCTTCCCCACGCCATGCAGCCCGCAGGGTACTCGGGTGCCCGAGAGCCCCTGGAACAGGAGCTTCCAGGCACCGTGCGCACCCATGCGGCACCACGGCATGCCTGAAACCTTAAAGAAACAGTCACCTCTTCAATATCCACTGTACACAGTAATATTGTAAATGGTAACCTGGGAGTCTATGGTAAACTTATTGGTAGTGTATTCAAATCTCTTAGCGTACTGAACTGTCCAGTATGGAAACAGATTAACATAATCTTCCCTACTTTCCCTACTCCAGGTCGTAGAAAAACATAGTACATCTGGTATACCACCAAGTTATTAAATATTAGGGTAAATATTCATGAAAACAACGAAAAGACCCAACACTAAGTCTCCATCCACCAGCTCTGTGTATGGTATAGCATCTATGGATATCCAAGAACAGTTTGTCTCAAATTCTGTGTCTTCTACCAGCACCTCCTTAATTAAGTAAATGATCACAACATAACTGAGTTATTCTGAGTTTTTTAAATAGTGAGTGCAGTCTTACTTTAGTATTTAGATATTTGCCTCCTACTGTTGCCATATGCACACTTGTAAAATTGTATGTTTCTCTTTTTTGGAAAAAAAAACAGGCAGGGTTGCCTCTAACAATAGGAAGCAAGCAACATACTGGTAGACTGTTAGCGTAACATGGGCCACTGAATTCATAGCAGCGGGAGCAGGCCAGTGAAAGAATGCCGTGCACTACTACTTGATCCAAAGGATAGCCTAATATCACATTATGAAGAGACTATTGAAGGTAGATTTCTCATGCGAAACAAACGCATACCTTCCATTAGGCTCAACTTAGCTTTGTATACGAGATCCACAAACAGTCAACCATTTCATTTTTCTTTACAGCTATGCAGAACTGCACTGAAACACACCAGGTTATGCATTTTAATTGTACAGCATTTAAGGTTGCGAGACCTTCCTGCTCTGATCCACGATCCTATATATTGGTTACAGCTTTTTCTCACATGCTTTAGTAAGAAAACTGGAAGAAAAACGTTCAGTGCCATCTTGTTACATAACTGTTCTCTACGTCTGTTAAGTCAGCTGGAGTCTGGAAGTATCCGAGACTGCCAAGAAACCTAGATAAACCTAGCCGAGAGCGCTGTCATTTTGCCTTCCAGTCTGCGTTCGTGCAGACTGACTTCGGCCATTGGCCCTCTCCACACTCCAGAACCTGATTGCTTCCATCAACCATGCTTTCGCTTCCTGACAATACAGATGATGAACACAGCTACATTGCTGTTATCGGAAGTGCAGCTGAAAAATATAGGGTTGAACAGATTGTTTGACTTAAGGGTAGAATCCATCAAAGTAAGCCTGTAATTTTCTGTAGTATTAGGGCGATTACAGCACAGCATCTGGTATATCTGTGATTGCATTCATAGAAAAGAAAATAGCTGCCCCAGCATCATATCTGGCAGTATTCAAGAAAATACATATATACACACAGATGAACACCACAATAGCCCATCTTTGTAAGAGTTGTGTGAGGAGTTTGAAATGTGAGGTGGATAACTTTGTAAAGAGTTTTTAACTCATGCCATTTTATTTGAAAAAACAGGTTGAAAGAATGCCTCACTATCCCTACTCTAACAAGGATTTCCCTGCCTAATGTAAGCTAAACGGAACACTCTAGTCAAGGGATGTCTCACTGTCACACTCATATAACAATCAAAGTAAAAGGTTATTATATGGCAACACAACTCAACAAAGATATACAACATAGAACCTGGTACACGGTTTGATTAATGTCTCTTGCCATGGACTGGACAAACCTCCCTTCCCCAGACCTAAACAAGGGTTTTCTCCACAGTTCAAAGGAAAAACAAGAAAATCCTGATTTAACACAAAGTTCATTATTTCAAATGAAATGTCTTGTCAAAGTAAAACGCTCTCACTCCTCCTGGATTAAGAACTCTCCCAAAGTATCTTGAAAGAAATGTCATAAACTCTCACTCCTCCTGGGACTCCTTCACATTTTTGGCAACAAATAGTTTGGTCAGAATTGTCTGCTTCAACAATAACATATGGTCTCTCTCTTCCTGGAATAACAACTCTTTCACATCTTCTGGCATTTTCCAATATTACCACTCTTCAGCACTTGCACCTTCTACTACCTGGCATTATCCTTCACCAGGTTTTTTCTGGGCAATCGTGTTTTGCCCTACAGGTATACTCGCCTGCCTGTCTACCTCTGCAGAGTCAAAACAGATAAGTACTTCAATGGTAACTTTCACAAATAGAATAACAACTGTCATGCTCTTCTTTAGCATAAAACTGTTAGCAGCTTTCAGGGAATAGAACATTCTCATGGATCCCTATCAGGACCTTTCCACATATTATGCTCATCTCCCTCTGGATGAGCACCTCCAGAAGGGTAGCCTGTTTGCCACCTTTCCTTCCCTTCTACATCAATACTGAAAATAATGTTCAGGATGAAGTCTTTTCCTACTTCTATTTTGGCTGTAGCAGCATGAGTCTACATCACCCACATTGATAGGTGCCCCAACACCTGCTTTGCAACCTCTACACCCTTGGGACTTTCAAACATTCCCCTCTTGTGTTTGGCAACTTTTATTAGACTGATATTGCCTGTTGCTCAAGGTCTCTTGGCTTTGGTGTTGGTGGTATGCCTGGGTTTCCAATAGGACCTCCTCACTGGGTTGTTGGTGTTTGTCCAAACTCACACTTTTATTTCTAGGCTTCTTGTGGTTTAATATCAGCCACTTTTGTAAGTCTGCAACAGTTCAGTATTCGTAAGCTTTATCAGCTTGCTTTTGTAAGTTTGCAATAATTTGGTATTCAGCCTTTGTACGTTTGCAATAGTTCAGTATTCGTACTGCATATTAACTTTGCTTTGTACTTTAACAACATTTCAGTATTCGTAATGTTGTTTGATTTGCTTTTCACCCACTCGCGAGTGAGCCCCCTCTGCTGAACACATAGCCTGCAGCGGATGGCTCCAGAGTCACTCGCTTGGTTCAGACTCACTTGGTAAGTCGCTTCCAGGATTTCCTCTCAGTGCCCACAGGACTGCTGGAGCCGTGGCTTCTCCCGACCAGGCGCACCCTCACTCTTAGGTCGCTGCTGCCTCTGCCATGCTGATTTCGAGTCGCTCTGAGTCCTGAGAGTCTCTGGTGCATCCCCGCTCACACCATGCCTGCTTCCTGCTGTGAAAATTCTATGCAACATAGTCTTCCAGGGTAAGCGCTCTTCCCCATGCTTCCCGCTGTGCGACCTCTGCAATTTGGGATGGTAGAGGCACAGACCCCTCGGGACTTGCAATGGTACAGGTGTTGCCTGGCTCTTTTACTTCTTCCTCTGACACTATACACGGCCCATGCTCCTTCTGGTTCTGCTGCTCATTCTCTATTACCGGAGGTGACCTTTTAAGCCTCCCAGTCTCCCTCAGCTGTAGGGCATTCTTGCTAATTAGCTGACCGTTTCTACATTTTTGTTCCTCTACATCCCTCTTTCTCGTCCCAATACTGAGGGAATTATGGGACTTGAAGTCCCTTCTGAAAATGGTTGGTTTCTTAACTTTTTCTACTTTGCGAACTTGAGGTTCACTTTCTACATTTAACAAAGGGATATTACAAGAATCAAGCACAAGGCAGGTTTGAGAAGAGGAATATGGTTCTTTGGTCTTAAGACTGCCATCATTTTACAACTTCCTCTTATTAGGCTTTTGCGAGCTAGGGCAATCTAGAACCACACATATTTCTTGGGTTATAACAGGATGTTTGTTACCTTTAACACTGCAGGGTTCATGGCTCAAGTTGTTCCCATTCAGATGATTTACTTGTGGAACAATACAATTATGATGGCAACAAGCTATTACATACTGTGGTAATGGTAGAATGCCCTTTTGGAAAGAGGTTAAATACTGTGTCTCGTCCCATAGGTATTCCTCACTCTCCTGACCCTTTTTTCCTCCGTGTGATCCTCCCGCAGTACATCACCCCCATACCTCACCCCCAAGGTCAGAATCAGGAATCGTTTGCCTTTCCCTGGGCACCCGGGAGGATATTTTAGGCAGAGTTTCAGAGTTCGGTAGTTAGCTTCCACTAACTTCCACTAACACTACAATTTAGAATGTACGAATTGCCAATTTCACAGCTCTGCTTGCAAGGTGGAGATGAAAGAAAGTATCAAATACCCTTCAGAGGAGCTCAAAGGAAGTGTGCACCACCCGTGTAATACTCTAAGGCTACATTTGTTTCCACATCCGTGTTAAACTAGAGGAACTGACAAATAGGTGATTGACACAATAATCTGTGGGTATTATATTTAATCCAACTAAGCACCCACAGCATCAGTAGCAGTTGCTAAACATTTCAACTGGTCGTACATAAATACCCACCTGAATGACACGGAGCAAGCAATACGAACAAGCTCAACTGTAACTCCCTCTCACGTTTCCTGTTATGATGGTACACATTTAATATTACAGTACTTCAAGGTCTTTTGAGTAATCCGTACCCTCCCGAGAGAAGTTTGGCTACGATTCTCTCGCTCAATGTAAGTGTGTGTGAGGTTGTTTGCGTGTTTGTGTTTTTGGGGACAGTGCAACAAATAATGATCCTAGTTACTTTAGCAGAACTTGACCTATTGTACTGTTGGAGTACTTCTCCAGAACTACTTGTAAAGCCCTTGGTTTGCAATTGTCCTTTTTGTTGTAAAATTTGCCATTTGACCACATATCTTTCAAAATATTCTTGTTGGGAGTGGAAATGGTGGGTGTCCTCGCTCGCTTAGTGCTACACGGGGGTCGCAGTAGGCTTTATGGCTGACAAATTTATAATTTCACCAACCACAATAACTTTCTACACTCGTTTTATATTTCTTTCACAAGTGTACATGATGCTTGAATTTACAACATTGCTATTTTAGAAGTGTATCTAGTACTTCAGTCTTAAAGAGTTCAACAGTAGATTGTCTTAAAAATTCTTAAATGAGTTGAAAATGTATCTTGTTCTCCAATATGTAATCGTGTCAATGATTTGTATTCTTCTTTCCTGGACCTTTGGTTTCACTATTGGATTGACAACTGTCACTCCTCTTCACCTTTGTCTTAACAACTGACTTTGCCCTCTGCACTATGGTTGTCACTCTCCTTTTTTCCTTCAGCTGTTCGTTTCTATCTCTCCACCTGAACCTGGTGCTGTCACTTATCCTATTCCCCTTTCCCTGATTCTCATCTTCCATGGCTCCAACTCAAAGAAGCCCATCAATCACTGCTGTTAATCCTTTTGAAAATGGCTTAATAATGAACCCTTCAAAAACATAAATCCTGGAGTTGTCTGGGGGGAGAAAACGAGGGTCTCACATGTGGTTCCGTCAGAATTGTCCTATATCTAGTATGGTTAGTTTAACTTATTTGGGTTATCATTTCTCAGCGCACCCATCAGTGAGAGATCTACAGGCATTACTTGCCCTTAAATCAAAGAATCTAACCAACCAACTTGTAATGATTGATAGAAAATGTGGCAGGTTTTCTATAAAGGCTGCTATTCAATTCTGTGAGGGGAAGGTGATCCCTAAATGTATCTATGGATTGGAGCTCTGGCCTAGGGAATCGCACTCTTGGTTGGACACTATTGAGGGGAAGATGTAGAGACTTGTTTTGAGAGTTTCCAACGCTGTGCCGGTGGCAGCAATGAGATGTGAGTTGCATCTGCTACAGACTCACTGTATCCTGAAGCGGATCTGTGTGATTTTACCGTGGGTAAATAACCTGCGACGGAAATGACCGCGTGGGAAATGTACACAATACAAAAATGTTCGTACATTTACCATGCGGTCATCGATTGTAAAACAACCCCAAATACATACAAAAACACACCCCCACCCATACCCCCACCGTCAACAAACCCCCAACACACCCCACCCCACTACTTACCTTTCATTCCGACGTGCTGTGTCCCTGCGGTGCCGGTTCCCTTCTACTTCAATGATCGGGAACTGGCGCTGCAGGGTCCTTTTCTTTTCTTTTGTTTTTGTGTTTTTTTTTTTACTTTTAGTCGGGTAAGCTGCAAGGGTGTCCCCTGCAACCCCCGCGCACTATACTGTATAGCATAGTATAGTGAGCGGGTGCTGCGGGGGACACCCCTGCAGCCCCCGGCTTTCTTTTTTTATTTTTTTCAGTTGGGTGAGCTGCGGGGGTAGCCCCTGAAACACCACGCTCACTATATTATACGGTATAGTGAGCAAGGTGTTGCGGGGGATATCCCCGCAGCCCCCCCCCCCTGGCTTTTTTTTAATTATTTTTTTTTTTATTGACCGACCCCACCAACTGACCTAAACACAGTTTGAACTTTTGGTAGTTCGAACTTTTCGTGGTGTGCATTGTAGGTCTTTTGGTGAGGTCAGTAATTTTGGGTTAGGTCATTTTGGCCTATTCCGCTGAAGCACATGTTGTTTTGCAATCTATGGACCAATCCTGATTTGCTACTTGTAGTTTTCTTGGGAAACTGAGAATTTACTGCGGATCGCTTTTGATTGTGCTTGAAGTGGACATTGATTTTTACTGATATCAAGTTCGCTGAAAGTCAAAAGGGTTTTGTACAAATGGGACTTGGACGAACACGATCAACTCTTTTCACGGTTACTCCTCACTGCAGCATTTAGCTCACAAATGTAAAAGCAGGGGCACGATTGCTCCGTATTTATTAGTGTTTCCGAACTTGTATTACCGTTCTCTTATAATGCGCTTTTGTTGGAATTAGCTGCTTACGATGGAGATACTCCTAAGGAGAGGGTTGATTGATCGTTCAGAAGCCGCTTATTGGTTGAAGTCATGGAATCTGTTAAACATTTATTTATGGAATTGCCCGGCTCTTCACTTTGAAAGACTGTCATATTTAAAAAAATTAATAAGGGTTACAAGTGGGCTCGATCTGAACAATCTGTGGAAAAGATGTTTGTATACCTCTTCTACTTCTGATGGTCTCACCGTGTAGCATCTTTTATAAAATCATGGGAAATTGCTGGATGAGACCATGG
The DNA here is from genome assembly GCF_040938575.1 of Ambystoma mexicanum. NCBI lineage: Eukaryota > Metazoa > Chordata > Amphibia > Caudata > Ambystomatidae > Ambystoma > Ambystoma mexicanum. The sequence goes on from NC_090929.1 coordinate 668,487,296, forward strand.
TGATAGTTTATTCATCTTTGGTGGTTGGTTTTTATTTTATTTTGATGCATTATTTATACATCTAGCATTGCCATCTGAATTGCATGTTTCACTGTATTAATTTTGTATTTTAAATGATGAATTATTATGATGTTGTTTGGCTTTTGGTTGTAAAGGTTTGAATACACCATATATAAAAGAAAAAAAGAAGGGCCTCGGGTTTGCCCTCGCCTGGAATTTGGGCTGTCACTTCCCTATTCGTCGTCTGAATATGGTCTAAGATGCGACACTGCTTTTTAGAAGGCACTCGGGCAATACTCACTTGCTCCTGGGCTGTTGCTCACTTTGTTCCCTTCTCACTTTTTCATCAGGTTTCGTGTCTTGGAGAGATCATAAAGTTGGAACATGGTATATTGAAACCCTGGATCGTATCCTTGCTGATAATGCAGCCACTGATGACCTGCAAAATATCCTTGTCATGGTAACATCTCACTTTATCTGTTCAGTGTGCCCTTCTCTGCTTTGTGTCAGCGATATAGACGGTGCCATTCTTTCCCCACTCCAGTTTCAGTTGCTCACAGAAAATCACAGAAAAAGCGCTCCTAGCAGAGCTACTAGTTTAACATGATGTTTGTATTATTTCGATCCACAAAGTAAATTGTGCCACATATTATTCAGTCCTTTACATTCAATGGAGACATACAATTTAGATTCCAAAGATGAATAGTTTACACTCAAATTTTACTTCTTTCTGTTTTACTTTTTTACACTTGAATTAATCGGCTACATCAAATGACGAAAACGAATCAATTTTAAACAAAGTATAGACATTTAGGCAGTTAACAACAGGTAATGAATATCTGTTCACATAAAATTCCAATACTATTTTCATCTCCTTAACGCTGCAAATCATATTGTTGCACATGTGTCACAATGCTAATCTGGCTTTCGTCCCAAACACTCTCCTGAAACTGCCCTCACTTACATCCTTAACTCCCTCCCCTCTGCCCGACACTCAAAGCAATCCTCTGTCCTTATTCTTCTTGATCTCTCTGCTGCCTTCGACACTTTTGATCATCCCCTTCTTCTCAACACTCTCTCCTCCTTTGGTTTCAAGGGATCTGTTCTTAAATGGCTATCCTCTTACCTCTCCTACCGCTCTTTTACTGTTTCCTGGGGTGGGAGCTCCTCTCCCACCCACCGTCTCGTTTACAGAGTTCCCCAAGGCTCGGTGCTTGGTCCTTTCCTATTCTCGCTCTACACCTCCCTCCTTGCCCCTCTTATCTCCTCATTTGGCATCTCTCATCATTTCTATGCCGATGACACACAGCTCTTTCTTTCCTTCTCTCCTGACCTCAATCAACTTTCACAATTCTTCCCCAAATGTCACAGCTCAATATGTTATTTTCCAATAGTACCACTCTTCAGCACATGCACCTTTAAACTTTCTTCCTGTCTTACTGCTATTAAAAACTGGATGTCTTCTCGCTTTCTTTCCCTTAACTCTGACAAAACTGAAGTAGTTTTCTTCCCTTCCAACTCCCTTCCCCCCTCCCCTCCTCCTTTCATTCATTTTTCTCCCACTAATCTCACTTTCTCGCCTCACGCTCGCAACTTAGGTTTTTACTTCGACTCTTCTGTCACCTTTTCCCACCACATCTCATTCACCTCTCGTGCCTGTCGCTACCACCTCTACAATATTCGCAAAGTCGCCCCTCCCTTACTTTCCATGCTACTAAACTTTTAATCTCCTCCCTTATCTTTTCTCGTCTCTTCTACTGCTCCTCCTTACTTTTTGGTCTACCTTCTTCTCATCTTGCCCCCCTTAAATCTATCTATCACTCTGCCATCCGTACCCTCTGTCTCCTCTCCCCCCGTGACTCCATCTCCGCTTCCCTATCCTCTATTGGTTGGCTCCCCTTTCACTCTCAACTTAAATTTCTTTTTCTCTGCCTAGTCTTTAAATCTCTCCATAATCTCGCTCCCCCTTATCTCTCTTCCCTTCTCTCTTTCTACACCCCCTCTCGCCCCCTCCGTTCCGCTGACCACTTCCTCCTCACTGTTCCTCCCTCCCCTTGTGCCTCCTCTCGTTTACGCTCCTTCCAACTCCTGGCCCCCCTCCACTGGAACTCCTTACCTCTCTCTATCCGCTCTATTCCTACCTTTTCCTCTTTCCACACGTCCCTTAAATCCCTCCTTCTCCATTCCCCACCATGATGCCCCTCCCTCTCCCCTCTCCCACTCTCCCTCCCTGCCCCTCTTTCTCCCTCCCTTCCCCTCTTCCCCCCTTAAGCCTCTGCCTTCCCCCCATTCTCGCCCTCACCCCCTTCCTGCCTCCACCCCCCTCCCTACTAGCTTTGCTCCACTTCTCTCCCCCTTCCCTCTGTCATATTTCTCTACATGCTGTTTTGTTGACTGAATCAAAATTGTAATTTGCTTCTTGTTACCGTTATTGTTATATTAAATGTATCCTGTTGTTATAAATGTGCAGCGCTTTGGTGTAAAGCGCTATATAAGCCAAGTAAACATAAACATAAACATAGTAGCATTGTGACACATGTGCCTATGTAAGGGAATGAGCATTTGGTGCATAAGTGATAAATGGTTGCATTGAGTGCATACATGGTCGCATTTCAGTGTATAAGAAATTATGGTGTATACGTATCTGTGAAATCTCATTAGGGGAAACAATGTGAATAAGAAATGGTTCACACCTGCAAGGTTACATATTGCTTTTGCACATTGTGTTTTGCAAATTTTTTCACATGTTATTTTATGGTTTATCACCATGTTTACAGTCTACATGTAAAAAAGGGGGGGTGAGGCGCGCACTCCAATTCCTGGCCAATATACTACTTGAAGAAAGAAAAATTATATGACTGGGTTAAATCCCAAAAGTGGCCAATTCACTGGGTTAGATCCCAATTGTTGCCAAAATGTTCACAGGGTTGGATCCCTTCTGCTGCATTTGTGCTGCTGTTCTCCTCCTCCTAGCGCTTTCGTGTCCCAACACTCTTTTCAGGGAGGCTGTGTTGCCTTGCTTTTCAGGTGAATCCAATTAAATTGCTAATGCAGTCTCTAAGGATTATGGGAGCTGTAGTGAAAAAATGTTGTTCAGTTCAGGTGACCAAGGAAAGACTCCCCTCCAGGAGCACACATCTTACCCTTAGCAGGGGGAGGGGGGAAAACCATTACTATGGTTCTCCAATGTAGGGCAAAATATCCCCGGTGCTGAAGCCTCTGGAGTCTGGATCTCCACAAATTACATGTATAAAAGGGGGGGTGAGGCGTGCACTCCAATTCCTGGCCAATATACTACCTGAAGAAAGAAAAAATACATAACTGGGTTAAATCCCACAAGTGTCCAATTCACTGGGTTAGATCCCAATTGTTGCCAAAATATTCACAGGGTTGGATTCCTTCTGCTGCATTTGTGCTGCTGTTCTCCTCCTCCTAGCGCTTTCAGGTAAGTCCAATTACATTGCTATTGCAGTCTCTAAGGATTATGGGAGCTGTAGTGAAAAAATGTGAAAATCCGGTGATTTGGACACTTTTGGGATTTAACCCAGTTATATATTTTTTCTTTCTTCCAGTAGTATTTTGGCCAGGAATTGGAGTGCGCGCCTCACCCCCTCTTTTTTACATGTTTACAGTCTAGGTTGCATATTTGTAATTTTTTTTAAATTGTCTGATTCGTTTTTGTCATTTTTATGAAGACTTAATTCAAGTCTAAATAAAGAAAAACAGAAAGTAGTAAACATTGAGTGTAAACTATTTATGTTTGGAATCTAAATTGAATGTAGAAGACTGTATAATATGTGGCACAATTCAGTTTGTCATCGAAATGTTACAAAAATCATGTTAGAGTAGCTTTGCCAGGAATGACTTTACTGTGATTTTCTGTCTATTTCCCCAGTTCCTCAGCAGCAGGGTTCCTCCTCAGTTATTCATGTGCTCGAAGTGTTCCAGACACTTCTTTAACTGGTCCTCTGCCAATCATCCTTGATGCTCCATGAGGTCTTCACCAATTCCGCATGACCCAGTGCATAAGGCCACCTGATGGGATGGGGCTGTTTTTTTTCTTTTTTTAAGGTCGGGCAGAGCTCCACGGCTTTCATAAGGGAGTGAACAGTATGGCTTTCCCCACTACTACTCACTTGCAACCTCTCTGTCCCAGGGTCACATCTCGTTCCACCGAAACTCAGCCCTCTCATCTTCCTTCTTGACAATTTGCAACAGTGTGTTCCTCGGGGAGGGCTTTCCTCCTACTCCTTTGTCTTTCTCTATACCTTTGCTTCTTTTTCCACCCTCTAAAGCAAGTGCTGTTAACCTCCTTTTGGTTCCATTTATTTACAGTTTTAAGGTTTTACACAACCCCATACATTGTACACTGTTCCACTTCTAATATTCCATACTACTACCTATTTTGTGTCTCTTTATTCTGCCTCACACCTCTTGCCTACCTCCTCCACACAACTGTGATCAGTCTCCTCGCCAGTGTTCTCTTCACCACCCTCCCAATAACTTCTCCCAACCTCCTCTTTGCCAATCCTTACCACTCTCTCCTTGCTGTGCCTTCAAAGTTGCTCCTGGTGTTCTCTCCTCTTTTTCCTTGCTTCCAATCCTCAGTCTAATTCGAGTCCTTCCCCCTTTTTCTTTGTCTCTGCCACAGCTTCCTCCAGTCCATAGTCTGTGTGCCTCACTTGTCAACAACTAACTCCCAAACTGCAGTTTTTTTTATTGATCCTTAGCCCCACCTCTCTTGGCCGTGCTAGGCATTAGCGAGTGAACCTGAAGGACATAATTATTTTATGATTGTGATTGGCGTATTTGACTTTCCTGCTTTAGAACACCTCCTAGTAATGCGGCAGGACAGGGGCTGTGCTCTTAAAGAGCTTTTCCACTACCACGGAACACACATACACCCTCTGCACGCTTCCAGATGGCAACCTTCATGCAGCATTCCACCAAACAGCTGTTGTGGCATACATGCCATGCTAGATTCTGCTGAGCAAAACACTGAGTTTTTCAGTAACAGTACGTTTCTTGCTTCTTCTATGCGTGCTGTCTAATCCGAAGATATACCACTGGTTCAGTGGACGTCAGGGCAGCACCACATTTTGTCTCCTGGGATGCCAGCACAGCATCCATTTTCCATCACATATGCAATCTGGGTTCTGTGGTGTTGCGTGTCGCTTGACCAGATACCTTTGATAACCAGTGTTAAGATTGATTACCAAAATCAACAACGGGGTGGATTTTGTGAGCCCAACCTATTATGTTGAACATGAAAGACACTGAACTGTAATCCAATTAAGGCAGGCATCAGCGGCAAAGCTGAAGCTCAGCAGGAGCGCGAGTGGTCTAGGGCCTCTGTGCATCCACACAGAGCAGCACAATAATTCCAGTTAGGCAGGTAAGTACAACAATATAAATGATGTATTAGGCTTTTAAAATACACACTAAGCAATGAAACATTTAGGCAAATATTGCCACACACTTGCTATAAAGCACACATACACATTCACTCTTCTGAGACGATAGTAAACCATTTGATTCAATAACAGTGAAATGCAGTTAAGTAGTCAGATGCAGTAAACACATGAGAAACACTTTATAGAAACACTAAAACAGTTCCCAATTACTTAATAATTCCAGCCCTAGATGGTTTCGGGTCTAGTGGAGTAAAGTCATCAGTTCCAAAAAGATATACCTTTCCAGGTAGGTTTATTATGTGATTGGACGATGCCAGCGACTTTCAGCTGTTGCGAGTTCCAAAAAGTTGAGGATAGTTTAGGTAAGTGGCGCTCTAAGCCAGGAAAGAAAGAGCTAGGGACAGGACTTTACACACATGTAACCCTGTGGAGGATGGGAGCTGGGGGGTGAGGACAGGTGTGTTAACTTACCCCCTTACTCATATTTCTCCATAGACCACTGCTGTGGTTCTGGATTCCATTGCGGATACATTCTTCTGTGCTTGGTCTGGTTGAGGGAAGCCCAGGGATCGCTGGTTCAGAGGTCACTTTCATATACAGGATTTAGTTTCAGTCAGTTGTGGTACCTGATTCTTGGTTCCAGACACTGTCCAGCTGAACACCCATGCGAAGTAAATGAAGAAGATTTCTGCGGAGAAGGCACATTCATAACACCTCCAGGAAGTGAAGAAGACCGGTTGCAACGGGAGTCCCCACGATCAGGTGTTGACAGGTGATCTTCAATGGGCAAAGGACCAGGCCCAGCATAGCTGCTGTTGAGACTGGAAGTCTGAAAATGCAGGGACAGGTATCTTGTAGTACAAGTTGAAGATCCTCCAAGTTCCAAGGATACACTTGGAACGGCAATGATTGTAGTGAGGTAGCCCAGGAAAGAGCCACCGGGTGGTCCATGGACACTTTCAATGCTCGAAGGCACAGACCCTCGAGCAGGGGTCCAGACTGGTTGTTTCCACCGGACCTGGGTTCGAAGCACTGATGAGGGACTTCTTGAGATCAGGCAGAGGGGTAGGGCTTCAACCAGACTGCATTGGAGTTGATGCTGGTCTGCTCCAAAGGTCGTCAGCGGCTGCACTTCTTTGTAGGGGTCTTGGCTCTGATCTGTCGAATGGCTAGAGTATTCATCCTTTTATCCAAGATTTGGATTGGCCGCTCGCCCAAGTCCACCAATGTAAGCATCTGCATCATTCAAACTGGCAGGGGCTCTCCAATCTTGGAAAGCCACTGGCCGCACAATCTCACAGAACACCACGTTGCCATAGAAAGCAGCAGCTTTCCCTGGGAAACGGCCTCCCATAAATGGCGATTCTGGACCCGAGAGGGCAGGGGGAAGGCTCAAGAAGAAAATGGCCGAAGGACAGGCGAAAATCTCATGGCACCGTCAGGTGAGAGTGCTAGTCACTCTAAGTAGCCATTTGTGGTAATTGCAAAAGTTCAAAACATGGTATAGAAAATATCGACCCCAACCAGCCCATCCTTGACATATTGTAATTGTAACCACACAATTACAAAAGCAAATGTTATATACAAAGTATCTAAATCGCACTTCGCTTTAACCTGGTGTGCAGCTTTAAAAATAAAAGAAATCCACTAAGGAAATCATTGGGACCCATTACAAGTCCCCCGGTATTCCGCCGCTAATTCTGGTGGGATACCGGGTGACTACCGTTCAATTTTTTTTTCAACATTTTGGTTTCCATCTTTATGGCAAATCAGGACATTCACCAAAGAAGTTGAATTTTGTTGTCTTCATGTACTTGTTTCAGGCATTGGCAAACCAGGATATTCACTAAAGAAGGTGAATTCTGTTGTCTCCATGTATTTGCTGAAAATACATCCACCATGTATTTGTTTAAAGGACAGGATTTTGTGTATTTGTTAAATGTATTTACATTTGTGTAATAAAAATTGTAATATATTTTTTTCAATAAATTGTGTTTGGTGTGACTTTACATTGCTGTATGTTTTTCTAGGCTACCCTGGTTAGTTTCAGGTTAAGATATCCATTTGTTGGATACCAAGTCAATCAGTATTAGTAGTTTTCTTTGAATTTATTTCTCACAGCTTTTGTATTTCCTTGTGAACACTGTACAGTCTCTGCCACCTGAAATCCCAGTAGGACCAGGATATCAAGGGTGGCAGAGACACCGGTAAATCCCCATCCCCATTCCCATGTAGTCCCATAGGTCTCCAGGGGGGAAGGGAATGCCGCAATAACCGACACTGGTGGTGCCAGTGATTGCAGCAGTTGTCTGCCGGTGGGGATTTGATCTATCAGCAGGTCAGGGCTGCCGGTAGATCACAGCCCCTACTGGCAGACTTGGAGTTTGCCAGTCCAGAAAGGTGCCGGCACATGTTACAGCACCTTATTTCCAGACCGGAAAACCCATAATGTGCCCCATTGTCTCCCAGTACTGATAGTCTTAGGGACTGATCAGTTTCCAAATAAGACAATGGAAGTAAAGCAGAAGGGTTTATTTACCTCACAAATGTCAGGTCAGCTGTCAAAACAAAGCAAAAGGAAAGGGTCTCTCATAGAAATCTATGGGAGGAAAGCAGCAAGGACATTGAAACCACTGCCCTCCACCCCTTTTCAGACGTGAATATTTTTGCACGATACACCAGAGAACAGACTAACACCACAACTGTTTACCTGACATGTCCCAATACAAGAGTCCGGCAATTGATCAGAATCACACACACCAGACAGCCCTTTCCCTTCCCCACAGGGATAAAAGATGGAGCAAGAGAGCACAGTACGAGCAACGCAGACCGCATGACGAGACGCTGTCCAGACCAGGCAGTTCAAGATGTGGAGAAAGGCGGCAAATATCGAGAGGCTGACTAGGAGAGACACAACCTTGCCCTTTTTTTCACAAAACCCTGCAAACCCTCTGCTGAAAGAAACTTAAAACCAAGGACAATAGTCCAAGTGTGCTGCAACAGATGTCAACAGTACACAGAGCGCATTGACGCCGATAGGCCGGAGCGAGGGAGACTCCTGCTTCCGTGGTACCGGCCTTGACTCCAGTAAAGAGGAACGCCAAACAGTTCATCACAGCCGGTGAGTCAAGGGGAGAGCCGATAAGAACCAGGCTGTGGTAAATGAAAGTTGCGAAGTTTAAAAAAACTGTAACATTGTGAAGGGGAGACCAGCTGCAAAAGGGAACCAGTACTATGTGGGTTTTGCTCCGAGAAACCCTGGTCATTCCCCATCTGAGTGAAACTACAGATATCAGAAGGCCGTAGGAGAGCCGCCAAGATAGGTCAAAATGGTCATGCAGAAGGTCAAGCAAAATCCCTGTACAGTTGAAAGCCTTTGACCAAAGAGCTATAATGAAAGTAAGGGGAAGTGATTCCCGTGAAGTTTGAAAGTATAAGTGAATGTGAAGTTCGCAAAGGTGAACCCCGGAAGAGGGATGCTGACGAGAAGGGGGCAAGTCTAAAGTCCCAAGGAACAGTGTGTTGAGAGAAGTGAACTCGACCAAGGGATGTCCACTGGAATGGTTTAAAAAGACATTAAGATTTGCGAAGGGAAAGCCATGGTGAAACCAGTGGAGGGAGGCAGAAAGCAAAGAGTGGTCTGCGCCCGGAAGAGGGGGACGCAGTGGTGAATCCATCACCCGACAAATGCCGTAGTGAACCCGGCAGAGGGAGGCTCAAAGCAAAGAGGGGTCTGCGCCTCCGGAAGAGAGGGACCCAGGGGTGAATCCAACACCTGAGAAATACGTAGAACAGAACTTTGTGTTTGTTTATTGTTTTGTTAATTTAAAAACTATCCGGCCCTCGGGAACCAGGAGACATAACCACTGAGGCCCTGATATCAATAGGAGCTGTTTTAGTTTCCAAGCCTGGAAGAGGGAGACCCAGGGGTGAAAAGCTATCCCCCGTTACCACGAGGAACAGGGGTCACCTCCCAGAAGAGGGGGACCCCGGGGTGAAGAACCCTCACCCTAACTGAAACCAGGAAACTTAACTTTCAATTTGTTTTGTTTTGTTATTTGAACACCAGGCCCTCGAAGGCGAGAGACTTTCAAGGGAAATGAGACTCGGCCATCGAGGCTCCTGATAAACTGGAACAGAACTGTCGACTTGTACTGAGGAAGCTTGAGTGTGTGCTGTGCTCCAACATCCTACCTTACCCTGTGCTCAAAACGTGGGGAAGGAAGATCCAGAATACTGCAGCCTGACAAATTATTTATGAACACGTCTTTTTTTTTCCGAGAACTATCCTACACCCCTTTTTGTATTGGTTGTAAGGTTTGGCAATAGGTTTCTTAGAACAGGCCCTTGTTATTTGACACGATGCCACTAGGACCGCCTTATTTTCATTTGATGGTCGACGCTTGCTCCCATTTTAGAGTTAGGTTTAGATTAGGTGTTTTTCCAAACTGCATACAGTTTAATAAACACCCTTGAACTGCGATCACTTGTGTCTGCCTTTACTGTTGCCACCAAGAGTTCCTTACAGCGGTAAAACTAACTTCTAAATCGGAGCCCATATCTCCAACCCAGCAATCGTTTATACATTGTATTCTCATTCAGCTGGAGTACCTTGCCATCACCACCAATAAAACCCTACACCTCTGCTCTATGTAAACCCACAGTACTTGCCTCTGCAGCATAGACCTTTTGCATGAGTCTGATTGGCTGTGCATTAAAACCTGCTGCAACTTTAAAATTGCCACCCATGGTTTAATGTAAAAATGTTTTTTTTTATGGTTAATAAATACAATTGCAAGTATACTTATGAATTTAGGGATGTCATTCTTGTTGGAAAGAACTAACTGAATACGGGAAGGGGATGATGGGGTATTTGAGGGTCGTTGGTTGGCTGTATGCCCTTCTAGATTCCGCAGTGTACCAAAATGCTTTGACATGCAAATAAATGGCATCTATGACCTGGGCCATCCTACAGGTTTGCCTCTGCACATGTTTCAAACTTGATAGGTTTGGGGCAAATTTCATGCCCAAATAGTTGAATTCCTTGACCCTTTGTATAGAGTCAAAACCTATGAAGAAGGATGGGCACCCAAATGTTATATAAGGTACGGGAGAAAGACAAACGCTAAGATTGGCAGATGTATGGCAGACTTAAGTAACTACCTCGACAGTGCCAGCACTTACAAGATGGTGCCTTTGAGGTCTGCGAAACTCCAGGCCATGCGTCATAAAGAAACAAATAGCTACACAAGGGTTGCAAGAGGCGTTGATCACCATGGGTCAGAACATAAACCTAAGTAATAATTTTCCATGTGTGCCCAGAAATGACCCATTATCTCATTCATCATCGCAGGGCCAAGATTATAAAAGGAGGCCGGCTATTAGAATGGGTGTGGGAGTTTGAAGTAGGAACAAGAGAGCAAAGTAAAGTGAAGCTGAGCCTGGAGATGGAGTGTTGAAAGGGCAAGATCAGGAGGAAGACGGGAGAGTGATTGCAAGCAGGCTGATGAAAGAAGGATAGTAGTGGAGAACAGGAGATTGAAGGTTGGAGATGAGATCAGAGAGAGGAGGGGCGTGGGAGGAGGAAAAAATCAGAGCATGGAAGAAAGTAAGAATGACGCAGAGAGTTGGAGAAGAAAAGGAGAGTGAGTACCATCTGCTGGAGGAGAGTCAATGGAAGTAGTGGAGGAGTAGGTTCCTGAAGGCTGCTGAGCCAAGACAAAATGGCCAACAGGCAGAGGGTGTACCAGGAGTTGAAAGGCAGAGCTTTTTGGTCCTAGATTGGAAAGGGGACCAGAAACCAGGTTTTAAACCACTACGAGACTGATGGTCCTGAAGCTGATCGAATGGCATGGCCCAAATCCTTGACCATGAGAAGGTGCTAGAAGAACTTACCTACCCTCTAACAAGTCTGTCTCAAAGAAGCAAGTTGCAAAAGCTCCTCTGTCCCAAGGAAACATTTGTATAGCCTGCTGCTGGCATATGACCAGATGGCAGGTTGCATTCAGTTTGACCTTGTAATCGCCAATCAGCTCAATCATTCGCTGCCGACTTCAAGGGCAGGACAAAGTCCCCTAATCACCCGGATAGTTTGGGACAACACTATGAAAACAAGTGTGATGCCAGTATTCGATGGAGAGAACGGGAAGGAAACAGTCGGTTTCCTTTGACCACTCGGATGGCATCATCTCTGATTTTGAACTAGTTACCAACTAGCACAACAAATACAAATAAATGATAAGCAAGTTAGTGAACAAACAGGCAGCAAAGCAGGAATTCAGGGGAATCAAAAGGTCCAGACACTGGTCTGCTGTACCTTGCCTCCAGTGCCTGCTTCACTTTTCCTTTGTTGACAGTCCACGCTGTCGTTCTCCCAACATCCACACACATTTGTGCTTGTCCTTGCATGGTTTTACCTTGGAGCCAGCAAATTCATGCAATGTCCGTACTGTGACATTATTCCTTGAGCCCTGAAACTCGGCACACAACCGTTTACTGGCACCGCTGCTTTTCATTGTATTACCATTGACTGAGCCAAAAGCACTGAGGTTGGATACTAGATACCAGGAATTAGTTCATAGCCACATTTGAGAGCATTTTTGAGGAGGACAATCCCTTCCTATCCTGTTTCATTTAAATGGTTTGATGTCTGGAGCTAGAGTTGACATCCCTAAGGAACTTGATTCTTTTCAGAAGCCTAACTTAGAGGACCTGTTGGCCTGCCTCAAAGGCAACAGCAGTCTGGTTACTTCCCCTGAAGTTCGTTTTAGGGCATGGTCATCCCCTTCAGGGGTTGTTTATAACCCATTCCATAAGATGGTGGCGAAGGCTGTGTACTAACTGAGGCTGCTGTGAGAAACCAGAAGGTGTCTCACCCGCTAGTCCCCAGGGATCTGTCATCCAGGTGTCAAGGACACAGCCATCACTTATGGATCCACTTCCTGGGGGTGGACGAGTGCGGGAGGATCACCTGGGTCTTCGAGGAGTGGAGTGGCACACCGGATGTTGAGACGTGGGCGGTATCCCCGTCCCAGTAACACCTTTACCCCCATCCTACCAAGTAGGATACTTAGGAACTCAAGGAACTCAACCACCATCTACTCACAACACAACAGAAAACGGACTAACACCTGAGCCATATACCTGACGTGTCTCAATACAATGGTCAGGCAGGATTAGGCAATTACTGGCCATCACGCACACCTGACTTGCATTACACTTCCCCACACGCATAAAAGGCGGAGCACGAGAGCACACTCTGAGCGAGGAAAAGCAAACACTGAAACAGCAGTTCCAAGATGGCAGTTTAACAAGCGGATGAAGACGGCGGAACAGAAGGGGATTGCAAGGAGGGAAGTTCCCTTGACCTTTTCGACGAGGAACCGTTACTTTCATGAAACCTCGAGAATAGAGAACGTATGACCAGGAAACCCAGCTGAAGAAACCTCCATTTTGTGTGGAAGATACCCGGGGCCGTCTGGCGTCGATAATCAAGGCAGGGAAAATCACCAGCTGCCGTGTTATTGTCCTTTGCTCCTACAAGAAAGCAGGGTCAGTGAAATCAACACAGCCAGTGAGTTGGGGATACGATACAAGACTGGTCTGTGTTAAATGCCGAAAGTTGAAACGAACATTGTTTGAAACGCATGTGATAACCAATGCGAGTAAAGTTTAACTCCAGATGAGTGATTGAACTTTGAACCCAAAATATATGATACCTTTGACAGTAAGGTAGGGTAAGCCCTGTGGCAGAAGGGCTGTGCTACACCTGTTTAGCTGTGGTGGCTTGACAGTTATTCTGCTTCCCTGTTGACCGATGTGGACATGGAAGCTGAACTTCCTCCCACTTTCATTTCATCGAGCTCAGCACGAGTGAAGTCTAAAGCGAACGGTGAAAAGGACGCCGTTGCTTTAAAACAACTCGAGGATTCCCTGCAGTGACGCGCAAGTCACATGACCATCGTTGGGCTATATTTGCATAATCAATCCGCCCTTGCGGCGTAAGCCCTGTGGCAGAAGGGCTGTGCTACACCTGTTTAGCTGTGGCGGCTTGACAGTTATTTGCTTCCCTGTTGACCGACGTGGATAAGAAGCTGAACTTCCTCCCACTTTCATTTCATCGAGCTCAGCACGAGTGAAGTCTAAAGCGAACGGTGAAAAGGACGCCGTTGCTTTAAAACAACTCGAGGATTCCCTGCAGTGACGCGCAAGTCACATGACCATCGTTGGGCTATATTTGCATAATCAATCCGCCCTTGCGGCGTAAGCCCTGTGGCAGAAGGGCTGTGCTACACCTGTTTAGCTGTGGCGGCTTGACAGTTATTTGCTTCCCTGTTGACCGACGTGGATAAGAAGCTGAACTTCCTCCCACTTTCATTTCATCGAGCTCAGCACGAGTGAAGTCTAAAGCGAACGGTGAAAAGGACGCCGTTGCTTTAAAACAACTCGAGGATTCCCTGCAGTGACGCGCAAGTCACATGACCATCGTTGGGCTATATTTGCATAATCAATCCGCCCTTGCGGCGTAAGCCCTGTGGCAGAAGGGCTGTGCTACACCTGTTTAGCTGTTTGGCGGCTTCGGCGTGTGGCGGGTATTATACCCGACGCAAGAAGCAGAGTCTGCTGGCCCCGCGAGACGTACAGGCATCCTGAGGAGTCCAGTAGCAGAGTTTTGCTTGTCTTCTTTCTTTTTACTATTGTTATTACCTGAGGAGCTGCACGACGAGACATTGCTCGCCCCCTTCCTCGATAAGTCATTTTTGATCATACTTGCGGCGTCCGGTGCGCAACAATCGATTCTAGTTGATCCCAAATCGCCCTCAAGCGTCCTTGTATCTGCGCTGTGGCCCATTTGCAGTAAGATTCATCGATGACGCTGACTGCTGAAACCACAGGTCCCCAGACACGGAAAAAAACTCTCCAACATCGGCGCACGCTTAATCCGTGGACGGCGATGAAAGCCTCAGCCTCTAAAAAGGTAAGCAAAACTGCAAGTCGAACCTTACTTGCTTCACTCACTCTCCCGGCAGTTTTTTCACATGGCACATCGGTCTGTTCTCTAGGACTACAAACAACAAATTCTATACAAGATGTACAAAACACCTTAAGTTCAAGTGAAGAATTACTTCCCTGCATTGAAGGATGTACCCCCCAACTAACAACTGACAATTTATCTGTTACTGACACGGCAGTTTGGGATACACCAGATCCATCAAGGGAAACACATGAATTCTCCCATAACGCCAACTCATGCTCAACAAGATGCAAACAAAGGTGATGGACATGAAAATGGGCATGTAAATTCTGTGCCTGTAATACTCTCTCATAGTCACCCCACTAACTTGATGACAGCACCTCCGGCCAGCGTTTCGGATGAAGACGCGGCTTTGCAACTTGAAAAGTTTCCACTATCCTCAATTGCCACTCACTCAACTTCCAACCCGAGTACTATAACACAACTGAGTACAGATGTGACCCGTGTCTCGCAACAACGAGCACATTTAGTAGACCATGACATAGCTCAGGTCGAAAATGCAACGACTTTATTTTCCTGCGAACTAATGGACTCTAACAATCATGTAATGTTGCCTTTTGTGGTGAGCGATGATGAACTATTAAACATCTCAAATGCGCTGCCTCCTCACCTTTTTCCGGCAAATGTTAACCCTTCAAACCTAACATCTTCATTTTTACAGACTAAGTCTTCCGGGGCTGCAACTTCGGCAAACTTAGGCTCTTGCACTTCTACTTTTGTACCTAGCAGCCAGTCCCACCCGCCTCAGTCAAATTTGCTTTCAACAGACGCCGAGTCCTCAAATCACCATGATCGGCCGATAGTGCCAAACAAATCCTCCTTTGACCTAAACCACAAGACTTGCCATCCTCTGGCCCATTCGACTGTAACGTCCAAGGTGATTTATCCGGGAACGTACCACAAACCTGAGGCTCTTGCACTAGGCATTAATAGTGGGTATGCATGTCAGGCGCCAGAGGCTTCAAGTGCGTCTCCTGGCGGTCTACATCGGCGCCCCTCTGACTTGACCCCTCAAACAGCAACAGCAAAAACATCTGATCTGGATCCAAGCTCTCTTGCAAGAGCATGTCGCCTACAACGAATTGCACAGTTAAAATCCAAAATGCACTTTCCGCAAAAACCCGATGACCAGCAAGTCAGTCAGGCAAGTACGCCTCACCGGCCGACTGAGTCTGTCTATGGCGATACTCATATGCCTAATCTAGCAAGAACTCTTTCACCAATTAACGCAAAGTTCAACTTGAATTGCTCTAATGCGTCCTCAATCGAGGGAACAACCTTTAGCAGGCAAAGTCAAATCTGTGAATATATCAATGGAAGCTTTAACACAAATTCATAATAATGTTTTAGCTGCATCAGCGGTGGCTTTAGCCCCGTTCACTAAATTATATGAAGCTCTACATGGTCAATTAAGTGATCAAGGTGTGATTATTCAAAACTTGACGCAAAAAATAGAAAAAATTGATCACTTTACGAATTTTCTTCAAACAGAAATGGAAAAAAATGCTGATATATCCACAAGATGGCAAGAGTGGTTAGGTGATTTGGCGGCTAGACACGACTGTCAAAATGACTCTCTATCAGAAGGTCTTCTAGAAGCACTGAAATGGATGAGAAAAAATGCCACCCAATATACTCAAACGCTAGTCCCTTTAGTCCCGGCTTCAAGTTCTCCGGCAGCTCAAAATGTGGACGTAAGACTACCAAACGAAACAACTCCGGACTCTAATGTTGCAGCATTAAATTCGAATGAGGTCCAGCCCCCTTCACGTCACACCCACTTCTTGCAACCTACATCTGAGCATCTTTTTTTTTTTTTCCACTTTGTATTTATTGGATTTATTCATTAACAATGGCGATAGATACTCAACTCAACCACCAGTTTAAACCAAACCATAAAAAAACACCCCAACCCTCCTCCCCCCCGAACCCCTCACCCCACCCACCCCCCAAAACAATGAGCTACACAGGGTTCACAAACAAAAGAAGAAGAGGCATCTCCAGGCTGGGAACACAACTCTGCACAATTACTGGCCGACTGACCGATTAGCTCTCTCTGCAAGATCCCCGACAAAACTCACCCTGCTGGAGCTTTTATTCAGCAGCCGAACCGCATCCACCCTCCCCCCATTGTCCAACTCCACACATGGCCCCAGATCTCAGAGTTTCAATGCAGCACAGTCTGTATTCAAGAGCACTACAGTCCAATCCTGCAAAAAGGAAGGCATGTCATCATGTACAATAGCTGCAAGCTTCGCATAAGTGAAAATTGTTATCAGTTTATGAAGCCAATCAGACCTCGTTGGGCCCTGAGATCCTTTCCACCTCTGGGCCAGGGCCATTCTTCCTGCCCTCAACATCGCACTGACTACCCTGGGGAAGGGTCCCCCCTCACACCCAGGCCCAGGGGCACCGAGTAAAATCTCCATGGGATGGAGGGCAGGGCAGTTTCCTAGGATATCTTTAATCCAACTTAGTAACTCTGCCCAGTAGACCTGGATGACCGGACACTCCCACCACATATGGAACCAAGTTCCTTTACCCGCACATCGGGGACATTTAGGGGAGACACCGGGAAACATTTTCGACAAAGAAGCGGGCGAATGGTGCCAAGAGTGGAGCATTTTGAAGTTGTGCTCCATTGCTGCCGTATAAAGCCTCCCCTTAAAGACGGCTCGAAGCACGGAGTCCCAATCCCGCTCCTCCAATGCCGTGCCAATTCTCTCTTCCCACACACTCCTGAACGCCTGTCTCCCCTCCAAGTCTGCCGTAATTAACACATTATAGATTTTCGACAGGGATCCCTTCCTGGAGCTGGCCTCCACAAAAATCTTTTCGAAGGCGGTCAGTTTACGAGAAAGAGAGGCCACCCACTTTGCTTGCGTGAGAATGCCCTTGAGTCGCAGAAAGTCAAAAATGGAAGGAGGCCCCTCCGGAAGCAGCTCCAACAGCTGGGGAAATTCAATAAAGCCTCCCTGATCAAAAAGCTGCGCAGCCCTCTCCAGCCCCTGGTCAGACCACATCTGCGTCCCTCGGAACCCCCTAGCCCCCAGATCCAGTGGAGGTCCCCATAGGGAAGACAAGGGAGTAGGCCATGATGACAACAATTTGTTATCCTCACTAGGTCCCCACAATCGCCACAGGACCGCTAGAATTGGGTGGGACCGGGCTACCACTGGTAGGGCGCAAGGAGGGGCCCAGAGCAAGTCCGTAACCTTGTGGGGGTGAACATACACATCTTCAATAAAAGACCAATATGTCCTAAGGTCCTCTCGCAGATGCTCTAACATGACTCGCAACTGGGCCGCTTTGTAGTACAGCTTAAAGTCGGGAAGACCAAATCCCCCGAACGCCTTAGGAAGTGTTAGAGTACTCAACTTTATTCGAACCCTCTTACCGCCCCATACAAAATGCAGAATTCTCGCCCGAAGCGAGAGAAAGAAGGAGTCCGGGATAGCACAAGGCAGAGCAGAGAAGAGATAGAGCAGCCTAGGCAGCACATTCATCTTCACAGAGACCATTCGACCAAACCAAGAAAGCGTCAGTGGGGCCCACCTATCCAGGTCGGAACCAACCTTGGCCATCAACAGAGGAAAGTTCAGCTCAAACACCCTTCTTAGGTCCCTCGGAATTACCACCCCAAGATACCTGGTACTAATTTTCTCTATACGCAGCCCGAACACCTCCACTCTACCCTCAATATCCACGTCCCGCTCTCCCATGGGCATAATACAGGATTTAGAGACATTAATTTTAAGACCAGAGAACTGTCCAAATCCACCTATCAACTCTAACAACCGGGGCAGGGAGTCGTTAATCTCAGTTAGATAAACTAGGATGTCGTCTGCAAAGAGAGACAGCTTAAATTCGTGCTCCCCACATCGTACACCTGTAATCGCCTCTTCCCGCCTGACCGCAATGGCAAAGGGCTCCATAGCCAGAGCATACAAAAGAGGAGAAAGAGGGCAGCCCTGGCGAGTTCCTCTAAAGAGTGAAAAGCTCGGGGACGCGAAGCCATTGACCAGAACCCGTGCAGATGGAGCATTGTATAGTGCAGAGACCCATCCACAGAACCTATCCCCAATACCAATCTTTCGAAGCACCTTCATCATGTAAAACCATTCAACACGGTCAAAGGCCTTTTCAGAGTCTAACGAAAGGAGATAAGCCTCAGACTCATTCTTGGACACTTCATATATTAAATCCAGCGTTTTCCGCATATTGTCAGATCCCTGCCGCCCTGGAATGAAGCCCACCTGGTCCCCGTGAACCAAAGAGGGAATCAGCCTAGCCAGCCTGTTTGCCAAGATCCTGGCCAATAGCTTGATGTCAACATTTAAAAGCGAAATAGGCCTATAAGTTTGACATAAGGAGGTTGACCACAATGAGAGCCGCCATCATAGAGGGAAGAAGAGACCCCGTTTCCAGGGCCAAATTATACACCTTAGACAAATGCGGCGCCAATGTGGAGCGAAAGGTCTTATAAAAGCGGACGGTGAATCCGTCGTCTCCCGGCACAGTGCCGCTCTTCAAGGACGCGATGGCCTCAACAACCTCTTGGGGCGATATCGGGAGTTCCAAAGATGCCGAGCGTTCCAACGGCAGACAGGGGATGGGGAGAGACCCAAAGAACCGATCAATATCTGACCCATCACCAGAATATTCAGAGGTATAAAGGGTTTCATAATATGACTTGAATTGCTCAGCAATCTGGTCCTCCCCCAGCCACCTTACACCCCCCGGACCAGATATGGATTTGACTCGTCGACTGTTACGGAGTGCCCTGAGTATCCAAGCCAATATCCTGTCCGCCTTTTCCCCCCTTTCCATATATCGTTGTTTTAGAAACGCAAGCTTCTTCTCCGTCTGCCCCACGAGCAAGGCAGACAGTTTGGCTCTCAGCTGTTGAAGCCTAGCCCACTTGTCCGGATCTATTTGCGTCTTCAGCTTCCCCCCTGGCTGAATAGCCAGAATCTGCTCCCTCAGTTTTCTCTCTTCCCTCGCCCTCTCCCTCTTCCTCCTAGCTCCCATTTCCATCAAAACGCCTCTGATCGTAGCTTTAAATGCATCCCACACCCCTCCAATCCCCACCTCTCCGTTGTCGTTTAAGGTGAAGAACTCGACTATCGAGTCTAGCAGCGACTGCCTTAGCGCCCTATCCTGAAGGAGCGAGTCATTACATATCCAACGGGAACTGCTCCCTACCCTTGGGGGAATCCCTAAACTAACACAGATCATATCATGATCGGACCATGGGATGGACTCCACTTTGAAGTCAGAGATATATTCGTGGACTACAGAATCAACTAGCACATAGTCAATCCTAGAGAATGACTGATGAACTGAGGAGTAATAGGTAAATAGAGGATCACGGTTACCAACATCAGGGTGGGCATCTAAGAGACGTAGGTCCATATTTACCTCCCGAAACGACTCTGCCATCTTCCTCTGGGATCTAAGATCAGGACATGGGTTTGATGATTTCCTGTCTTTATCCGGCTGCATCACCATATTAAAATCCCCCCCTACAACGATTGCACCCTCTGCGAACTCCCTGATTTTCCCGCTCATCCCCTGCCAAAACGCATCCTGACCCTCGTTTGGACCATAAACTCCCACCAAGGTGAACAACCTACCCCTTATCTCCCCCTTGACCATAATAAAACGGCCCTCCGGATCCACTTTATCCGCTTTGGGAGAAAACTGCGCATCTGGGGAAACCATGAGCACAACCCCCCTTCTTTTCACCCCATATGATGATCGAAATAGGTATTGAATAGCCCTAGATTTGAGAGCGGGTTCTCTCCCCTTAACCCAATGGGACTCCTGTACAAAGAGAAAGTGCAACTTCAACCGCCGGAACTCTCTGAGCACCAGCGACCTCTTGGTCGGGGAGTTCAGACCTTGCACATTTAGAGACCCCACAGAAAGAGAGTAAAAAACATCTTTCATAAGGGCAGACAGAAAGCCACACGCAAGCACCCCCCCAACCATGGAGACCCCCCAAGAAGAAGCAAAACATATGTGTTGAACCCAATATTCATAGTAGCTCTTAACTCCCCCTTATGCCTCACAAAATCCCCCCCTCACCCCCCACCCAACTTCTGAGCGTCTGAAAGGACTGCATCTACCTACAGTCAGTCTTCCAGACCACCAAGGCTCGCCTCCACCAGGGCGAACAACCACACACAGAACACAACAGTTTCCGGGCCCCCCCAGACCCAAAGGACGTATCCGGCTTCCCCCCTCCACCAGCCAGAGCAAGAAGCGATCCCGCTTAGAGACCGGCGACCAACCAACCATACTCAACCCAATACAAGCACAAACGCATTCAGAGGACAGCAGAGGCTCCCCCCTCCAGTTAGGCCGGCACTTGCCCCGGGGACGGGGGCGCTATCTTCCTGTATTTCCTATGCCCCCGGACGCGCCGCCGTCCCAGGGATGCCAGTGAGTCCCCACGGGGACCCTCAGTGGGACCACCATCCAACTTGACCTGCTCCTGAAGAGAGTCACTCAATAGCTCTGCCATTGCTCTCCTGATATCAGACTCCGAGGTAAGCACATGTCCCTCTCCATCGAGTTCGAAGGTGAGAGAGAATGGGTGCCCCCATCTATACCGCACTCCCTTCGCTTGTAACCACCTCATTAATGGCCCACAGAGTCTCCGTCGCGCCAAAGTGAGTGCAGAAAGATCTTGATAAATGGAGATTTTGGCACCCTTCCACTCAATCACACCTTTTTTGCAAGCAAGTTCCAATATCTTAGTTTTCTCTCTATAATAGTGGAACTTCACTAGAACGGAGCGAGGGCCTCCCACCCGACCTCCTGCTCTGTGAGCTCTGTCAATGGCAGGATCCGTAGTAATCTCCCTTTCAAGAACAAGACTTATAACTTCTTTGACCTTTCGCTCCAGGTCAACCTGCGTCTCTCCCTCCTGCTCCGGTAAGTTGAGGAACCCCAAATTAGAGCGTCTCTCTCGATTTTACAAGTCGTCAAGCTTGAGGGCAATCTTTTCCTCCTTTCTCTCAAGCTCCGCCAGCCGCAGGTCAAACTGGGTCTCAAGGATATCCACAGAGGACTGATTGGCTTCGAGGGCCTGAACCCTATCTTCCACATCGTCCACCTTCTTATCCAGGGAGTCAAGCCTCTTCCCTATGTCTGCCCTGAACCCCTGGATCTCCTCGAGGAGAGCTGCCATACTGCAGCCCATATCCAGGGTATCTACATCTTCTTTTTGGCCGGAGACCTGCATACTGATGACCACTTCTGAGTCCTGGGGAGACCTCCGGAATCGCTGGAGAGCCCTCACTCCCTGCATCCGCACTCCAAACTTCCCCTAGGCCGGCGTTCCGACAAGTTCACCACATGAGGAGCACTCACCAGGCACGGGAGCCCTGACCGAGCTCCAAGAGAGCGCCACCCAGAGCACATCCAGAGACCACGTAGCTGCCCCTGAAGCGTAGGGAAGAGAGCAGAATCGGAGTCGGAGCTCCCCTTCAATCAGCAAGCAAAATCCACTCCTCCCCCGCCTGCTTCCAGCACTTCACAAGAGAGAGACAAACACCGTCGGACCCAGGTGGGGGCCCCAAGCTCCCCAGAGCTTTCTGACGCTGCTGCTACAACGGCGTAGATTTCCTCCTCGCTGCGACCTCCAGCCAGCAACTGTTTAAGGGTACATTCTCCGCCCTTCCCGGACCATCCCTGCCGCCAGCTCTCATCCGGCAATTCCAACGGGGAACGTGGGGGACCGGATCAGCACACCTCCTTTCCCCTCATCAGGCCTCACATGTCCCGCGACTCCTCTGCCGCACTCCAGGCAAGGTGCAGACCCCTCCCTCGCAGAACCAAGCCAAGCGGACTCAATCAGCACTCTGGCACCCAGCGCCACCCCTCTCAGGTCACCGTACCGGAGGCAGCCGTTGAGGGGGGGAGAGGCGCCGCCTCCGTCACTGGGCCGCTTGGTACCTTCCTGGCCCACTTCCACAAGCCAGTCACTCCATTCCCCACTGATCCTCTGCTGGGGCTCACCTCGGGATGGCAGCTTCACGCTCCGTGCCCCAAGTAGGTTCCACGGCCTCTCACCGCTCCTCCCGGGACTCCGGCAGGCATAGTCTGTAGCTCACTCCCCCAGAGCTGCCGCACTCTCTTCTCTTCAGGGGAAAGCCCACGGCTCCATCCCGCGGGAACCGGCACACAACAGACGCCACCAGGGGGGGGGGGCCACGGGTCCGCAGCAAGGCCGCACGGGGGCTCTGATCTGGGCGCGGGCACCTCCCCCTCCGCCAGCGAGACAGCGCCGCGCGGTTCTCTTCGGCGGGGAAGGACTCCTAGCTTCCCTCGGCACAGCGTTCCGGAGGCTCCGAACTCCTCGCCCCCGGCACCTCCTGTCACCGGCGTTCACTCCACCTGCTCACGAAGCTACACGCCAGCCCAAGGGGGGGTCCTCACACGGCTACGAAGGGGCTGGGGGTCCCAATTTCGGAAAAAAGCCGCCCTGGGGAGGAGAACCGCCGAGAAGCTTCAGCTCATCTCGGCGCCCCCTGGTGGCTCCACCATCTGAGCATCTTAGCTCAGCTGAATGTATTAGTGGTCGTGACGAACAACTAGAAAATGCTCTTCCTCACACAAAAGACACAGTTGAGAATCTAGAAGTAACCTCTGGTTCAGTGATCTTTAAACCCACTTCATTTAACCTCTTTACTGGCCCTGCTAAAACTCTAGATTTAACCAAAACTCATAAGAAAGGTTCAAAACCCGATGCAAAATTTCTAACTAAATCTGGTCCAAAAGATGCATCACCAAAAAATAAACGAACGAATGTCAAAAAATTCATAAGAACTTTGACGACCCCGAAAAAAAGCAGTCTTTTTGTACATGACAATGTAAAACTACACGATGATCTTACACAATCTCATGGGTTAGTACATGCAACTGATCAAAAAAAAGTCATGTCCAAATTACCAACCAAACGCTGTCGCCTGAATACAGATTCCGATATCTCAAATATGTCCGGCGAAAACGGCTCTGTTGACCTATGTGATTTATCTACGTATTCCATTAGAAGTGAAATTAATATTGACTCTTCTCCTGCAGTTTTGGCACCAAACGACAAAGGAAACCAGGCAAGGAAGAAATTCCTCTTGAAAGAAAACGTGACTAGATGTCACGTTAGAGAATCTACAAGGACGGTTCGGTCCACTTCTTCAAAGATCCAGTCTTCACCTGTTAGCTCAAAACTAGACCCGAAACTAACAATAAACCAAAGAAAAAACGATTCACACTTACACTCGCGAGTACCTGATAGCTTAAGTGCCAAACCTGTAACAAGTTTATGGAAGCTTCGTCTCCAGAATATCGACTGTGATGGAAAAGAAGTAAACCTGAACAGAGCGAACGTCCTAAAACTATTCGCCTGTGTTCCCCAACTCAGATCAATAACCACAGACGACATCAAGATTGTAGATTATGTAACAGAAAAAACAACTGATCAAGTACTATTACATATAAAATCGTCTGCAGTAAAAAACATCTTACTGCAAGCAGTCGAAGAACTGCTAGTATATGGATTGGATATAACCCTCGAATCCGACTTGAAAATTCAAAAAGAAGTTTCAACTAATCTACCAAATTCAGGAAAATTTGAAAGACCAATATGTCGCACATCCTTACGGAAGTCACTATCCTTCTCGCACAGACCACAAAACGATATGGAATTCAAACCCAGTATCAGAGGATTCAGACAGACAACAATATTCAATAACCATGAGCGCCACGGACGAAGCTAAGGTTACTCTCCTGAAATACCCGCGGATTCTCTCATCTGTTTGATAACTTTACAGAACCGCTTGATGAGGTCTTCGCAATTTGCCTTCAGGAAACATGGCTGCGCGATGCTCCGAATCGCGACGGCTTTACCACTCATCTGAATCCAGCCAAAAGAAATACTAAGGGTTGTCCATACTCAGGCTTAATCACCCTACTGAAAATTCAAAACTGGATGACTCCCCAGGAAGCGGTTAACCCAAACCCGTTTGTTCAGGGTACGATTATTCAAATTGGGAAGAAAAACTCAGGAACTTTCAGCTATCTACTCATAATCAATTGTTACTGGAACCCGGCAATGATTACCACCACAGAATTTATCGACTCAATAACAACTCTGATTGACGATGCTTTTCTTAAATACTTCAATCTATCGTTGTTAATATGTGGTGACTTGAACTGCAGCTGGTATCGACTCAACCACCAAAAGTTGGAAAACAATGCTATACCTAAAGACGAAGTTACATTACGAGGTAAACTATGGTCACAAGCACTTTCATCACGAAACTGCAAGATGGTTGATGGCAACGCAAAAGGTGACCAATCCTGCAAGACAACCTGGAAGCGACTTCTACTTAGAAACACTCTTGACTATATTTGGGTCTCTTGTGATCTATTTGAAAGAGTTGTTTCACTAGAAGTAGTTCAGAAAGATGCAAGTGATCACGATTTGCTTCGCCTATGTATGGACTTCGAAACTTTTGCTCATCCAAAGAACTACAAATTCCCACTGACAACAAATGCAGCCGGAAATCGGCTAAAAACTACTGGCTCGTCAATAGAGAAATTAACCCTCCATCTTGAAGCCTCAAATGACGTGGACTATGTTCCTTTGCTGTTTGCATGTTCACAACATTCTGCCAACTCAAACACCTACGGTCTTGCATCGAAAAATCTATATAGCTCAGAAATAGCAGTGGCCAAAAAATTGTTGAGGAAAGACCTACGAATGTTAAGGAAAACACATGATTATCCAAATGACATACAAAGAAGCGTAAAGGCACGACGCCAGGAATATAGAAATTGGCTTAAATCCCATTCTGTCATAATTGATCAAAACAGAGCTGAAATTATGTTAAAAATAATTATTGCAAAGAACTCATGAGAAATTTGGGCTATCCTAAATAAAGGAAACACAAAAACCAACCCATTCATTTCAAATGCAAGCTCAAGCTCTTCATGGGTGGATTACTTTACCAAAGTTTACGAACGACCTTACCAAATCCCCCAAGTTCACCGTCACCGTCCTTCTACTAAAGTATGGGATATAACTCCATCATATGCTGACCTTGAATCAGCAATTCAAAAATTAAAAAACTCAAGAGCAGCAGGTCCCGACCAAATAATTAACATCATGCTAAAAAACACAAGCATCATTGGGCCAAACTTATGGAATCTTTGTTTCGTCAAATTTCAACCTTGAGAAAAACATCGGAGTCTTGGGCTAAGGCAATTGTGTTACCAATTTACAAGAAGGGTAACAGAGATGATCCATCGAACTATCGTCCAATTGCCCTGCTCGATACCATGGGCAAAATATTTGGCTCATTTCTCCGAATGAAGTTGACTGCTTGGGCATCAAAGGCGAATCAAGTAGATTGTCGACAAACAGGTTTCATGAAAAACGTAGGCGTTGATGCAAACTTGACTATAGTAACCATCTTAAAACTTGAAGCCCTGAAAGCTAAAACAAAAATATTTTTTGCTTTTGTCGACTTAAAACAAGCTTTCGACGCAGTTCATCGTGAAAAACTGTGGGCCAAACTAAGCTAGTGGAACTGTCCACCTCAAATTCTTGATCCTCTAATAGCGCTTCATTCCAATACTTCTGTTCAAGTAAGAGTAAATTCCCAAGCTGACTTGACCGACCCAATTCCAACGTACAAAGGGGTCAAGCAAGGATGCCCATTGGCGGCTGACTTGTTTAAAATATTTATCTCTGACCTACCGAAATGGATGGAAGCCACACACTGTTTTCCCCCAAAGATCAACGCAAAACCTGTTAATTGTCTTGTGTACGCTGACGATATTGTGCTGATTGATCGCACTCAGATAGGCTTGCAAAACCTGTTGTTGAAGTTGAATGAATATTTAAAAATAAATGAACTGCAACTGAACACAGGGAAAACTAAGATCATGTGTATTGGGAAAACTGTTTCACAGAAGGAAAAAATTTTTCGATGGGCAATTGAGAACACTCCGCTTACTATTGTGACATCTATACGATACTTAGGGATAATGGTTAACACCTCCATTTGCGAATCTGCCTGGACGAACAACCTTTTGGCAAGAGCTACTATACTTGGTATTCAAGGTACGAAAATTAATAAAGATTATGGTAAATTTTCAATCGAACCACTAATAACATTCTACCTGCAGAAGTTCATTCCCACTATATCATTTGGTGGAGAGTCAGGATGGAACCTCGATCATTGGCTACGGCAAAAACTCGAAGGAAGGTTTTGGAAACGTGCATTGGGGCTTTCAAAAGACATTTCAATGGTGGCTCTGAGATACGAATTGGCTCTGACCTCACTTCAGATGACAATAATTTGGAAATCCTTGTCCACTTTGAGGAAAATGAAGCTTGCTCAACAAATTCCAGCATATGAAATCTTTGCCAATGATATTGTAGGTATACACTCGGGCCTACCTCAATCATGGCATTCCGCTCTGACAATTATCATGGAAGCCGCCAACATCAGCATCGAAGAATTCATTGATCGTCCACAACATGCGAAAAAAAAACTCGAACTATGGGACTGGATTCTAACCTACGAACATTGCACATCTCTTAAATCCACTCTACCAGGTTCTAAGAGCATGATCAAATTACACTCCCCTCCAAAATCCTTATCCTCTTGTCCCTCTCGCCACCATCGGAAACAATTCCTGAAATTCAGACTGAACGCTCTCGCAACAAGAGAAACACTCTGGCGACGACGCGATACTACAATCAACTCCGATAAATGCAGGTTTTGCAAGACAGGAGAAACTGAGTCATTAAAACATCTTATAACTGAATGTACTGAGCTCAATATCGCTCGTGAACTACACCTTGGTTCCTATAAACCGATCTTTTATGATGCCGATGATTGGTGGGAAACTGTCTCGATTGGGAGAAATATCATGCTCACATGTAGCATAATCAACGTCTTAGACATGATCTTGCCCATCGACCGAAAAAATTGTTTGTAAACAAAGTATTGATTCTGAGGAGTAAGGAATCTTTTGTTCTACTTTTTGAACACCTCAATGAACTCTAATGCCATATTATGAGTGTGATTCAAACATGCACTCTTAATGGGAACCTAACAGTTGAATCTCAGGATACTGTAATGTAACAAAAGTTTGATCTTGTATTAAACTGAAGTTTTACAATAAAAATTAAAAAAATAAAAGATACCTTTGACAGAGTGGTCCGGCACCGCGTGCATGCTCAATCGAAGGTCTCTGTAAGGTGTCCAGCTGAGAGTTGACAAAAGTGAAAAGAGTGGCAAAGGACGGTGAATCAAAGTGGTCCTGCAATAGGTCAAGCTAAATCCTGTGCACAATTGAAAGTCTTCGATGTTGACAAAGTTTATGGGAAAATAGATAAAGTTGGTCCGAGTCTGACAGAGGGAGCTCAATTGAAAGCTTTGGGTTAAAGAAAGTGTGTTATTGGTCTGAGCCTGGCAGCGGGAGACCGATTGGAGATTTGATGTCAAAGCGGATCTGAACCTGGCGGAGTGGGATCCGGGGTGAAGAGGGAATCACCTGAGAAATTGGATACGTGATAATCCTAAGAAAATTGTTTAAAGTGAATGTAAGCCCAGCAGAGGGGGGTCAGAGGTGGATAGTAAAACACCTAAGGAAATTGTGTATATGTGAAATACAAAAAGAAAGGAACTCTATTGTTTGTTGCATCAGCCCCTCTGAAAGAAGAGACTTTGAATGGCAAAGAGACTTTGGCACAGAAGGTCATGATGTTAAAGTTTTGAACTGCACCCTCAGGCTAGAAGCCTGATACTGTGCTAAGATTTAGTGGGCCGCCTTGTGCCATGCTCAAAACGTGGGGAAGGGAAGCCTATGGCTTGAATATCCTGACAAACGATTTCTTGAACACTTTTTCTTTTATATAATGTGGTTTCCCAACTATTTGTATTTAGAGGTACGGATTGGCAATAGGTTTATTAGTGTAGGCCTTTTTATTTTGACAAGACACCACTAGGACTGCGTTATTATTTGATTTATTTATTGATTTATTTATTACATTTGATTATACGCCAAAACCCTTGGGTGTCACGGCGTAAGTTACATAAATCTTCGTTTTCATGTCAGGGTTGCATACATTTAGTTTTGCAAATACAGTACAGGTATTTATACAACGTAGCTATTGTATGACGTTGCAGTTATCTTGTGATACTAAGAGGGGTAGCTGGCTCCGAGGGAGGGCTGGTGCTGGGGTTAGTATTTATTGAATAACAGCGTTTTTCGTTGTTTTTTAAACTTGGGTAAAGAGGTTTTGTTGGACAGATGGGGTGGGGTGAGTTCCAGATATGGGTGGCTGCAATGGGGAAACTAGGATTGCCTGCTCTTGTGGTGGTGAAGCGTGGTATGTGCAACTGGGCATTGGCATTGGATCTGAGTGTTCTAAGCAAGGTTTTGCATGCAATGCAGCTATTGAGATAAGTGGGGGCGGCACCAAATAAGCATTTGTGGGTGGTGGTTAGTGTTTTGTGGTCGTAACTTGCTCCCAACTTTAGATTTAGGATTAAATAGGTGTTTTTCAAACCCAGTTAAGGTTGAATAAACACCTTTGAACTGTGGTTACTTCTGTCTGTCTTACTGTTGATACCATGTCTTCCTTACACTGCCCATTTGCCCCTGTGTCGTTACATCTGGTTCACATGCCCTAGCTCAATTTCTGATGCCTTTCTAACTCTCCCTCCAGATAGGGAGTCCAAGAAGCTGGATGCTTTTGGTCAGAAGATGTTCGCCACGGCAGTTTGGGTCTGTGGACATTCAATGATGTGAGGGGTCAGAAATGAGAGACAGGCACAAAGTTGTAGTTTTCTCAACTATTCACATATTTATTAAAAGTAAAAGGGGATGGGATAAACAGCTATCTGTCCCTATCCTAACCAGAATTTTCCTACCTAGCAAACTAAAAGCTAAAGAAAGATGACGTGGTGTCCAAATATATCTGACACTCCACTAATGCATGCAATCAAAGTGCATAAGGTAAATATGTCTGTTTTCATCAAATAACTTCATTTGGTGTAGAGCCATCAAAGTACATCCTGACAAAACATTTTCAAAAATTTACAGTGTGTCATTTTAGCCATTTGAAGGTTCAATTTAAGAAAAAACAACTGACACCATACCCCACCTCGAATGCCAGAACCAACATTAATACTCAATTTGCCTTTTTCTCAGGGGTATAAGGTTCGGACGGGTTAGGATGGTGTTGTCGAACAGTTCCGGGAAGGCCAACAAGACCCAGGTGGTGGTGGATACTGATTACAATTCTGCTGTTATGAGCCCGACTTTGGTGCCCAGATCTTCCCCGGACCTCTCTAGTCAAAGTTCACCCCTAAAAAAAAGACTGACAGAGTCAGCATAGTTATTACCCTTGTTACACAATCTAGAACACCCCACTATGTCCTCCCTCTTCACAAAGTCCCAATTCCCCACGGTACGGAGCCAATGGAGGCTCTTATTTAGAAGCGCATCCTTTGGCTCCTGTTGATTTGGTGGGGGATTTGGAACCCCGTGGAGGAAAACTGGATCCTCTTTCCCTGGGACAGTTAATTTTCAATACATTTGGATGACAAGTCACGGGCCAGATGGGTTTGATGCCCAGGGTGGAAGGTTCCCTAGCAGCAGTTAGATGTGGTGATTGTTCAGCCCGTGGGAGCCTTGTCGTTATGGGGGCATCATTATTGCTCGAGGTGGATTGCAAAAGGGGAATCTTAGGTTGAGGCCCCTCATCAAAAGAAGAGGTAATGCCAGCTTTCTCCCCCAACTGGCCTCTGCCTCTGTTCCTCCCCCCTCCCCTTTGGTGGGCCTCGATTAGATCCAGTAGCAGTTTTTTAATGACTCCCAGTTCGGAGAGCACTCACAGACAGGGTCGGATTGGCCCCTCTGCCTTTCGGCCCGTGGCCTGGCCGAAATCGTCCCTGGGAAGTGGGGCCAGTTTCTGGCCATGTCTGGGCCGGTTTGTAAGAAAAAATGTTTTGTTTTTTTTCACTTTTTTTTCTTTTTTTTCAAAAAGCCTTTCCTCCTTCTTAGGTAGATAAATGAGTACCAACACAGGTTGGGTGATATTGTATGCATATTTGTTTTTTTTTTTAAAAAGAGCTTAAGCGTAAGTGCTATACAATAACATATCATCATTTTGCCTTGGACGTCTGCTTATATTCACAATAATTTAGTGTACTTGGGGACAATGCTATTTGATGCCACTTCCTGTTTTGTCAAGGGGTGAAAGGTCGTGTTTCATCGCTTCCCAGGATGTCACTTTGGGCTGGGGTCAAATGACATCACTTCTGGTGATGTCACCAGAGGTCAAGGGTCGTGAGGCGAGGGGTGGGCCACTTTTATTTGGGTGACCGGGCCGATTTCTTGTCCCAGTCCGACCCTGCTCACAGACATTAAGGCCAACCCCCAAGTAATTCAGCCTCTTTGGGTATTGGAGCGGGAGGGGGCTGGCTATTATGAATAAAGGGCTTGGGAGATGGGTAGAGTAGGGTGAGCCCGCCAGACCCCCTGCTAGTCCACTAACAACCCCGCAGGACACCAACACCCCACGCCCTTTTCCCACAGGCTTCACCCTTGCGGGCCAGAGCTTCAGCTGATGAAGGAGGAGGGGCCGTGGCTAAAATCTGCACCAGTATGGAGGTCCTCCTCGGCCAATGCAGTGAAGGAGGAGCGGGACGCCAACACCCCGCACCCATGTCAATTTAACCAAAATGTGCAAAAGTTCAAACTTAAGTTTCCCACAAAGCAAATCTTGTGACCAGGGTTTGATTCCCTTCTCTTGAGTCAATTCAGGAAGACTTCTGAAAGAGTTCTGTTTCGAAAATGTTCAGTTCAATAATAAATGCCTCTTTCATCCAACACTTCTTTCAAATAGGTAAAGAAAATGTTTCTTTCACAAAACACTTGTTCAAAACCAAAGCACCTGTTTCTAACACAAAGTATTCTTTCCAATTTGCAATTACTTAGATTGATGTCACAACCATCCTTACAATAGAATACATTTTTCAGGACAGCACAGACATTGTCTTTTGTTACACAAAAGTTTGTCAGGAGGATAAAGTAATGATAAGGTAAATATCTGCTTTTCTCAGTACTCTTTATAGCAACAAAGTTTTCTCCTCGAAAGCAACTGGTGTTTTCCTGGTTTACTCTCCTGCCAGGAGTGGGTTTCAACGTCATGCCCAACCCTTTTTATACAACTAAGTTCTCTTCTTGAAAACAACTGTTTCTTTCCTGGTTTACTCTCCTGCCAGTAATGGGTTTCAACTTCATAGACAACCTTCTTTAAAACAGCGTTTTCTGCTTGAAAGCAACTATTCTTTTCCTGGTGTACTTGCCTTCCAGGAATGGGTTTCAACTTCATACAACTATCAATGGTTTCTCTGCTTGTGGCAATGTTTGTTCCAGGTTTCTCCCCACCAATTTCTCATATGAGAACTGTACAATGGTTGCCTGTTTGTTTGCTTCTGGCAATGTGGCTTCCAGGTTTCCCCGGGCTGGTATTCCATATCTGTAGAATTGCGCTCTTTCTACCCTTCTTTCTCTCCTCTGTAGTTTTCTGGCTGGTGGCAATGCGGGTTCCAGGTTTCCCCAAACTGATATGTCATGTGAGAATAATTGCACCCTTTTTGCCTTTCTTTTCTACTTGCCCGACATTCACAATTGTCTCTGAATTGTAATTGTCCCTTACAGAGTGCCCCCAGGGTTACCTCTCTCTCTCTAGGTTGACACACCGGCTGCATTTGGCATCTCTGTGTTGAGTCACAGTGCTTCGTTGCAGTCTCGATGCAGCTAGGACCTCAGTGCACTGCCAGTTCCTCTATGGTCCCCCTGCAACGTTGACAGTTCTCCTGTGGCTGCATTTGCTTAGGCAGCACTTCAAGGGAACTTGCCTGGCTCCACCAGGTCTTCGGGTACTCCAGTATGCCAGAGTGGCCCTCTGTCACTCAGGAGTTTTTCTCCCTCTCAGCTGGACTTCTTGCTCCACCTTGGCTTGCTTCAAAGCTTCCGATTCCAATTGTGCACACTCTGCAGCACCCTGTGACTTCTCTGACTGCAGCCTCTGCCTCTGCCTTGGCCTTCACTTTTACTTCTGCTTCTACTGCTCCTGCTGCCTCCTTTACCTGTGGCTGGGTTTTTGGTTTAAATGTTCCGCTCAGCTGATTAGAATAGAAACAACTAGACTGCACAGTCAGCTTGACATCACTATTGATCCACATTAACTCTTTACTGCTCTTCCTCGTCCCAGTACCATAGGCAGTCTGTGCATTGAAGTCCATAATGTTCTTAGTTTTCAAGTTATTTTGTTTCAACTGATGATTAGATGAAACAGAAGGTGTCATATGAACATTCTGTACAATAACATTAAGTTTAAGATTTTTACCCAAGACAGAACCATTGCAGTCAGGGGGTACTACATGTGACCCATATATTTCCAAAGTGGAAAATGTATTCTGTTTAGGTAGTTTTGCAAATATTCTCTTTTGGGCTTTAACATGGGTAGATTTCGCATTGTGGCA
This sequence comes from Ambystoma mexicanum, assembly GCF_040938575.1. NCBI lineage: Eukaryota > Metazoa > Chordata > Amphibia > Caudata > Ambystomatidae > Ambystoma > Ambystoma mexicanum. Next base: position 668,520,328 of record NC_090929.1, read on the forward strand.
GCATGCCATTGGGTATTTGTAGATTATAGGATCTTCGTCCTCACAAAAGGATGAATACAGCATCTCTCCTAAGTGAGTCAATACTTCTCCCTGAGAGCCATCTCCTCCCATGTGATCCTCCCTCATAATGCCATCCCCAGGGTCAGGATCCGGTAGCGGCTGCCTTCCCCTGGCCCCATGTGAGGAGACTTTAGGCTGGGGATCAATGATGACTCTGCAGGAGTCATCACAGTGCTTTGTGTACTCTTTCTCATTACTCCCATCATTGCCTTGGCCCACTTGCCACTGGAGACATTCTCCCTTCTCAATATGATAATTGATGTCAAGGATTGAGCTAAGCAATTTTGAGAACCTGCCTTGATATGGTTGTCTGTGTTGCTAGGAGTGTGGGCACTGGGGCAGTCATTTGTAAGCATTGGTGGATGAGAATGTCTGGCATTATCCCCCCACATGCAGGTGAAATTGCTGGACATGTTCTTCGATGGCCATAATCTTCCTGGAGAAGTGCTAAGGGTCGGTTGTAGGTCAAATGGTCGAATCTAAATGGTCGACAGGACAAATGGTCGACACCAAAAGGTCGACAGGTCAAATGATCGAATATTTTTTTTTTGTTTTTTCACTTTTTTTTAGGGGGGGGGGAGTCCCCCAACCCCCTTTTTTTTGCTAAAACCCCTTTTTTCCCTAAACGAAAACCTAAAAAAAATATATAACTTAAAAAAAAATTTGATCATTTGTCCTGTCGACCAAATTGTGTCGACCATTTGTCTGTCGACCATTTGTCTGTCGACCATTTGACTAGACACCCTAAGCTTCCTGTGCAACAGCTGACTCTTTGGGTATTGCAGTCTTGTTCATCCTGTCATCCTCCTCTTTTTCCTCTAAGGGTTGCACCCTTATCTTCTCTGCCTTTTCTGGTTAACAAGGAAAGGGACAGATGCAGCAACAGGGTTGTCACCATCCGGGATGTCTTTAGATTGACCCTCCCAGAGGTTAATCAGATTTTTTTCCACCTTGGCCATGGAGCCTGTTTAATTTCACATCCTTGGCTCCTCTAACTTTGATGGGGCAGAACTTGAATTCTTTGGAAGGAATGGGCTTCTATCACTTCAAATACTTAGTTATGGTAAGGCGTTACCCATTGCTCTTCCTACAGAGGCTTCAGACAAACCTCTTGTCTTGCTGGTGCTTCCTGTCAATCACCTTCTGTGTGAGGAAATGGATCAGCTGTTGGGAGAAGAAGGCTATAGATCTGGTGTTTCTCTTAGAGGCAGGAAATGGGTGATTGTTTCAGTACTGCATCATCCCCCATGAAGGGAGGCGGGATGGTATAGATCCTGCAGAGCTGCTTCTCGTACACAACAAATCAAGATGTACACCTTGGCACAATGTCTCAAGGCTTTGGAGTAGCAGTATTTGTTAGTATCCCTCTTTCTACAAGAAGCTTACTTTCATGTTCCTGCCCTATTGAACCAGTGAGGATAACTGGCAGTTTGTTTTGGGAGTCCATCCAGGGAATTTGCTCCCTCTCCCCAAGGGGGAGCCACCACTTATGGGACTAGGAAGGGGACCTTCTTAGTGTGATGAATCCTATGGAGTCATCACTGATCCAAAGCCTAAAATCTCCTTCCAAGTGGCCAGTGCAAAGCAGCTGCTACCTGATCATGACCCTGGGAGTGGTGTTATGAGGTTGGACCACATGGGAGGAGATGGCTGTTGGGAGAAGTGGTGACCCTCAAAGGAGAGACACGGTATGCTCCTCTTCCATATGAAGAAGACTCTATAATTTCAGAGTTCCTGATGGCATATTGTCATTATTCAAATCCCTCTGTTTGTAAAATCCTAAAACTTGTCCTTGTCAACCATTCTAAATAAAATGCCATTCACACTTTGTGTGCATAACACCAGCATAACATGTTCTGTCTCTAATGGACTCTAACTCCCATAAAGCCTCAAGCACTGAAACGTGGAAGAGGAGGAAGGAATCAGTATGGAATGAAAGGAACATCAAACGCAACATGCAGACTAGTTGTCAGACTGGTAATCAGCTGCGCGGGACATTTAAATCTGATGAAGAACATCAATGGAGGAAAGGAGAGGAGAGCTGCAGAGAAGGCGAAGTGAGAAGCATGACCAACAGAAGGAGAGACGTGGAGATGAGCTGTGCTGGGAAAGTGAAGTGCTCCGAGGCAACCGCTTGGAGGTCGGCTTCACTGGAGGAACGGGAAACTGGTGAGAGAGCAGCCGGAGAATCGCTGCAAAGCAGACCGCTCCAAGAGACATGGTCTTGTGGGGCCGCTGTGGTTCCATCGGCGAGGAGTTGGAAAGCCGCTGCAGGAACCAAAAGAGGGTTTGTCCGACCAGGTAAGTCTTCCCAAAGAAAGCACTTTGCCTCAGTCACATGTCAGACCAGTGATTTGGCCCTGAGGAGTTGAGGGTCCCAGTGTTTGTTTGCAAACTAACAAACAATTCAATAGTTGATTTGAATAGCTACCAAATAGAGTGGAAAGGCAAGGACTGTACAAATGTCCTTATATGAGATATACATTTGGGGAAAATTGAAACAAACGTTGCCACCAGTCAATAGATGTTAATGAAGACATTGAAAAGCATGATGGCGCTGGAGAGATGAGTAGAACCCTGACAAACAGCCATCAACCACCCAAACTTGTGATTAGAAGAGAGATGTTTTTATAGTCTTCCTAAAAACCAGGTGGTTATGGATCTTTTTCACTTCAATAGGCAGCTTGTTCCACAGCTGAGCTGCTTCAACAGAAAAGGCACGTCCACCCAAACAGGAACGGCGAAATGATGGTACACAAATCAGGCCCGCTGACTCCGATCTTAAAGAGCGATTGAGAAGGTAGCAGGAAGATTTACCACGCAAATATTCTGCTCCCTGACCATGAAGTGCACGATAGAGGGACTTGAATTCAATACGCTGGGGTACTGGTAGCCAATGGAGTTGACGGAGAACTGGAGAGATATGAACACCATCCAGTGATCCAGTCACTACCGGAGCTGCAAAGTTCGGAAGCGCTGAAGCTGACGTATCAGCCCCTTAGGCTGTGCAAGATATAGAAAATTGCAGTAATCCAGTCAGCTATTTACCATAGCAGCAACCACCATCGGCCGCAAGGGAGATGTTATCAGGTGAAGGATTTGTTGAAAGATTTTCAGATGAAAGAAGCCAGATTGACAGAAAGATGATATCTGGGCTTCCATTAACAGAGTAGCTGTCATAATAGCTCCCAGATTTTATACTTTCACAGCAGGCACCGGAAGGAGGCCCAAAGAAGAGAACCAGAAGGTTGAAATCCAAACTGTAGGATCAGGGGGAGAGCCCACCACCAGTACCTCCGTTTTGTCACCATTTAACTTTAACCAGTTAAGGCCCATCCACTCCCCCATGGCTGTCAGGCACCTATGGAGGCACGACGATGCCTCGGTCCGATCAAGAACCAACCGGATCAGGATCTGGGTGTCGTCAGCGTATGAATAGCACCTGACGCCGAAGGAGCGGGTGAGACACACTAAGGCCCAGATGTATGTTAAAAAGGATGGGTGACAAAGCGGATCCTTCGGGAACACCGCAAGTGAGACAAGAAGATTCAGAAAGAAAAGGAGAAAGCAGGAGGGATTGAGATCTATCCTAGAGGAAATAAGAAAACCAGGCAAGGACCTGACCGGATATGCCGACTTGAACCAGCCGGGATAACTGGGTGGGATGGTCAACCTTGTTGAAAGCCGCTGAAAGATCTAACAATTCTAACAATATCAGGGCTCTGACACCCCCTGCATCAACCAGCCTGCCCAAGTCATCCTGTACAGAGACCAGGAGGCTCTCGGTGCCCCTGCCTGTCCGAAAGCCAGATTGAGCAGGGTTGAGACAATCAGACCGCTCCAGAAAAGAAGATGGGAGAGGAGAGACCAGTGCTTCCAGAAGTTTCATAAAGACAGGAAGAAGAGAAATAGGCTGGAAATTGGCAGGTATGGAAGTATCCAACGAGGGCCTTTTTAAGAGTGGAATTACTGTGGCGATTTTTAACTTGGGGGGGGGGGGGGAGAGAGATGGCAGAAGGGGGGGAATCAGCCCTGTTTGACAGGAGGAGAAAACAGCCTCCGTAATTAGCCCTATAATATCATGTGTGATCTCTTTCAGGACTCTTAAGGGGCACAACATCTGAAGGCGCACTTGACTTAATCTGAAGAAGGGCTTTAAGTACTGATTCTTCAGTAAAAAGGGGAAAAGAGGACCAGCCCGAGGTACCTGAAGCTGCGTCGCTTCAGAAAATGCTTTATGAAAGAGAGTTTCCAGCAACTCTAAAAGACTCTGACTACAGAGAACATTTTGGTTATCCTACCTGAATTAATCCAGGGAAAGTGAACCACTCCTGGATTCAAGGATTATTTGTTGAATTTTCATATTTGTTTTTCTATGCACTTTTCATTAAGTAAAATTCAGAACATTTACCTTGCACCTTTTATTTAAGTGTGAGGGTCAGATATAGTTTGGACACAAGGACTGGTTATATAATTTTGATGACAAGACTCAGACTGATCTTTAGCTTTAGTTTCCTACGTAGGGAACCTCTCATTAGGATAGGAATAGAAAGGCCTTTATCCACCCCTTTCGAGTTAACAAAATCTCTGATGTTGACTTTGTGTCCGTTTCTCAATTCTGACCCCTCATATGAGCTTAACACCCCCTAGGGGATAGGGCAAGCGGGATCCCACCTGGAGGGCCGTGGGGGAGTCCTCCTCTCTGAGGATAGGGAATCCCTAGAGAGGGATGTGTATTATCACCATTGTCTCCAGAGTCCCCTATGTTTGTTGGCTACATGGGTGTTGTGCTCTGTTCTGCTTCCCTTCTGGTGAGCACTAGTGCTCTAGGCCCCACAAGCCATCCACAGAAATACACGGAGACATGGATGAACTCAACTGCTCTTTATTACCCTCTACAGAGTTCTCCCTTCCTGGGCTCTCCTAGCCCCTTCCTCTTCCTTCCCCCTCCCCTTGTCCATGGCTTCCCTCTTCTTCCCTTAAGGTGGATCTCCTCTTAAGGTGGGGTGGCCACGTTGCATGTCACAACACCAGGGATTGATGAATGTAATGAGCTTTCAAGGCATGCATCTAAGGGTGGTGTGGTTTTTTACCCTCTGCAGGCACCTTACTCAAGTCAACTCAGAGAACCAGTCTCAACCCCCAACCCCTCTTCCTCCTCCCCCCAAGGGAAAAGGGCCCATGCATGTTGTTGTTAGGCCAGAGAGAGGCCAGCAGAACCACACAGCATTTTAGACAGCGTTCAGCTGCACAGAATCCTCAGCCAACGAGCCGCAGCAAGGTGTAAAACGGTCCTACGCAGATAGTCCAGCAGAAAATGCCTGAGTCTTCAGAGTGAGAGGAGACGTGAAGCTTTCATCTTGAAGTTGCTAGATGCTGGCAATAAGGGGGAAGAGGCTCCCATGACCCCATCAGAAGACAGCAAACCACGTGACAGCAAATGGAACGCCGTTGCTCTGTGTAGTTGGGCGGTGGGTGATACAAGTGATGCAGACCCCCTCAAGGGGATGAGATGGAGACAACCCCAAGAAGTGGTGAAAATTAACTGGGCACCTGTCAAACACATAATCCCATAGATGATTGGGAGTCGGATTTACCCAACCCAAAAGTATCCCACACCTAGAATTGGTATGAAGTATATGACGGAAGTAAAAGCCAGAAAAAAACAAAATGCGGGAAAAGCCACTAGGCTAACTGGAACTCTTTACTCAACACGGGGAGGTGAAGGAGATGATTGTGTGAACTGGTATTGGGACTAGGGTGCCCTTTTCGAAGCCAGAGACAGAATAAGGGGTCAGAATCCAGCCACCACTTAACCTTTGGGGCAAGAAGCCATTGCTTTGTTTTGTTTGATTGTTATTTCTTTTCTATATTAGTGAGAGGGATAAGAGTTGGGGGAAGTTATGTTCTGGATGGTGGACACATCGTATGTTTCTGTACATCCTGACGAGCAACGTTTTTACATATTTCTTTCCTTAGGCTAGGGCATAGATGATTAAGGACAGAGAGAGGTATTTGTGTGTATAAAAACTCATCAAACATGTCATCTTGTCAATGTCCTGGTTCTGCCTTACCACAGGAGGCACTCTCATTGCTCTTCAATATCACTTTAACACTGTGGGATTTCACAAAGTTGATAGCAGACCATCTTTTCAGGACTGGCAAACTACTCATTGGTGTAGGATTGTCCTTAAATCTGAGGAGGTCTTGCGAGATGCCTTCTCAGTGATTCCAGTTTATTAGATCGGGCCTGTTCGATCTTGGCCTTTCCACGTCAGGAGAGGATTTAATTTTGGAAACTATTAGATCCTGTCTGTGTTGACAACTGTGTTCTTGGTCCTCCTAGCAATGTTATCCGACTGCTGGGTCTGATCCCCTTGTGCGTCCTCCTGGTCCTACAAGCCTACCTCAGAATTAGCTTTCTTCAGTGAGTGCAGCATAATCTGTGTCCTACGTTTGTGGCAGTATGGATGAGGAGCGGCGGATTTCATCCCAGATCCTCAATTATGGTTGTGCCTGCACAGCTTCTTTTGGGGAATTTTTTTGATGACCTTAGCCACAGATGGCATCTAATTCTCTGAAGGGGTAGAGATGCTCCCCTAACAGATCTTTTGGTGAGTGGTGTGACAAAGTCCCATGACTTAAACTGGGTGATAGAACTGAGGGGACCATCTTAGACTGGGTAATGGGACTGGGAAAACCATAAGTGCTGGGTGCCACCACACGCTCCATGATGCAGTGCCTAGCGGAGGTAGATTTTGGATCCTACAGGATTCCCCAATCCATCTCCGCCCTTGAGAAAATTACATATCTGTTGAATCCACACGGACGCCACAATGCAACAAGAATGGACCGACCTTGCATGGTATAAGGACCACATAACAGGGGACAATTGGGGTAAGAATTAGGGTTCTAGAGTATCCCCTCAAGAGAATCCATATGGTAAAGGCAAAGGGGAGTATAGCCCTTGTGGAGATGCATATTGCTAGGGAAGAGAATCCCATACTTGTTCCACAAGACCACACCAAGACCACACCACACAGGCCTTTTAGAAAAATATGTCAAGCCTCAAATATAACCGCTCCTTGGAGAGCCATTGTCACCTCAAACCCCTACCCCAATGCAGCCTTTTTTGTCTATTCATGCGGGATAGGAATTCCTGCCCCCTGATAGAAATGATAATTATGCTTTTTGTGACCGTGGACCTAGAACAGTGTGGCCACTGTCACTCAGGACCCAAACCAATGTCAAAAACGCTGCCCAACACTTGTTAGCAGTACAACAACAAAGGCAGGGACATAGACCAAATGGATGAGAGGACTGTACCAACTTGGGAGATTGCAAACTAGTAACATTTAGAATTTGTTTCATCCTCGGCAATGTCAAGTAGTGGCTGTTCTGCTCCTTGCATATGCTCATGCCTGCGAGCTAGAGGTTGGATGTTCATGGATGCTAACAGGGGAGTTGACAAGAGATCTAGAGTTGGCATGCAACACCAGTACCAAAGCAGTGACACTAGTGTGAAAAGTAAAATCATGCACTCGCCTCATCAAGGCTCAATTTGCGACTCCACACCCAACCGCGCATCCAAAGGAGAAACAGCTGAGAAAGCACATTTGTAGTTTGAGAGTCAATTTCCACGCTCAGCAGAGAGGAGGATACAGCTGAGCTTGATTTGGCCATTGGCTAGTGATGATTGACTCTTGGCGAGTACAAAATGGTGGGATATGTGTATGTGTGCAATAATGGTGGCAAGTGACTTTCTATGGCTGGTTAGTAGCTTACAACTTAAAATTGTACCCCTGTAAATTTGTTAATTGAGTGCACTTATTTTAAAATGTGTTCAGATTCCAGTTAAAACACAAAGACTAGTCTGAAATGTGTGATCTTGTGTTCCGCTTGAGTGCTATCTACATGAGAATGGCTGAGCTCATCACTTGTCGTCGATGGAGCATGTTACTGCTCCAGTGTTTGACTGTTAAATTAATATATTTTTTGACAATGGGTTTTGAATTTCTTGAATTTTAAATATAATTCTACATTTTGTCTCATTTAATTAAATTATCATTTGCAATATTTATTATTGTTTCCAAGTTGGAGGGAAACACAGGCTTGCCGAGTTTCAAAGTTTTATATATTACATGAGCTGTGTAACATGCAGTAAAACCACCCACTGGGTTAGTAAACTGTCTCGTGATTAACCGGTGTGACAAAGTCACAATATAAATATCACATCCAGTACCTGATCTGCGAGAGAGTAGTAAGATAGGCAGGTCTATTCCTGAACAACTTGCAAATCCCATGAGGCAGCAACTAACCAGAAACCTCTGGGTCCTAAAAGACCCTGGTATTCAGGATTTCATATCCCTAGATGCATCATGTTTAGAGATCCAAAACCCAGAGCAGATTCTGGAGTGTCGTTCAGGGATTCAGGGAAGTATACACTATGTGGAAACAATAGCACATTGAGGGAGACCCCTTAGCGGCAGGTGCTATTCCTCATACGGAAAACCCCTAATTTATGCAAATCCCCTCCCACAGCAGCCCTGCTTCTTCCTTTTCTCCAAAGGGAAAAACGATTTTTCACAGGTGGGAATCTACTAGAGGTGTTCCTGTCCTTTGCGATGGCCTTTTCAACATGATGCAAGGCAGGAACAGAGCAGCTAACAACCAGCTCCTTTACATGGCATCTACTGAAAGAGATCCAAGATGGCGGAAAGCCTTTTGAAGACTTTCTTCCCCTGGCTTGGAAATGGGAGGTAATTATCCAATCAATTTAAAAGTTTGCCTCAGCCAATGGGACAACGTTGGGGGCTAAATCTCAAAGGCTAAGAAACACAGCCCATGTATTTTGGGCTGGGAGCTGAGGAGAAAAGCTTGCAGAGGGAGCAGGAGAGCCACAGAACAGGGCTCAGAAAGAGGGTTTTGCTCCAGTGAGGGGTAGTCCTGGAACCCGAGAAGAGGGGTGTTCTCCATCGAGCCCTTTACCCCAAAGGTGAGGTCTGCTCCATTAAGGGGGAGCGGCGTCCCGTAAACCCTAGAAGAGCATTGTGCTTCAGTGAGGTGGAGAAGGGCCCACAAATCCCAAAAGTGGAGTCTGCTCCAGTGAGGGGGACAGAAGCTCCCTGAACCCCATAAGAGTGGTGTGTTCCAGTTAGCAAGAGAAGGCCTGCCTGAACCCCAAATGTGGAGTCTGCTCCAGTGAGGGGGAGAAGAGTGGCCACCACCACCCTCTCAAACCGCAGAAGATATTTATGCTCCTGGGAGGAAGAGGTGACCAGTTGATGTCAGATGAGGGGTGACTTCAATGAGAAAAGTAGAACCCCTGGGACCAAATAAAAAGACTCGGACACAAGGGAGGAGTAAGAAGTAAAGGGAGAGAGAGTGACTTTGGCCCCAGAAAAGGGGATGCACAGCAGAAGAAGAGACCCCATTGAAATCAGAACAGGGGTGTGCTACAGTGAAGAGCGAGAATGATCAGGGCACTAAATCTCTGTGAGAGTGAGAATGGCATTATATCCAAAGGTGCGGACTGGTGAGCAGGGTGCTTTATCTCTGGGAGAGTGAGCAGGGCGCTTTATCTCTGGGAGAGTGTACAGGGCCCTTTCTCCCTAAGTTCGGACTAGTAATCATGGCACTATATCCCTGGGGATGGAAGGATGAGCAGGGCACCATACCCCTTCAGTAAAAGACAGGGGAGTATGCCCCTTGTTCCCAGAAAGAGGGGAATAAGTAACAGAGAGGAGGAAGTCCCCAATGAAGGGGAGGTATTTTGGGACACTTGGCAAAACAAGGAAGCCCTAAACCCTGAGAGAGGGTGGAGAGGCCGAAAGAAGTGATAAAGAGTGAATAATAGAGTGATCTTAATAGGGGAACCTGCTGTCTGGAACTTTCTGAATGCCTTTGTGTTTGCTATCCTTCGTTTATAATCCTGAGTTTAAAGACTATGTTTCACAAGAAGCTTTGTTACTGCCATCCTGAACACCTTTCTATGCAATCGTCTAATGTTCTACTTTTGCTTAATAAAATCCTTTAAGCTTATTCTGGTGTCAGTAGTTGCAACAAGTCTTCCTTCATGACTGATCACTTCGACTATTATAACCCTCAACTTTCACGTCTCCTCATGACCCTGCCATACTAGAGGCTCTCCACACTGACTGTCCTACCTTCTTCCTCTCTACCCGACCCATTAGGAAGGACGGTGGAGTGGGATTCCTGATCAGTAAGATCCTCACACTGCACCCTCTTTTAAATATTCCACTGTTCAACTCCTCCTGTGATGAGCCATGAACGGGACAGGGACACAGAGGACTCAGTTTGTGTCTATAAACTTTTATTTATTGAAAAAAAAGGGGTTGGAAAATGCCTCACTATCCCTACTCTACAAGGTTTTTCCCCTACCTCGACCATAAATAAATGTCTGTCCTTTGTCAAGATGTCCAACAAAATATGTCTTGTGTCAGTAATCCTATTCTGCCCCTCATACTCTGAAACTGATTCTAAGATGTAAGGGGCATTGCCTTTCAACTCTTGAAAATTGTTCACGTTTTCAGATCCAACTAAAAAGGTTCCAAATAGGCAATATTCTAAGTTCTCAGGGACAATGTTTCCCTTTCCCAGCTTTCGCTTCTTCTCCAATATATATCTAAGCATCCTAAGGGCATGAATCCTCCTAGGTACCCTTTTTACCATCTGTAAGAATTTCAAAGGTATGGCTCTTCCTTAAGTTTCTCACAGTTCATGATTGTAAGGCAGATAATCTCCTTGAGTTTCTTATCATTTATACACACTCTTGGATGGGACTGCTATACTCTTTCCAACACGTGTCTTCACTTGGTATGCATTCCTACCAGGCCTTTTATGCAATTATTCAAAAGTATTTATCTTCACCTGGTGTACGGTCCAGCCAGGGCTTTCTATACATTTACTTGTAAGTATTTATCTTCACCTGGTATACTCTGCTGCCAGGACTTTTTTTCAACAGTTATTTGTAAGCATTTACCTTCACCTGGTGTTCTTTCCTACCAGGACATTTCAACATTTACTTGTAAGCATTTACCTTCACCTGGTGTTCTTTCCTACCACAACTCTTTATACATTTACTTGTAAGCATTCACCTATCTTTTCATCCATGCCACAATACTGTTTTATTGGTGCCTTAACAGATTTTGGCTTATAAAGTTCACATTCATATTTCTGGGTCTTTTGTATACCGGGGTTCGGACCCTCCTTTGAGACACTTTGTTTACTTACTCTGACACCTGTGGTGTGGGTTTAATAACCTGTCCCTAGTTTACGTTACTAATATATTGCCTTTTTCAATGGTTTTGTTGAACTTCTTCCACTTCACTTTCACAAAGCGGCACACTTGTTTATGCAAACCGGTAACCAGTTTCACATCCTTGGGCTTACTGTTTGCTTTGAGTGCTCTCAGCGCTTCTTGGTTCCTTCTCTCTGCGGTCCGGTTCGGCAAGCGTCTTGCGAGCTGCTGTGCCTCCACCCTGCTTTTCCCTGTCAGGCACAGTTTCTACTGCTTTGGGTTGTGTGCCGGTGGGCTTGCCGCTGTCCTTTGTCCTGTTCCGTATGTGGGTTCTGCCTCTGCATCCGCGCCTTCGCCTCCTGCGAACTACCCAGTATCAGCCCGCACTGTGTCAAGCTTCAGCATCTGCAGCTCTCCTCTTATGCCGGTTGCATACCATGTCAGACGCCATGCCCTCTGGCTTCTGCAGCCCACCTTACTCCTTCTTTCTCCCAGCTTCTGTAAATGCTCTTTAAAGTACCCGGGCTGCTCTAAGAGTTTTCAGCGACTAGACCATTCTGTGGGCTTGCCAGTCTTTGTGATCCTCATTACTCTGTCTCCCTTCCTCGTCCAAGTGGTGTCCAGAATCTTTTTCTGTGTCATTGTGAAGTGTTTAAATTGAGTCTGGAACGGGTTGAAGGAGAATGTCACAATATGCTGTTAAGGTATGGGGGATTGATGGTACTTCCTTAAAAGGGAATAGAGGGTATGTATCTTCCTCCATTGATATCATCCTTCCTCCCTGAGGATCCCCTCTCCCCAGGTCATTCTCCCTCATATAGCCACCCACAGGGTCAGGATCAGGTAGCGGCTTCCGCCCCCTGGCCACGTGGGACGAGGCTACCCCAGGGAAAGCAGTGATGACATCCTCTGATTCATCACACTTCCTACTCATCTCACTCTTCTGGCTCTCTATCAACTCCCTGGTCTTCAACAACTTCTTTCCTGACATGAACCTTCTCCTTGCGCCACTTCCCACCGAAATCCCCATTGTCATGTTAGGGGAGTTTAACATTCCCAAGTCTTTTGCAGCCTCCTGCCTTGAATTTAACTAATCCTACCAGCTTACCCACTCTGGTGGAACTCTCTTCACCTTGTCTTTCTCTCCAACTCGCTCTTCTCCTCTGACACCTCTATTGACCCCTCTCCCTCTAATAAGTCTATTCTTCACTATAGCTATGTTACTTCAGCCTCTACTCCTCCTCTACCCTTATCCCCTCTTTGATGACCTAGCGAAAATACATTTAGGACTCTGTTACCTCTTACCTTAATGTGACAATCTCTCCTCTCTCACGTCTCTCTGCCCTATTCATATGTCTTCCACATTGATCTTGCTTTTTCTGAATTTCACTTGACACTTATGACTTCCTCCACACATTCATCCCTTCCAAAAGCTTCCCTCAACACAGTTCTTTGTGTAGTCCATCTAATTTCCTGTCCTCTGTTCCTAGTCCTTCCTCTTCCTTTGCTCCACCTCTTCTTGAATGCTCTGAACTGCACTCCGGCCTATAACTGGAAGAATCTCGACTCAACCAAAACTCTGGGATCTGTCTGTGAACTTCCAGGCTGTCCTGTAACTGCTCCTCTCTCTGTTCTGGCTGAACTGCCGACACTTTAAACTAGTTCCTCTTGTCCTTTCGACTCAACTGTTCTTCTGGTCTTATCCTATCGGAACAGAAAGACATGCTTTAGGGTGGAGAATGCACTGCCCTATTTGTATAGGAACAAAGATCGATATTTCGTTACACATGTCAATTACAGTGCTTGCTTCGGGTGGGATAGTAATGCTCGCCTCCTTGTCTTTAATAGAATCAATACTCCCTGCGCAATTAGCAGGGGTAATCTTAATTCTATGTCAAGACCGGAGGCAAGCATTATGCTTGTTCAAAACTTCCCATTACTCTCACTGACTGGATGAGCTTAAAGTAAAAGGCCTTGAAAGTGCTACCGTTCGCCCAGTCTGCTGCTTGCAAAATATCCTGTAGCGTTGCACCTTTTGCTAAAGCTTTGGAGGCCATGGCCCCTCTCACTGAATGTGCCCCAAACTTAGTTAGGTCTATCCATGCTGGTTGCACCCATCTAGCTATGGTGGCTGTTGCTACCACTTTGTACGGTTTTATCCTTCCTATTAGCAATTTAGTTTCCCCAGCCGGGCGCAATTCTGCCATTTTATTTTCATACTCCCTTATGCATGCTGCTACGCACCATTTAGGGTGCTCGTATAAATAGGGATATGAAACCGATGTAGACCCTGTCTTTGGCCTCCTGACGAGGCTGAAGGTAAGACCCTGTGGTCCGAAGGTTTTCCTATTTATGTCAAGGGCCCATACATCTGCTACTCTCTTTCAGGTGTCTAGGCATAAGAGCATGGCTAGCTTGCCTAATAACTGTTTCAAAAATAGGTATCTGTTTGCTGACCAGCTATCGAGTAGCTTCAGTACTACTGTCAGATCACATAGGTGGGTGTATTTTGGTTTTGGTTGCTTTCTAAAATGGACTCTTTATGAGTCTCACTACCACTTCGCTCTTCCCTACAGGCATTCCATTCACGGGTAGATGCCCTGCAGGGTTAGTGAATCTATACACTCCTATTGTCTGGCATGCTTTCCCGTCCTGCAACAGTTCTGCTAGGAAATTTAGGATCTCTACTACAGGGTCAGAAACGGGATGCAGATTTATCCTTCTGCACCACTGTGAACATCTGCCCCAAGCTGCGTCGTAGCTCCGCTGTGTGGAGGGTGCCTATGATTCTGCGATGAGCTGCGTAGCTTGCTCCAAAATACCGCATAGGGCCCAGTGTTGCCTGCTATCCTGCATGCCATTAATGGGAGAGTCCCTATCACTCTCAGAGGATGAAATGACCCAACTGGGTCTGTGAGTAGGTGTTCGTCTGCTGGTAGGATTCTTGGGTAATCGGTCAGCAGCTCCATGAGCGCTGGGAACCCAACTTGTGATTTTCATACGGGCGCTATCAGAATCAGATTCGCTCCTTCCCTGCATGCTTTCGCTAATACTCTGCTCAGCATCATAAATGGGAGAAAGGCGTAATGCAATTTCTCGCTCCAGTCTTGTAGGAAGGCGTCTGCTCATTTCTCTGTCAGATCTAACCTGCAGCTGAAGTAGCTGCTCTTCTGAGTGTTCATTCTAGACGTGAACAGATCTGTGTGCACTGGGCCCCACAGCTGTTCTATCTGACGGAATGTCCCCACATCCAGCTTCCAATCGCTAGAATCTGACAGGTACCCGGGAGTTCCAGTCCGCTGCCACGTTGAGTGTTCCTGGGAGATAATCTGCTGTCACTGAGGTCCCCGATTGGAGGCAGTAGTGCTCGACGTCTTTGGCTAATTCTGCTAGGAGTCTGGATTTTGTGCCTCCTAGATGATTGATATATCTAACTGCTGAGATGTTGTCCATCTTCAACAGAATACATGAGTTTACTTTGTTCTTCGCGAAGGCCTGGATTGCGAAGGATCCTGCCAACAGCTCTAGGCCATTTATATGCAGCTGGAGCTCTACTGAGCTCCATTTCCCCCCGATCTCCACCGTCCCGCACCAGATTCCCCAGTCTGCGCCGCTGGCATCTGATTGTATCCTAGATCGGTGCAGTCGCCAAATATGGCTTTCCCGTTCCAGGCGTCCATATTCTGGAGCCACAATCTTAATTCTGTCCTGGCTTCTAGATCTAAAGGTACTGCTTGATGATATTTCAGTCCTTGTAATTGTCTTATCTTTAACCTCTGCAGGGCCAGGTGTAGTTTAAGGGTCCTGGAAATATAGCTTGAAAGGATGATGCTAAATGTCCTACTTTCCTCTCTGGCGTCCTGAGGGACCCAATTTCTCTGTCGAGGCATACCCTTATCTCTCTTGATGTCTCTTACTTTTCTGGCTGGTAATTCCAGAGTCGCTAATTTGGTGTCCACCACGAATCCGAGGAAGTCTATCCTCTTCGACGGGATGGTGTCGTATTTCTCTCGGTTCACTAGGAATCCTAGCGAAGAGACTAGTTTCCGTACCCATTCTGTCTGATATCGGAGAGTCTCTTTGTTGTCTGCCAGTAACAGTATGTCATCCAGGTAGATGATCATCCAAATCCCTTTCTCTCTGATCAGTGCCGCTACTGGCCTCATGAGTTTCGTAAAGGCCCATGCTAGGCCGAAAGGCATCGTAAATTGCCAGTGTCATTCGTCCCAGGCGATTGCTAGAAAGGGTTGGTACTGCTCTTGGACGGGCACTGTGAGGTACGCGTCTTTGTGATCGATCCTTGTAAGACAGTCGCCTTGTCTTAAGGTGTCCTTCAGCTGATGGATCCCTTCCATTTTGAAGTGGCAGTAACTCACCCAGCTGTTTAGCTCTTTCAAGTTTATCACTGGCCTCACTTTCTCTTTCCTGCGGACCAGGAACATATTTCTTATGAATTTTGGCACTGTTCTGCATGGTTTTGATGGTTTGTTTCTAAACAAGGAGGAGTTTGCTGTGTAAGCTCTCTCCCTCCGCTTGGGCTATGCGTACGGGGGATGGGGGTGCTTTTGGTGTGGTTCTTGCGTGAAGTCTAGGATGAACCCTTTGGCTGTCTGTACCACCCAGGTGTCGCTGGAAAGTGCGTGCCAGTTCTGCCAGAAGTTTCATTTCCTCTGGTGCTGGTGGGTATGTTGTGTGGCTCACCTGCAGGGAAGTTCTGTCCTCTTCCTGGTCCTAGGCCTTGGCAACCTCTCGGGAATCATCCCCTGGTAGGGAACAAGGAACCTTGCTGTTAATTCTCCCAATAGTGGGCTCTGTCTTTTTGAGGCCTCCTCGTGCCTTGATAGCGATCGGTCGCTCGGCCTCGATAGCGACCGGTCCCTGTGAAAACCTTGCTGGGAAATATTTTACTGATTGAAGCCTGGGCTTTTTCTAGGGAGGTGTATGTGCCCACAAATCTCCCCCTCTCCTTCCCGAAGGTCTCTCCGAAGAGGAGTCCTTGTGACGATTCGCCTACCTCGTATGAGGGTAGGTCTCCTAGCTTGGAGTCTATTTTTAATAATAGTCTCCATATTCTCTCGGAGGAGATGGTGCAGTTTGTGTTACCTAAGGGGCATACTGCTCTCTGTGCTCAATTTTCTGGGTCTCCGGATCTACTTCTTCTCCGGTGTCTCTGGCCCTCTCCGCCAGATCCATGAATTTGGCTAGTGGTCCTGCTATGTCTAGCACTTTCTCCTGACAGCTCTTCCATAACCTGTCAATTCCTTTTCGAGGGTCTCTCGACGTTTTGGATACAAAGGCTAGCATTTTGGGGTCTAGCTCGGGGCTTCTGCCACTTTCGCTAGTAATTCGGGCCTCAGGGATTCCGCCCTAATACGCTGCCTCACCTTTCTCGAGTGCTTTTCTTAGCCTTTGTATCATGTACTTAGTCACCGAGGGGATGGCTGCCAGTCTGACGTTCTGGGGTTTCTTATGTTCTCGGGCTCAAACATGTCCGAGATCTCTTCATTACTTTCTAAGTGTTTTTCTTTTCTAAGTCTTTTGGTTCTGGTGGGTTCTAGGCCCCTTTTCTCTGTTCCCTCCTCTTCCTTTTGCGAGGAGTGTGGGGTTTCTAGAGGATCTTCCTCTAAGTCCTCTTTGTCATTTCCCATATTGTATTGTCCTCACCTGGGTCGGGGGTCGTGAGGTTCTGGCACTGCCGACTTGTGTAGGAATGGCTCCTTGAGTTTATTGAAAGGCATTGGCAAGCTCTGGGGCCTTGTTGTTAGGGAGAATTCTCTGTTTAGGCTGAATTTCCTAACCTAGTGAGTCCCCCAGCAGCTTATCTGGATTTTGGGGGTTTATTTTTTTCTCCTGCCAAGAGTGAGACTCTTTTACACTCACTCTTTGATTGATCTGAGTATGTGTTTCTTTGACTGTAGATGTGTTTAATGGGCCTTTTACTCCATAGGGCTTCATGTGTTTTTGTGATGTGTGTTACACAGCACCCTCAGTGCAGTAACACAGGGGTGTCATAGTGACTCCCCAGTATAGACTCCATACCCTGGGACTGACTACTGTCTCCCAGGGTCTGTAAAGTCACCATTGACTTTACTAGTCTTAAATTCTGAACAGAACCAGTACAAACCATCATATTGTGGACATACTGGCTGGGGCAATTTGATTGCCCCGGGGTCTGTTAGTCGAGGGGGCACGTCTCCGTCCCCCCTGATCGAGTTTTGGCTGGTGGCAGTGGATACTACTTTTTATATTCAACCGCAAATATTTCTCTATGGGATTTTCCCATTGTTCGAGGCTACTATCTTTATTTATTTAATTACGATAGCCTCGACCATACCGCCAGTTTATTTAATTAATATTAATTCTGCGGTTGGTATTTTTTGCCAAAACCCGGTTCTAAAATGTCTCTTCTGTGACTCCAACCCAAGTCGAGCCCTTTGTTCCACTTTTTTGGCGGGCTTCTCCACAGAAGCCCTCCAAAGTGGTGCCATTCTGTCTGGGGTACTTAGGAGGGGTGGAGGGGGATTTAGGCACCCTGGACTGAGTTGCATAGGCAACTCAAGTCGCACTCTGTCCTGATTGGCCCACGTGGTGAGCCAGAGCAGGGCTTTGGGGACTGGAACTTCAGAAGTCACCACAGGACCTAAGAATCCGACGAGGGAGAAGCTGAGCCGACCTGCCACGACGATACCACCGGTGGAGCCCTGCTGGACCGTCTCACCACTTTTCCCAACGACAGAGCTCTCCCGCCGGAGAGTCTTCTTCCTTTGACTGGTGGGGATAACCAGTTTCACCGTCTTTTCGCCTTCCCGACGTATCTCGTGGGCGCCTTGCCTGTGCCAAGCACCCCGGCAACCGGGATACCATGTTTTACCACAACCGCGAATTAAAGGGTAATACCTTTAACCGGAAGACTCCGCGGCTGGTTTCTTCCCTGGCAGTGCAACGACCTTCATCTTTCCTCCAAGTCGAGATCTTCTCTTCCCCTGGGCGACGACGAGACTTGCACCCGCTGCCAGGAACAACTGCCACCGGTGGAGGATCCTTCGCACTTAAGGTACCGTGTCCCGCCTGGCTTCCCTTGCCACCGACTGTACGGGGTAGATTTAGCCCCCGGCTTTCGAACCTGGGTTAGCCTGGGACACCCTGGCTAAACTTTTCTGAGCCTCTCTAAACTCTTTTCGAACTCTCTGCAAGACTTTCTAAGCCTAGTGTAACTGTGTGACCTTGGGCGCATTTGTGCTCTGCTCTCTCCAAGAGTGGGCCCGGCCTATGGACTTTGGCTCACAAGTGACTTTTGCTCTTCGGCCTTGCTAATAGTGTTCCTAAAGCTTAGAGTGGTGTACCTTCTCATATTCTGTCTTTTTCCCTCCCTTCTTCATGAACTTGTTGGAGTGCCATCTATAGTTAAGCACTCACCTCTGTATGAAAATAAGTGGTGTTAACTAAGACTTATCTGATAAGGTATAAGGGTTGTATGTATTATAATAGTAACTGTGTTTAGAGTGTTTTACAATAAGAGTGCTGGAGTGTTTCAAACAGTGTGTTTTTAAATAAATAATTATATACTTTGATACCAAAGCTCTGGTCAGTGTTTGCTTGTATTATTGTGTCTAAGTGCCTATTGTGTATACTTTGCATACTGCCTAACTCTTCTTGAGGGAAGTCTGACTGCTCAGCCACAGCTACCAGGAAAATCTGGGTGGTACAGACTGCTACCAAGTGGGTTTACTGCCAAACACCTGTAGTCCTAAATCTTTTGCAGTGTTCTCAAAGGGAACTGCATAGGTTTCTGCCTAACACTTGTCCACCCGTATCATTGACCCATGGGGTTGCGGGGAGTCGGGTCAGAAGAGGCGCACCGAACCCTTAGGTAACTGGGCGCAACAGAGTACAAAGGATACTTAAATCTTAGTTACATAATAGGGGGGAGTAAGCTAATGTACATACATTGCATAGTTACATAATAGGGGGATACGCTAAGGTACATACATACATTGCATAGTTGGAAGATCAGGTATGGTTCATACATACATGAATACAAGAATCGGGGTACAATACAGTAGGGGGCCGGGTACAGAGGTACAGGCGAATGCAGGAGGAGGTTCAGAAAGCTGTGAAAGATGTGTTTTCTTTGGTGCTCTTTTCCCTTTTACTCAGGAATGTTTCTATTGTGGTGAGCCTGTCTTGTAGAGGTTTCACCCCTTGAGCCACAGCCTCCACCAGCGAATTACCCAGTACCTCTTTAAAGCTGTGAGCTAGCTCCTCTGCCTGCTCTTCTTCACTCCACTCAAACTCTGACATTGTTACTGGGTTCTTGTGCCAAGATACCTGATCTCAGGGTTTGTGACACGTCTAGCCTCTGAGTCAATGTCTGAGTCTCTACCATTCACCTGGAAAGGACATTGCCTCACCTCATTCCTCTTGCCTTGAAGGCTTATGTGAGTTTCAGTCCCTCTTCTTGACTTTGCTCTAGATGCTGGCTTCTAAGGTCCATTACTCCACGACTTAATCACAACGGGTTCTTCCAGTAGACTGGCCTGCTGTCATTGCTGGAAAAGAGAGATAGAGAGGGATCACAAACCCATGCCAAATGTATTCTAGAATTCCTGCCCTTATACCTCTCTAATCTGACAGTAACCTACTGGTCTATGTCTCGTTCTTGCACCCACAGACCATTGCTGACTAGGGCGACCTGGCCCGCTGAAACCTTCTTATTTTCACTACTTGAGACCTGGTTTTTGGCATTTTCTTCATTTGTGTGGCTGGTTCAATAGCACTTTCGGACTGTTCCTTGTCACTGCATTCTACCTCCTCCACTTTTCTCCAGTCTTCTACTTTCTCCTCTCTATGATTTGGCCCTTGACATGGTCACTTCATTCTCCCCCGGGAACTCCCTTGTGTCTAACCTCACGACCTCCACTTCTCTTGTCTCCTTCTCTGCTGTATCCTTCAACTTTTCCTTCCCACCACCTCTTGCCAGTTCTCTCCTTCAGATGTTAGTACCTCTGCTTTGGTCTTCTTTACAATGGCCACATTGTGTCTTGATTTTATCACATTTTACTTGATCTTGTCACTGCCACCTCCTCCTCGATGCTGTGACTCCTGATGTTGCCATCTCCTTCTGTCCACTCTCCCCTCCCGATATTTCCAACTCTTACTTGTGCCACAACTCTTATTATGATGTCACCACCTCCTTCTGTGCCTCTCTGCATATTACCACCTCTTACTATTCACCCTCTTGGTTGATGTTGCCACTTTTTTCTTTCTGCCACTTGTCCACTTCTAATCTTACCACCTCCTACTGGCTCTTTTCTCCTGTACCACCTCCTGTGAACTAAATACTCATGATGTTATCACTTCCCCTGATCTCTCTGACTACAACTATTTCCTTCTGATCACTCTCCCCTCGTAATGTTATCACCTCCTCCACCTCTTTGCTGCCACCTCTCTGCCACTCCCCAACCTATTGTGTTGCTCCAAGTTTAACTTTTTCCACCTCTCTCCAACATCTACCCTTCTCCAAAAAATAAGCCTCTTGTTCCTGAATTCCACACCACTCAATTGAGGTTGACCAGCTTTGTACTGGGCTCTCCCCTCCCTCTGGGTTAACTTTTCAGTAAGGGTCTGCTCCTGTGAGCTGTAAGTGAAGGAGGTATGTCATGGCTATCCTCCTCGTTCACCTGGGGCTTCCTGAGGCTCAGGGGTTTGAACTGAGCATCCATGTAGCCTGACTGCAATCTTGGATTTGAAACTCGCACTTATGACTCATAGTGATATTCCCTTTACTGAGGTGTGTTTGGTGTGTGGCTTAAGGACTGTGATTCTGTGGGGTACGTTTTCTTTACATTTTTGAAGAATTTGTTATACTGGGCGAGTGTGGAACATGACAGTTTACCGCGTGAGAGAGGCACTGGTCAGTGAACAACGAGATGGTTGCTCTGTCCTCTGAGTCAATTCTTCTGCGCTTGGAAGGCCACAGGTCTGACTTATGGTGTGCACAGAGCTGTGGCATTCAGCACAAGTCCTGCAGATCCCAGAGCACACCTACTGTGCTTTGTAGAGTAAATTAGTACTGATAGAGACGGAATTGCTTTCTTTGCCAGTCTTGCAGACATAGGGCCTCATTACGAGGTTGGCGTTAACTCGCTGGTGCAACCAGTGGGTTGCAGCCGACCCCGTAACACCGGATCCGCCACCTGACTTCTCGGTGCCATTGGGACATTACAAGTCGCGGCGGAGCGGGAAGTCAGGCGGCAGGTTTTGTAAGTACCCGTTACTTTGGAATTCCATAGTACTCCATGGGAACGGGGACTCTTAAGCACCGGCACTGTTGCTAACGGTGTCAGTGCTTCCATGGCAACTCTGTCTGTCGGGGCCGCTGCGCCTGTCAAGGTCAGATTTGTTGTGCGCAGCGGCCCCGGAAGGCAGACTCGTAGTGTGATGTCCGGAAACAAGGGTGCTGATGAGCCTACCGGCACTCTAGTTTCCGGGCCGCCACACTCGTAATGAGACCCATAGTCTAAAAAGGAGCTAGTTTCTTTTTTAAAACAAGAGATTTGGATGTCTAGGGAGAGCCTGGGATTTTGTTAATTTGGGAAAGCAGACCTTTTCTTCATCTTGTAGAGGAGTGTAGTGTTCAGACTTTAGGGTTAAGTTTTTAGGGCTGGTTCTCTCTGACCAGCATGTGATGCAAAGAGGAGCCGGGCTACTGGTACTAGCTTGAAGTGAAGCAATGTGACTATCCCCTGCCATTTGCCAGAAACCACAGCAAAGCAACCAGGGGATCCTCTGTATACTGCTCCCTCGCCCAACATCCCCTGTCTCAGGGTGACGCATATTGCTCCCTAATTCACTGCCATGGTGGTCCCCAGAACCAGACAGGAGACTTCATCAAAGTGCATTAGGTTGTGAAGCATTTCAATGAAGATTGAAATTATATTCATTTCAAAATGTATAATGTATTTGGGGCGTAAGTGCATCAACCTAGATAACCTGTTATTTGATTTGAATTCAAAAGTGATCTGACATGCTCCGGAGGTATGGTTCAGCAAGACACCAAATTCTGGTCTGGTCACAGAGTGCATTAAGACATAATAATTGTTTAAAATGAGCTTTACAGTATATAGGGAGCACAAGTTGTTCTTGGGAAGTTGAGTGATTCAATATGCTCTGAGCAGGTCTGCTACTTTCTTGCTCCCGCACGTATCGACAAACATTCATTTTAAAAGTGATATATCCCAAAAGTGTTTCCTTGTCCAAAATAAGTGTGTGTTTTATCTTGTTCAGGTGTCAAATGAAGTGGCCACAAAAGGAATCTGCAAGCAAATGCCAGGATACTTCAATTTCCTGCGAAAACGTTTTTTCTTTAAAACAACTTGAAGCTATGTAAATATTCTGATTGTCTCTGTCGAGAAGATCTCTATATGGCTCCATTGTACTGTGGTGTTCTGCGTGTTCTCTGGTCTGAGCAGTAGGAGAATATGACATGTTGAATACTCTGCTCCAGTTTCCAAAGTTGCCAAAACTCAGGTTATTTTACTATTTGTGGTGCTGGGAGTATGGGTGTAGCAGTTTACTTAATGGATTTCTGGGGTAAGGAATCAATTTTCTGTAAATAGTGTCTGAAAAATGAAACTGGTTTTGCAGTTGCACTGACTTTGGATCTTTGGTGCTTTATCTGTTTCCACCCACAGTTCTGTGTGCACTTAAATTCACTGGGAAAATGTGTATGTGCTTGTGTTATATAGCTTTCAACTTATTAGGACATGTTGCATGTGTTATTAGGACCGTCATGCAGTGGAGGCAGGATCTCTGCCCAAGTTTTGTTGACATTCTTTTCTGCCAGGAATCCTTTCTTTGCACATGGCTTTTTTTTAAATGTATTTAGGTGATTTGGTTAAAAAAACATTTTCACCATAAACAATTCTTTACACAACATTAAAAGAACGTTAGAAGGACATTATACAATTACATATTCATAAAAGAATCAATAAAAAACGATCTATAATCAAAATTAATTACCATCACATATATTCTTATTAAGATATGTTTTCCAGTATTATGCAAATATGAAACACAGCAGCATTAAGGATAGATCTCTCCCCAAAGAATATAGTAGCCCAGAATTGGTCTCCCACTATGTTTTCTAGCTTGTTCACACATTTCCTGTATTCCTTCTTATATTTCACTTCTAACACAGGACAAGATGTTAACAAATGGCGTGATGTTTCCACTGCTGAGAAACCTATCCTACAAATTCTCAAGTGATATTGAATCTTCGACCATGCTCAACGACCCACATTTGTCGGGCGTTGGTTGAAACGTAACCACATAAGGAAACATCTGATTTCCTTGACCTGTTAATATACGTGAAGGGATCATCCTTCGGAACTTTACAACACATATTCCTGATAAGATGATTTGTGGGATAGATAAGATACCCTGTTGCTTCTAACTAATTCAGCTGCCTTTTGTTTGATCTCTTTACGGGCCATGCTTCTATTTATAGGAAGACATAATTTAAAACGAATTTCATCATGAAAAACATTTACATCATTCAACCATTCATTAAGCACACAACCGTTTGGATTTCCCTTGAAAATATCCGAGAGGTTTGCATAAAGCGATTAGTGGTCGAAGTGTGCAAAAAGAAGTAGTGGAACTATGTTCCCTGCTGGCCTGCCCCCGCTCCCTACAAACCCCACTGCCACGCCCCGCGCATAATAATAAAAAAAAAACACCTGTTTTTAAAGGGAATGTTCAGTGAAGTGCACTGAAGTGCAAGTTTAAACTTCTTTGTACACTTTTATTTTAAAAGTAAACCATTCCGTAATGGTTTCTTTTTAAAAATTAAAGTATAGGAACAGTAATACTTTTTGTTTTAAAGAAGAGGAGCACCGCTCCCGTCCACTTCGAAAGCGATATGTGATTATTCTCTTAAAAACCGCTTCAGGCAATTTTCCGTCCAGTGTTTAAAGAAGTCAGACTGAGTTCTCTACAAATAGCCTCATTTGGATTTGTTTTCAAGAGTCCCAAAGCTGAGCGCCATCATTTCCATCTAACATTTTTAACCAGTGGACTTCCTTACTGTGGAACACCTCTAGTCCATATTACACACTAGGAACAATACTGGCCTTGTAAATGTTTAACAAACCTTCAGCTGAGTAGCCATCAACTTTTGATACAAAAGCCTTGATTGCGCTCTACATTTGTTTTTGTATCTTTGCACTAATATCATGGGCTATCGAAGTAACACTGCGGGAATCCTATGTTGGGATACCTAGATAGATGTAAGTCTTTAAATTTTCCAGAGGGGAGTAGTCAGTTTTCCATACAAAGCCATGGTCTTAATTTCTGCCTGATCTGATTTAATAATCATGATCTTGTTTTCTTTAAGATTTATTCTTAGGTTATTAATTGCAAATAATAGTTGTAATGCACATAATCTGTGTTGTAAGCCAATTGGAGTATGCTGTATAATGATGGTGTCATCCGGGTATGAAAGCCAGCTCATGGTTTATGGATGTTTCTCTGCAAATGCTGATTATCTATGTATGTTAGTGCCACATCTCAGTGACTACTGGCCGGAGCCCTATTAGATCCAGTCAACTGGAGTGATAGCTCAGCTTGATTTGGCTGCTGCGTTGCCCTTGAACTAATTTATTTGCTTCTAAATTGGGACTTTGTTCCTTATAAATATTGGTAGGATATGTTAATTGGGTTTGCATCTCTTCTAGATCATCTTGCCCTATTGATTTGGGCAGTGTCTTTCACGTCAAGGCTCTTTCGTCCCAAGGCTCTGGGGATTCTAACAGATGGCTTTATGTACCCTGTGTTTTTTCATTTTTTTCTACTCTTGTTAATGCCTGTGGTCATGCTGAGAGACTTCCTTCCCCAGAAGTCCTATCTACCTTTCCTGCGTGGTAATGGACATTGTGTTAAAAACCTATCTGCTTATGTTACCTGTGTTGCCATCTATTTTGGTCTTCTCTTTGTTCATTCTTGCTAGGCTCCCATCTCTGTGGCTATGTCTAATTATGCTGGTTGATGGCAGCTCTTGTTGGCTGTCCGTTCATTCTTGCTAGGCTCCCATCTCTGTGGGTATGTCTAATTATGCTGGTTGATGGCAGCTCTTGTTGGCTGTCAACATGGACTTGTATACTCAGTGAACCTGGATCTCATTTTAGCAGGTGCCTTTGCTCATGTTATGGGTAGTGCCATGTGTGCGAGTGCATATCCTCTTCTTTTGACTGGAGTCCCATTTTGGTCATATCTGCTTGTGGTGGCTAGCCTCCCATCTTTATGGTGTCTTTATGCTCTATCTCTATGATTTATTTTCTCTGTGAGCCTGTGTTCACATTGACCAGGGTCCTCTCTATGTAGGTCTCTTTGCTCATGTTGTAAGAGGTTCCATAGCATTGGGCCTTTTCTTCTCATGTCAACACGAGGACTGTCAATCTGAAAAAGTTCTCTTCTCATATTTGATGATGTCCAACTGGTACGATCTCTCTTTTCTGTTTGTTGGACTTGGATCGCTGGGAACATTTGGCTTCTATGTTGGCCAGGGCCTCATCTCTTTGAGCTTGCCTTTGCCTACGTAGCTGGTGATTCTTTATTCTGCTCATGCTGGCTGATTCTCATATACGTGGACCTCTCTTTGCTCCTGATAAGGTCCTATCTTGAGTCATTTCTTATCTTGTATTAGTTGGGTGCCCTTCTTCATTAGTCTCAATGTATTCTTGTGTCAGAAGTACCTTTTTCTGTCTTCTCCTCCCTGGCTATGTTTGCTAATGTTCCATCTTGTGAGCTCATCTATGTTCTTCATTTTTTCAGATGCACATTCTCTATGGGGTCTCTGTGCTCATGTTGGCCGCTGTCTCATGTCGGTTGGCATGTGGCTGTATGTTTAAGCTGGGCCTTTGTTTGCATGTGTTGACAGGTGTCCTATGTCCATGGCCCATTCTTTGTGCTTCTTTACTTAGGGCTCCGTTGTGTGGGCCTCGCTTTACTGTTTTGGTGAGCGTTCCATATCTAGAGAAGCTTTCTGAAATTGTTTTGGTATACTCCTAGTTTCATGGATCTCTCTGTGCTCTTATTAGCTAACCTCTCATATAGGTGCGCATGTCTGCTTATGTAAACTCAGTTCTCATAGGGCACGTTTGACATGGGTAGGTCTTGCCTCCGAGGTCGGGTGCTAAACGTTTCTTAGATATGCTGAAATTTCTTCTGCGCTTGTTCTCATATCTGCTCCCCATTGATTGACATCACAACTTAACTATAGTCCAATGTGTGTGGCATACTCTGTTTATGGTATTTGCTTAGCCGGTTTAACTTTAAATCCTATGCAAATTAAGATTGTGACAATTGAATTATCTAAATAATAGTACTGGAACTGTAAATGCAATCATTTCAATGTTAGGTTTGTCAAATTAAAAAGAAGGCGTGAAAACAGGAACACTGTGCCAAAATTACAACTATTGTATTGCCAGCCCTGCGCGCTCTGGTCTGGGAGGCTCTTTACAACCCACTGTCATTGCCCAGCATTCTTCAGATTATGTATCGTTTCAGATGTATTAGCACTGTCAGTATCATCAGAGGCGCTTCCTGCTGTATCAGAAGGGCTGCATCAAAACACACGAGATGTTTATTACACATTATGATACAATTGTGTATGTTTAATATATTTCCAATAAAAGCCTGTTGAACTAAAGTACAGGTAGTCTGTCCATTTTATTAGCTGCACCCGAAATCTGCCTGCAGTATACAATTGTCTATCGCTGATTTTAGGTGTTTTATAACTTTTAACCCCCCCCCACTTGACAGAATCCTCGCCAACCTTTCCAGAGCAATTGCCTGGCTCTAGGAGGAGAACGCCTGTAGAGGAGCAATCAGAACATGCAACTTTTCTTTGTTTTCCTTTTACACCTCAGAAGAATATATTGCTCAAGCATGACTTGGCTGAATGCTACTTCGGAAAATTGAGGAGTGACTATGATCTAGCGCCATTCTTGGAATGGACCTATTCTGATCAGCAACATTTTGATATGATCCACAAGTAAGATGTCTCAACAAAAGCATGTGAGAGTTTGGCAAAGCTATATATTTTTTAACCCTCTCTAATTCAGCATTTAGTTGCTTGACAGGTGCTGAAAATAGTAATTTTCGAGAGAAAATTCAAGCCCAGTGTGTATTTTGGGGAAGTGGTTGCGATGAATGCAGACTGTAAACCCTGTTCTAAGCAGAAGGTTGCCATGTTTTGATAGCAGCCCCTGTTAGTATATGTCAAATGGGTGCTTACCATAGTGTTTATTCCCAACACATTTTTTGTTTCATTTTAAATATGTGCTCACTTTGCATGCAACTATTTGAAAACAAATGTGAGAAGATATGAATTGTCTCCTTAAAATTACAAAAAACCCATAAAGCTCAGGAGGGTAGATTGCCACCAGCTGATTATCTCATTGAAATGGCCTCCCAAGATCTTTTCCCACTGTGACAAAGACCCTTGCTGGAACCTTGGGATAGAGGATTTGACTGGCCATGGGGGCCAGCTGCCACCCCCTGCTATGAGATGATTTGTCTGGGGGGGTGGAGGGAGGATACCTTGGCCTGTCCAACCATGTCCCAATTGGTTGGCAGGAACTTGTCACTTTTAGCAAGAACATGCCCCCAACGTTGTTAGAGCAGCATTAAGCGTGGGCAGTACATCTAAGGCCCAGACAACCCAATGGTGCAAATATTTTCAAAGTGTCTGTACAAGACCTAGCATCCAAAACCCAATGCAGTGCAAGGCTCTCCAGAATAAGTGTGCAAAGTCAGGTTTTCAAGTATAAGAGTGGTGTGGGGTTCATGAAAGTGGGTATGTGTCATTAAACATTCCGGAATCCTTGACGTACACCTTTGCCCAAAACACAGTCAACAGTTCCTCAACTCATCTTATGTTTCCTGCGGGGCGGGTCCCTGCTGTGCTAGCAGCGACTGCTGGAATTGTAGCTCTGAAGAGATAATAGAAGCTATCATCTGCGAGATCAGTCTGTTCATGGCAATCGAGCAGGAAAGCAAGAATCCAAGATGGCGGCTGAGCCTGATTTAGTCTTGGTTTGTCTTGCAATACAGTACCCAGGCATGAATTACTGGTGATTTCTCTCAGCCCAAACTGTGGGGCCTAACCCTGCAGGAGACGTTACTAATACAAAGAGACATGTCCCAATGGATGAGGCTTCGCAGGTGTAAAGAGGACACTTATTTCAGATACTGTTGGTGTTTGAAGGCATAGTAGGAGCAGCTTAAGAGAGTATTGGAGGCGAAAGCAAAGGAGTCGCGGCACAAGGAATAAGACTGGAGGGAAGTGGTAAGAAGGCAGAAGAGAACAAAGAGGCAGTAAGGAGGAACATCAGGGGAGGGAAGCATTGGTGGACAAGAATAGGGAGGCTGTGAAAATAACAGGTGTGAGGATGAGGAACAATAGGGGCAAGGAGGAAGTGCAGAAGAGTAAGGAGTTGATGAGTTAGGAGCTGTGGCAATGGTCCCCTTCGGTACAAGACTGTTGCAACTCATGGAGGAGACTGCCGAGAATAGGGTGTTAGCAACTAGTGCCAGCACCTCAAGACAGGGAGGTCGAAAAGGGACGTGACCCGATCTGTAGAGAAGCTTAGGTGACCAACCTCTTGATGGAAATCTGGTACTAATCCCCATGCTGGCATGGCCTAAAGTGTAGCTGCACACAGTCCTGAGCCCCAGAGGAAAGGGGGTCTCCGGGTTTCGAGGGTGAGAAGCAAGGGCAAAGAATCTGAAACAACATCCTGAAGAGTCAAGGAAATAAGTGTGGGGACACTCAAATCGCCAAGACAGTGAGGGACAGAGGTGAGAATATATGTCTGAAAGGGATACCTGGATTAAGGGTTCCAAAACCCAGAGACTTTTATTGAATCCAGAGACTTTTGTTGAATCCAGAGACTTTTGTTGAATCCAGAGACTTTTGTTGAATCCAGAGACTTTTGTTGAAACCAGGGATTTCTGTTGAAACCAGGGACTTTTGTTGAAACCGGGGACTTTGTTCAAACTTTAAGGCAGAGTTATTGTATTGCTGAGATGCATTTACATGTGTGAGAACTAACAAGACCCCAGGGTCTAGCTGCCACCCTGGCCAGCTTTGTTCAGTGCTTAAAGACCTAAAGTAGTGATGTGTGCAGTAAATAAGACAGATAACATAACACTCTGAACTGAAAGCCTACCATATGGACCAGAGAAATGTGTGGTTGTTATGGAAGAGAAAGACAAGGCTGTAGAAAATGTGTAAAGTAAAGGGGGGTAGATGGGGAAGTGTGTAGGGGCAGAAGGTTGTTATAAGAATCTGAGCTTATGGGGGTAAAAATAACACACACAATTTTGCCAAAATAGAAATACAATTGCTGCTCATTTTTCTGTTGCACACACAGGCAATTCGCATTTCTAACATGTGTGTGTTCTTAACTTTTGAACCCAATGTAAAATGGTGGATATGTGAAACGAACGAATAGAGAATCAGCGCGACTCTCTATACTGCAACCATAGAGTTTCAATGTGGATAAATTGTCCTTCCTTAGTGTTCATTGCCCTGAACGTGAGCAAGCGGCCAGTTGCCGCGAAACGCGTCGTTTATCGTGTGTTTTCTTTTTCTGTCCTGGACATATGTCCAAATAAAGTATAATTTTTTGACTGAACTTTAATGGATTGCCGCCTCAGTGTTTTGCCGTAATTGTTACCAGCAGAACCGCTTCCTGGAGTGCCTTCCGCTTTCCCTGCACTCGCGTACAGTGTTGACTACATTTCTACACGCCGAGGGAAAAACGGCGTTGGAAGAGGCACCCGCTCCTTTAAACAGCAGCAAGACGCAGCATCCGCTTTTTTCGCAATAAGGAGCCGCGAACTTTTCGCTCCGGTTAGCCCGGAACTCATTGCAGTGCTGTGAAGCTACAGTTCCAGCTGACAGTAATGGACTTGCCACATACGTGGCTGAAGGCACGCAGCCATCGGAGGGTGGAGGCGCACCCGACCACAGTGGTAGGTCCAAACCTGTTTCTCTGGTTTTCTGTAAACTCTACATATATATGCTTCACTTAAACCGGGCTGCCGTCTAAAAGGACTATCTCATAGGCATCAAGGCTTTTTGAGAAATCAGCAAGGGAAGAGAGAATTGTTTCTCTAGGGGGGCACCATACCATTTTCAGTCATTCTACGCGATAACATGTCTACACAAAAGGACAGAGAAAACGCACGTAAAGAGCAAGCAATGTTTTTATTTTGTGAAAAGCAAACCAGTGCTGCTGCAAGTAAGCCAGTAAGCCTAATAACAAACCACCTGATATTCAATGTAATGAGGAAGTGAAACTCCTCAGAGAATTAGAAAAGTTCCAAAGAAGGGAGATCAGCAAATGGTGGGAAGAGTACTCACTGCAAAACTACATTGATGTTGGACGAATTCCAAGAGGCTTGCGAATACTAACCACACCGACCTTTGAGGAACAGGACCCGGCCATGTTGGGAGAATGGGGTGAATCTAGCAACATGTGCTCAGTGACATTCTTAAATATCCTCATAAAATATGCAGGGATTGATCGCCAAAAAGCATTGACGAAAATACAAGAAACTGAGCAACAACTCAAAAAACCAATCAGAGCGAAGAAGGTAAAGCCATTCGGATTAACATAGAAAAGGGACTGAAAACATTTGAGGAAGAAATAAAGCTGCGCAAACAACGAAAATGTCTCCGTGCTAAGGAAGACTACGAAAAAGGAAGGGTCCTCACATTCGCTAAAAGGTTTGATACCTTAAGGCGTACATTGCCAACAACAATATCGGATGTGGAGAACGCAGAATCGAATATACCGCCATCCTCCGATGTTGATTCAACTGAAAGTGAAAATGATCAGCCCCAAAGGAAATTGAATTTTATAGAGGAGATGAGAGTCTTAGGTATGGATGTCAGAAGCGGAAACAACAAAAAAACAAGAGGACGAGGAAAATCAACCAAGTCCCGAGGCACAGCGGCAGTGGACAAGACGGTCATACAAACACGCTCTGGAACGAAAAATTAATGGTTACACAAAACCAACTACCAGACATGTCCATTGTCAACTTAACATCACGTACCTTCTCAGCAGAGGAAATTGAGGTGCTCAAACTTGCCCTGAATTTCTGTCCCTCCTCTCCATATAACTATGCCGAGACAAGAATCGATTTCGACAAATATATGCGTAAGATCCGCTTGAAAAAATTATTTGCAGTCAACCCACCTAAAATTAAAGAAGATGAACCACGATCGGGATATACTCCAGTGGTCATAGAAGATATGAACATATTACGAGATCTCATACACCTAGAAAAGGAATGGCAAGAACAGGAAGATATAAGTGATCCCCAGTGGGAACACATGAATATCAGCACTGACTGGCCCTAGAAGAGTAAACTCAAACCCAAGTCACACTTCAATCCCATGTTCAATCCTGGTGGTAACATAGAGGCCTTCCAAGATCGTGTTATAAATGATCTTAAAAAGTTTAGAAGGACTAAAATCAGCATTTCTAACAATTTAACAAGACGTGAACAGGAGATCCTATCCAACATGTCAACATTAGAAGACCATATCATTAAACCATCTGACAAAGGGACTAACATTGTCATTATGAATAGGTCAGATTACATCAGTGAAGCCAATAGACAACTAAGGGATCACAAATGTTATAAAATGCTTGATATGGATCCCACAATAGAAATGAATGACAAACTTTTTGAGGTACTCACGAAATGGAAGGAGAAAGGTCTATTGGAAGAAGAGATGTGTAAATACTTGCATCCTAAACATCCAACGATGCCCACTATCTACTTCCTACCAAAAGTACATAAGAATAAAACAAGACCACCGGGGAGACCCATTGTTACTCTATGTGGGGCACTATTGGAAAATGTGTCTAAACTGGTAGATGAAACATTGATTAAATTTGTCACAAGCCTACCGTCATATTTACAGGACACGAAGGATTTCCTGAATAAAATTGACGGTATACCATGGGAAAAGACATACCTACTAGCCACATTAGATGTAGTCTCCCTGTACACTTCCATTAATCACAAAGATGGACTATAGTCTTGTGAGTACTTCTTAAAGACAAGATCCCTGAACTACCTTGAGCATGGTAAAATGATTTTGGAAATGATCAACCTCTTCCTAACAAACAGTTTCCTATTTGACAACAAGTTTTATACTCAGTTGCAAGGCACGGCCATGGGAACAACGTTTGCTCCTTTATACGCAAATTTAACGATGGGCTGGTGGGAGAAATTTGTAGTATGGGTCCCCTCTAATAACGACTTCACGGACAAAATTGTCCTATGGCTTCGTTATATAGACGATTTATTCGTCATTTGGGATGGACCCACAGAAGAATGGGTGGAATTTTTGTCAAGTCACTAAACTCAAACGAATACAACTTACAGTTTACTGAGTGTCACAGCAAGACCACTATTGTCTTTTTAGATTTAACTGTAACTGTGGCCCAAGATAGTTTGGTGACTGAATTGTATCGCAAACCCACAAGTTCTAACACACCCCTCCACGCCAAAAGTAACCATCCAACATCGTTAAAATGGAGCATCCATTATGGTGAATTCATCCGTATTAGACGCAACTGCTCACAATTGGAAACTTTTGACAAGGAATGCAAGTTTATGGCACCGAGGTTCCAACAAAGGGGCTATCCGAAAAAAGTGTTGGACATGGCCTATTTTAAGGCACGACAGAAAGACCGTTCAACATTGTTGATGCCTAAGGTACAAACTGCAAATGACACAGAAGAGACGGAAACGCGACTCATCTTGACATTTAGTAAAGCCTCAAAGTGCATTCGACATATAATGCAAAAACATTGGCATGTACTTAAGCAAGATGAGCTTTTGGGATGCACCTTGGGGGCCAACATCAACATCACTTATAGACGATCTACCTCTTTGAAAGACAGCCTAGTCTCAAGTTATATGAGTCCCAAAAGTACATCAGTGTTTCCGGGTTGGCTGGGAGCAAATCCTGAAGGTTTCTATAAATGTAAAAAGTGTAAGGCATGCAAGTTTGCTAAAAACATTAAAAACTATCAACATCCAATATTGAAAAATAATGTGAGCATACAATCCAGAATTACATGCGACACAGAATTTGTTGTATATGTCCTTACCTGCCCGTGTAACCAATAGTATGTCGGAAGTACGATCTGTAAGCTAAAATTGCGTATTTTACAACATATAAGAGCAATTAAAAATATCGATCCGACATACCCTATGGCTTTACATTTTCAAGAGAAACACGGAGGGAAATTGGAAGGCTTTGGATATTTTGGAATACATGCCATCACCAATCCTGTAAGGGGTGGAAATCGGGTACTCCTTTTGAGACAAACAGAAACTAGATATATTCTAGACTATGAGACAAAGAAGCCACATGGCCATAATCTGGATGAAGAATTATATACTTTCCTTGGCACCTGATTGATGAAATGACATTTGAAACTAGTTTGATGCACGATAGGATTTTATCAAACCCCTAACTCCAACACGGTTGATTTAGTCCTTACCTCCTCAAATAGTGTATGGTTTTAGTACTAATGAAATGTTGAATCTAATTAACAGCCTCATGATATTGTAAATGCAGAATATATTAGTTTGCTTGCAGCTTACCTGGTAACCATGCTTTTCACTAGTTTAAGGGTGTGCAAGTCTCTCCAGATTATTTTTTATATCATTTGAGAACTTTATGCATAATGAATCTCCAGTGAGACCTGGACGCCCTTTATTATAAAGTATTTTTACATTTATTTTTACATTACTTTTTCTTTTTTTGGCAGGGCTAGCATTTCATCTTCTGCTTAAATATGTATGGACACAGGAATTGTACCACTTATACCCTCATTTCTCTTTCCAGAAGGCTAAATTAGAACTTTGTATTGATGCAGCGCAAATCATGACACATGTAATCTGTAATGTACCAAAAGGAAGCCTTTTATGCACTAAGCACTTTATTCCATATTGAAATGGAGAATTTTAATGAAGGTCATTAGATGCACTAAGCACTTTATCATCCGGAGTTACACTCCATGGAGGCTGCTAGCACATAGCACTCTAACAGCATTAAGCTGTACAGAGCATATTTTGCACAGCAATTCCAAAAAAGTACTACTGTATTACAACTTGTGATTTAAATATACTTGTGTCTTAAAAACGAAGAGTTTGTGTGCACTATGCACTATAATCTCTTCTCGTTTTTATCAAATCGTTAAAATAACTGCATTGATTCAACTACGGTAAAATTTAAAAGTCAAAAGAATTAATATTGATGTGACTTGAATTTTGTAATATGTTTCCATTTGTTTTAGAAATGGTCGTTTTGAACACATGTTCTACCTAGGTCTATTAAAATATGTATGTGTTCTTAACTTTGAACCCAATGTAAAATGGTGGATATGTGAAACGAACAAATAGAGAATGAGCGCGACTCTCTATACTGCAACCATAGAGTTTCAATGTGGATAAATTGTCCTTCCTTAGTGTTCATTGCCCTGAATGTGAGAAAGCGGCCAGTTGCTGCAAAACGCGTCGTTTATCGTGTGTTTTCTTTTTCTGTCCTGGACATATGTCCAAATAAAGTATAATTTTTTGACTGAACTTTAATGGATTGCCGCCTCAGTGTTTTGCCGTAATTGTTACCAGCAGAACCGCTTCCTGGAGTGCCTTCCGCTTTCCCTGCACTCGCGTACAGGGTTGACTATATATATACACACACACACACATCTTATCATGACACTGTATACAGAACACCTCTAATATGAACTTTTTTGTTCTCTTTTTCACCCGCTCCTTCCTTCCCCTTCAGTGCTTTGAGGCAGCCTGAGAGTTTTTAGGGGATCTGCAAGTAAGCAACATAACAGTGTGAGCTCATTTTCTTGTGTCTGTGAATCCCTTCCTGCTCCTCCCCTCAGCATTTGGCTGTGGGGCAATTCAACATTTGGACATCCTCACCATAGCAGTGCAAATTGGTTTGTCAGTTGTTCCACTTAACAGGACCTTCTACTCAAGAACCGAGGTCTGCTTTCGTCATCCACTAAACATTTAGTATGCCTGCTTGCCTTGGCTTGCTCTTTAACTTCTTGAATGAAAAACATATTTGCTTTTCCTTACTGAAGTAATTATGTAATGGTTTGTTATGTCTCACTTGCAAATCATGTATCTTTGTAGAAAGGCCTAAAGCCAGTGCTTCAAGTACCAGGCTGCCTCGGCATATGGGCATTATCATGGACTGTTGCTCAAAACGACCCCACCCCATCAATGAAACAATTCTATGCTTCCAGCATCCATGCACCCCACGCCCCTAGATTTTTTATTCACTTTTTTCCCAGTCCTATGTTCATGGGCCTTTTACAACCAGAAAACCCTGATTGGTAGACCAACCGAACACCTAATTCCTCTGTAAATGCCTTCCTTTCAATCCTGTCCATGTCATTAGCCTACACTTCCCAGTCACCTCTATTTCATGGGACACTGCGTAGACCTGGCCATCGGAACAGCCATCTCTGTCACCCATCAGGACTTACTCTTATCCTGGCTTGACCACTCCACATCTTCATCTCCATAATCCCCCACCATAACTGAAGAACAGCAGTGCCCTCCAGTCTCTTGCAATCTTACCCACTACCACCAATCATCTTCTCTTGGAGTCCACTGATAAGGTGCCAAGATTTATCCTTTAATGCCAGTCTATTGATTTTCAATGTAGAACTTATTTTATTTATTTATTTATTGTTCACTTGTTAGGCACTTATACAGGAAGCAAATACTGTTTCAAAGCGCCCACAGGGCAACTGGGAGGAGACAGGGGATGATGGTGTAGTTACAATAATGTTAAATAATTAAGTACGACAAAATAAGAAGAGACCGTGGGGAGGGGAAGACAAACCTATTATGCCTTGTGAGTGTTCAGAATGTGCAAGTGCAGAGTGGAGAGGGTTATGGGATAGGTGCTGTGGTGCTCAAGGAGAGCAGCAGATGAAGTACTATGGAAAAAGGTAAGTGCAGCCTCCATTGGTGGAGGGTGAGCTGAGGAAAGTGCAGAGGTTAGACAGCAGCTGGGATGATGAGATGTGGGAGGTCAGGGCCCAGAGGATGCATAAGGGCTCTGCACACCAGTCAGACTACTGTGTGATTAACAGGGGAGAGACGTATGCATTTGTTTGCATCACAAAATAGTCAAAAGTGAATTTCTTCTAATTCTTTGTTACAGTCGATTATATAGGACGGTGGTTGAAGAGCTACTGAATGATTGATGAAAAGTATGGATACCAAATATACAACAAAAGACATGTATTCTGGACATGTCGCAAATGCCAGGTGGGCCTACTAGAAAGCAGCCACCTTAGGACTTCAAACATATTGTACTGATGAATATTGAATAACCAGTATTACCCACTTTTTTTTTAACAACGTTATGACCGGTTACAGCAGAAATACAGGCATACTAGGATTGAGACAGAGACGAGTGTTATGTTAAGCCTTCCGTTTTCCGTCTAATCCCATCCTCCGAACACCCTCCCTTCCAAGTTCTTTTCCCTCGGGGGTCTCCTAGCACCGGCGGCCCCAGTGCGGGGAACTGGCTATTGTATTCCAGGAATAGGGCCCAGCAGTTCGCAAAGCGACGTAGGGCTCCTTCTTTCGCCGCCGTGACCTTCTCGCCCACCAGATTTTCCCATACCTTGATCCACCACAAGGACATGAAGGGGCATTCCTGTGTTTTCCTTTTGTGCACTAATGTTATTTTTGCCGCCAAGAGCAGCTGAGTAAGAAGTTTAACAGTGTTTCCCGCCTTCGGTTAGCAGTCGGGCCATGCCGCTCCCAGCAGGATCACCTCTGGATTCAGCGGCAGTAGGCAGTGGGTTAATACTGCAATGGTTTGTAGTACCTCCTTCCAAAAAAGCTGTCTCCAGCAGGTCGGGTCCATGGACTTCTGAAAATGGTGCAGCCGCTCCGGGGGCTAGTACCAGCGGTGAAGGAGTTTGAGTGCACATTCCTTGTTGGTTATACACCTGGAGACGGAGTTGTTTCTAGTCCAAATGTCCACCCACGTTTACTCGAAATTGGCTTCATTTATGGAGGCTTGGCTGTCAACATGTCGTCTTGCAATCATTTATAAAGCTTGGTAATTAGCCCCTGGCACGAGCCCTCCTTTAGAGCGTGTTCTAGCGTGTGGAGCTCTCTTGTGGCTCCCTGTTTGACTGCTGGCTGCGAGATCCATGCCGTATCTGGGCATAGGTGTATCTATCTGTCTCTGCAAGGAAGAAACGGCTCTTGCATTCCTCGAAGGTAAGCGGGGCGCTGTTCTCAAATAGTTGCGAGACAATTCAGAGGCCCCCCGGGCCCATCCCCCAAGGCTTGCTGTGTCCATGCCAGGAGAGAGGTCTGGGTTTTGGAAGATTGGAGAAAGCGGGCCGAGACCCTTGGGGAGCTGCTTCTTCCTCAGTACCCAGGCCCAAGAGTTCAGGGTGGTTCTAGTGAAGGTCAGCAATGTCAGAGGCAGTGCGCTATGCCTGATGTGTGTAACAGGGAACTTAGCAGGGGGCTCTTGGCTTGCTCAATGCATGCCCGTTTTGGGGGGTTTGCATGCTCGACCCAAGCAGCGCCGTTCGATAGTTGGGCCGCCATGTAATAGTTGTAGAAATTAGGTAGGCCCAATCCTCCCCATTTAGCTGCTCCGGTCATTACCTTTAGCGAGATCCTGGCTCTGCCCCCTTTCCAGATGAATTTTGATACTTGCTTCTGTAGCTGCATGAGGGGTTGTCTGAGGAGTTGGACTGGTATGGTCGAGCATAGGTACAGGAATCTGGGCAAAAGGTTCATTTTACATGCTGTGATCCTTCCCAGTAAGGAGATTTCCTGGCTCTCCCACCTCTTCAGGGAGGCCTCCAATTCCTTGAACAGGGGGGGGAAGTTTACTGGATAGAGTTGCTTTGGGTTTGCAACATTGTGTACCCCCAGGTAGGATGACGATGTGGCGCCCCATTTCAGTGGGCATATTACTCAGAGGTAATGTATAAGCTCATTGATCATGTTTACCCCTAGTGCTTCCGTCTTGCTATAGTTGACTGAGAAGCCTGCCGCCTGCTCAAATGCTTCCAGTTCGGCCAGGTACGCCGGGTGGGAGGTCCGGCTGTTGGTGAGGGAAAGCATTACATCATCTGCATACAGTGATATCTTAAACTGTTCCCCCTTTAGGTCTATGCCTGTTATGTTGTTTTTCTTCCGGATTCTTTGTGCGAATGGCTCCATCACGAGGGTGAAGATTAAAGGGGCGAGTGGGCAGCCCAGTCTTGTCCCGCAAGATAGAGAGAGATCGGGTCGAAAGCTTTTGGTTTTATCCTTGGGTACGTTTTTGAAGCTTGGTAATTCGCAAGTAGCATTTTGCGGAACATCAAGCCAAACTGGAAGGCTTCCGGGGTGAGCCTCATGAAGGTCCAATCTATGTGATCGAAGGCTTTTTTGGCATCTAGGGTTAGCACCGCTAGTTCCTGGTGTTCTTGGGAAGCCACTTCAATGAGGTTGAGGGGCCTCTGAATGTTGTCTCCTATGCTTCTCCCCCTGATGAAGCCTGTCTGGTCCGGGTCGATGATGGTCGGCAGCACCATCGCCAGTCTGTTCGCCAGCACTTTGGAGTAGATATTTGCATCTACGTTGAGTAGGGAGATGGGCCTGTACGAGGAGCAGTCCTTTGGGTCTTTCCCGGGTTTCAGAAGCATTATTGTGGTGGACTCCTGCATTGATGGGGTTATAGTGCCTGATTCACGAAATGAGTTTAAGAGATCTGTCAGAGGGCCCAATAGGAAGGGTCGGAAAAGTTCGAAGAATTTGGGCGAGAAGCCAATGGGGCCTGGTGCTCTTGGTTTCAGGGCTTTGATCATTACTTTGACCTCTGCGGCTGCGATCGGAAGATCCAGAGAAGACCTATCCGACGCTGAGATGTGAGGGAGATTGGCCTGTGCAATGAATTGCTCCTGAAGCGACAGAAGGCAGGGGGTGGCAGTCAATGTGTGCATGAGGTGGGACGTTGCTAGCTACAGCTTTGTCTCTTTCCTGTACAGGGTTGCACCTTGAGGGTCAGGTAGAAGAGGTAACGTATGCCGGCAGGGCTTGATCCGGGATTGAGGCTGGGACATCCTTGATTCGAATGTTATTCCTGTGGACCCTGTTCTCCAAGTCATGTTTGCTTTTCAAGCACTCACTTTCGTCTACCAGGGTCTGGAGCTTCATTTGTAGGTTTGTGAGTTGCGTTGAGTGGTCCAGGACCTGGTCCTCTGTTTCGCCAACCCTACGCTCTACTTCCTCCATTCGATTATCTAGCCCTTCTATTTTAGCCATCACCTCCGTCATGCAGCTCCGGAATTCCGTCTTAATGTCTGCTAACAGGGTTTGTATGCCGTCTTTTGTGGCCCATGTGCCCGGGGATCTCTCGGGTGAGAGGGCATGGGAGGGACTAGGGTCCGCTTTCTTGGATTTGTCCTGCTGCTGCAGAATGCTGGCAATGTCTGCTGCTTTCGAGGGCTTCTGTTTGGCCATTTTGGCTGAGGCGGCTGAGGCCTCACTAGGGAGAGGTGGAAAGACTTGCCGTGGTCGCTCTGCCGTGTCTTAAATACGTTTACCGCATAGGGCCTGTGGTTCTTCTGTTCCTGGTGCTGCTCCTGGTTATCTGGTTGCCCTGCAGCACTTCTGGCTCTGTCCTTTAATGTGGGGGATGTGAATTGGTGTGCTCCGAGGTCAGCTAATGGCCTGCTTGGGGCTGGAGGTCCTGGTGTATCTGGCCTGTATGCAGGGGGAGCCACCTGATCCCTCCGATCAGTTGTTATCGGCACTCTAAAGTGAGCCTCCTTGCTCTCGAGGGTGAGGGGAAAGAACAAGAAAAGTAGGCAGCTGGGCCCCCCTAGTCTAATGTCGGTTTTGGGGTGGCAAACCTCTGTGCTGACAGCTCTGTGGGGTGTCCTTCCGTGTCTCGTAGCCCTGGGGCGCTAGCAAGAGGTCCGTGGGTCTGCAATGTTGGGCCCCCTTGTGGGCGGAAGGGTGGCTAAGCTGGGGGTGATGGTGTGGCTGCCCCTTGCAGAGCACTGGATTGTGTAAAACCATTGGCGCCCCCCCCCCCCCTCCCGCCTGGCTCTTGAGGGATTGGCTACCTGTGTGCCAAGTTTCTCTGACCCGGCAGAATATTGCGGCTGGAGTAGGGGGTTGGGGAGTCTGCCAGGTGCTGTGGGCCCTTGGGGCCAGACTCTTAATTTTGCTGTGGGGGGCCCAGAGGACCGGCCTTACCTCTGGGGTGTGTGGTGGGGCCCCTGTTTCGCCACCGCTGCTGATGGGGCACTCCTTTCTTGTGGGAGTCATTGTCGGCTCTCCCAGTCACCCGGGCCGGTATGTGGGCTCACTGTTGGGAGCTGCCTGCTCCTCCGTTTCATTATCTGATGGCAGCTGCCATTCTGGTAAACTCAGAGGTCCCCCTCCACGGGTGTTCCACGCTCCCTCAGCCCTCCCGCTCGTCACGAGCAGGCTCAATTTGCTCCGAATGCCTTCTGGAGCAGAAATGTCCAAGTAAATGCCCCAGGCCCTGGGCTGCATGAAATGCGGGACGATAGAGGGTCTGGGAGTTTAGGCGCGGGGTGGGGGGAAACAGCGCGAATGCGTCGGGAGGGGGTCCGAACGGCGCCACAAGAAACCAAAGCCCAGGAAAGGGCAGGAAGCAGCACCTGGGAAGGTGCGAGATATAACAGCAAGGGGCCAGGGGGGTAACCCGGCCGCCCCCAAGAAGGAACAAAAGGCCGGGGGTGTATAAGTAAGCTAGGAAAAGGAGAGGCGGCACAAACCAGGTAAGAGCTCACCTCTCTCGGGTAGGCTCTTAGTGCCTGGATAAGGGGAAGGAAAATCGTTTGCTCTTGCGGGCTCACGCATTTCCGCCTCCTTTTAACTCGATCTAAACGCAGTGGCTACGAGTTCGCCCAGCTGTGCCGAAGCAGGAGCGACCCAGAAGTACCAGCTGCGAGCGAACAGAGCACCTTCGCCGTGGACAAGCAAGATGGGCGCACGGTGCGAAGGAGCCGGAAAGCGTGGCTGACAGAATTCAGACGAGAAGGATGGCGGAAGGAAGAGCAAAAAGGGCTCAAGAATTCTCAGAATGGGCGAGAAAGGCGGAGAAAGAATATGGGGCGCAATGGGTGCTGGAGAAAATGCAGAAGGAAGAAAGGGCGAAGGCAATGTCACCTTTGCTGTTCATAGAGCCCAGCAGCAGCGAAGGAGAAGACGAGGTACCGCAAGGACAGAAGAGGGGGAGAGTGGAGTTGAAGAGATCGGAGGAACAGACAGAGGCACCTACCAAGAGGAAGAAAAAAGATAAAAACAAAGGTACTGTGAATAATAATGTGGGGAATAAAATCGTAAAAATGTTAAAAAATTGCGACACAGTTTCGGGTAAATCGCCCAGAACCAATGGCAAGAAGAGCAGACATGAGAAGGGAACCAGGGAGGAGCGGCAGGGGCGTTCCTAAACTGAAGCAAGCAGTGATGACGAAGAAAGGGACCATTTAAGGGCTTTGGTAAAATGGAGAGGAGTGGTGAGCAGGGAGAAACAGAGAGGGGCAGGGGGGGCAGGGGCAGAACCCAGGGAAACCCTGCTCCCAGCGCCACAAGGGGCATCAGTAGTCCCGGCACCACACGGGGCACCAATAGTCCCAGCACCACAAGGTGCACTGGTAGGGCTAAACACACGGGGAGCCCCGCAAGGACCCAACCCACAACCGGGGGTGCCAACGGGGGCACCAGGGGCAACAGTGTCAAGGGACCCACCACTGGGGCAGCACCGACAGCGGCAGAAATTGGGGGGCCACTCATGACGAAATATGGCATGCCAACCATGGGTAAAGATGCACAGGGCAGGTCAATGAAGGCAATGGCTTGGTATATAAATGACAAAGTAAAGGAGAAAATATGGAGGAAGGAATTGATTGATATTTTCACATTGTTAGATTCTCGAAAGAGGGGGATGAATGTGGCCCTAGAGGACATTAAGGAGGACGAGAAAAGCTTACTAAAAAAGGGGCCAGTTGTAAAGAATTTTGACAACTGGATGGCGGCCTTCACCATAATGTCTACAATTATATTACAAAAATTCCCGGAAGACGGGGTAGCATTAGTGGCGTATCAGCAGAGGGGGCTGAAGGTACACGCGGTGTTTGGGGGTGACGCATGGCTGGAGTATGATCACGAGTTCAGAAAGGAGATGGACTGCTTTCCGGATATGGGTTGGGATGAAGAAAATTGTAATCTCTACATATTTAATGTGCTGAAGGAGAAATGGGATTCCAAGGAGCGAAGCACAGGGGGTAGCAGAGAAGGCAATATTGGCAGAATGATTACAAAGCGGATTATAGATACAATAACAGAAGGTACGAATCCAGCTATGACAGAAATAGAGACCAGAGTTTTCGGAGCAGAAATTATGGGTCACAGAGAGGGTG
Organism: Ambystoma mexicanum; assembly: GCF_040938575.1. NCBI lineage: Eukaryota > Metazoa > Chordata > Amphibia > Caudata > Ambystomatidae > Ambystoma > Ambystoma mexicanum. The sequence continues at coordinate 668,563,207 of NC_090929.1, forward strand.
GCAGAGCAGCCTGCCCCCAACAACGCAGGGGGGGCAGCGGGAGCACGGGAACAGCACGAGCAGAACCAGAACAATGTCGGAATTTTGAGAAGGGGGTACCCTGTAGCTGGGGATGGAAGTGCAAGTTCAGCCACAAGTGCGAGAGATGTAAGGGTGACCACAGCAGCTCCAAGTGCACAAGGGCCGCAGCTCCAAGCGGCAGAAGCGATGAGACGCGGAAATAGGAACTGGGCCGGGAAGGGGGACACGCCAGTAAACATTGAGAGGATGGAAGGGTGGCTCCAGAAATACCCAGACCAAGAAACGGCAGATCAGATCAGACAAGGCTTTAGAGAAGGTTTAACATCCCGTTTACTGGGCAGGGAGCGCAAGACATTCCTAGAAACCTGAAGTCGGCAACCGAGAACAGAGATATAGTAACCAGTAAGATCCGGAAAGAGGTAGAACTGGAGAGGGTCGCGGGCCCCTTTACAGTCTTACCATTCGAAGAATTCATATGCTCTCCACTAGGGCTGGTGCCGAAAAAATAGGAAGGGGAATACAGGCTGATACACCACCTATCCTACCCCTGTGGGCCTCGGTGAACGACGGCATAGCCCGGAGCGACGCAACGGTATCATATTCAGACTTCGAGGCGGCAGTAGAACTGGTCAGGAAAGCAGGAAAAGGGACATGGATGGCGAAAGCAGACATTAAATCTGCATTCCGCCTGTTGCCAGTCAATAGCAGATCTCAAAGATGGTTATGTATGCATTGGGAGGGCAAATACTTCATCGACAAATGACTCCCGATGGGGTGCGCCATCTCATGCGCACATTTTGAGAGGGTAAGTTCATTTTTGCAATGGGCAGTAACAGAACAGATAAGTGAGTCCATGATGGTACATTACCTGGACGATTTTTTATTCGTTGGGCCCAAAGGTTCAGAGCTATGCAGGGCAACCTTGGATAAATTTGTGGAAATAACAAGCGAATGGGGTTTTCCACTGGCGGAGGAGAAAACGATGAGCCCAACGCAGATTATCCTATTCCTAGGAATAGAAATTGACTCGAGCAAAGGAAGGTGCCGGATGACAAGGTGACAGATCTGCTGAAGACAATAAAGGAACTACAAGGAAGAAACAAAGTGACAGTGAGAGAATTGCAAGCGCTGGCAGGAAAGCTGAACTTCGCAGGAAGAGTCATACCACAGGGGAGGGTGTTCCAGAGAAGTATTGAGCTGAAACCAAGAGGGGCTACAATGGGGCACCACAGAGTCAGGCTAGGGGGAGGAATCAAGAGAGATCTGGAAGTATGGACGGAATTTCTGAAATACTTCAATGGGTCGGTGATATGGCGCTCACCGGTAAATGAGGAAGGGAAAAGGGTGTTGTTCACTGATGCAGCAGGTGGCCTTGGTTTTGGCGCGATGCTGGGGAAACAATGGTGTGCAGGCAAGTGGCCAAAAACATGGCAGGTGGCAGAATGGACGAAAAACATAACGCTGCTGGAGCTCTTCCCGATATGGGTCGCGTTATGCGCATGGGGGGAAGAGCTAGGAAACAAGGAGTTGGCAGTATGGTCAGATAACATGGCGGTGGTGCACGTGTTAAATAAAGGAAGTGCGTCATGCATAATAGTGTTGGAATTAATGAGGGCAATCACGCTGGAAAGCCTAAAAATGAATACATGCATAAAGGTGAGGCATATCGCTGGGGAAGCAAATGTGGTGGCTGATGCAGTATCACGCTTTCAGTGGGAAAAATTCAGGGAGCTGAGACTGGACGCCGACAAGGAAAGAATGCCCACGCTGCAGAAGGGATGGGTCCCGTTGGAGGCACTGGAAAGGAAAACACGGTTGGCCACAAGGTCGACTCAAAAGAAGTGGGAGAAGAACAGAGAAAAGAAAGGGTCATTGACAAACTGACCAGGAACGCCCCAACGTACAAAACGGGTAAGCAGTACGAAAAGCATGTAAAAGATGTGTTGGTGGAAACAGGTGGAAAAGAGGTGGACAAAATTTCAATGGGGCATTTGCCAAAGGGAAAAGGAAAAGCTGGGCAGCAGCGCACCTAGCGGCGGTGGCATATACCACAAAAGTGGCGGCCATACCGGACCCAACCGACAGCACTAGACTAAAATACGCTATGAGAGGATGGGCAAAATTGGAGGGGAAGAAACCAGATAACGGAGGCCGGTAAATTTTGGGAAGTTGATAATTCTGCTAAAAGTACTACAAGACACATGCAGCAGCACGTACGAAACCGCGCTATTGAGGGCAGCATTTGCGCTGGCATACTATGGGGCTTTCAGGGTAGGGGAACTTGTGGCCAGTAATACAGTGGCAGGAGACGGACTGGCAAGGAAAGACATTAGTATGGGAAACAAGGGGATGTCTATAATGCTAAAGAAATCTAAAACAGACCAAACGGGGAAGGGGAGAGCAATAGATCTCAATTGCATCAGAGAGAAGGACCACTGTCCCAGATGCATCACCCAAGAATTCCTAGATCTTTGACCAGAGGTCGACGTGCAGCTATTAATACATAGGGACGGCAGCGCACTCAGCAGGTACCAGTTTCAGGCGGTGACAAAAGCAGGAAGGGATCCAGCCGAATTTGGAACACACTCTTTCAGGATAGGAGCAGCAACCTCTGCATGGGCGGGGGGCCTGGGAGCGAAGGGTGTGAAAAGAATTGGGGGATGGAAGTCGCAATGTTTTAAAAAATACATAAGGGAGGAACTGATATAAACACTTATCTTCCCCGTTTCCATAGAGGCCGGACCCTACAAATCGGCATGGATAGTGGGGCACTCTTCGTGACTCGGGCAGGCAGGTGGCTGGAAGAAGTGAAGCAAGGACTACATTTCAAAAACACAATTACATCCTGGTGGGGCCTCCCAGGGATGCACTGGGAGGACATCCACGACAGGCTGTCGGACCTGATAGGTTTCAGGGACCCCCCACCATTCCCCCCGAGTACCTAGTTATACATCTCGGAGGGAACGACCTGGTGAGCACAAATAGGAGTAAATTACAAAGGAACATTTGCGAGTCGCTGCCCGCAGCTGGTGGAAAACCGAGATTTTTATGTCAGAAATAATACCAAGAAGGGTCTGGTATGGGGCACAGAAGAGGCACGCAATCGAAATAGCCAGAAAGAAACTAAATAAATCAGTAGAAAAGTACTGTAAGAGCACCGGGCTGCACTTCATAAAACATGGTCTACACCGGAACAGTCCAGACATGTTTCACCAGGATGGGGTACACCTATCAAGGAAAGGGATGGGGGTTTTTTCCGACAACATTTTTAGGGCAGTCCAAGAACGGGGTTGTAGGAAGGGTGCTTTTGGGGGGACCTGAACGGGCGTGAGGAACACCCGCTCAGGTGTGGTGGCATGTGCCCAGGAACGAAGGCCCAGGGATAACAAGGACTCAGGAGGAGCCTTGGGCAACTTCGGGACTGGACACAAGGTGCCCAAAAGCATATGGCAGTGTATTGATTTTTGTTGTGTTGTATTTTCTGTAAGAAAATAAAATGCCTACGACCTATAACTTTTCCATAAACAGAATTGGTCTGTGGTTTATTATTTAGGTAGGGATCTGGTAAGAGGAGCAAAGCGAGCCCACACTACTCGGCCTATGTCTGTAAGGTTACGAGCCATGGGGGATCCCGCTGCAGACGCTGCCCCCTGTCACCCCGCAGCCCGGGTGCTGTGTCCTGTCTGTTGTGTAGTGAACCCTCCCGTGCGTGTTGCCCCTTTATGGGGATGTGTCCCTCCCCCGTGTATTGCCATTTTAAGATGGGCCATGACTTTGTCATGGCCCAAGTTAATAAAAGGGAGCCCTGCAGGCACGTGAGATAACGGCTGCAGACTCCATAACGGCACGTACTGAGTGTGTGTCTATTATTGTGGCCTGCAGGCCCACCCTGAACCAGCAGGGCCTGTGGGGCCCCCTGCCCAGTAGGCAGTCCAGGCGCGCCTGAGCTGGCCGGTCAGACCTGCCACCCATCGAGGTACGGAATCCATATGTGCTGGTGTCCCATAGCACATCTGGGTGGGGCTGGTGCGATGTCCATGGCCAGCCCCCACCCTCCAATCCTCCGAGGCACTGGGCCTCATGATGCTAGCGTCCAAGAGCATCATACGGGGAGCTGGTGCAATGTCCATGGCCAGCTCTCCCCACATGGCGACGAGGAAGTCTGTTTTTCCTTGAGAAAAAGGGGAGGAGACGACGGGCCCCGCGTGGCACGTTTATGCCCCTCACTTGAATGAGTGAGGAAAGGAGCGCCCTACCCCACTGCATGTCAGGATTGGCCTGCGCCTCACTGCATGTGTCGCGGTGAAGGCCCGGGCCACCCTGCGGTGAGGGGCGCGCCACTGCTCCCTTCTGCAAAGGAAAAGTGTGGGCCCCCAAAAGGGGAAAGAAGTTGAGCGGCTGCTGCCGCAAAGAAATGACGGAGGGCGAGTGATACTCCCCTTCCTCCCCGGCATCCGCCTCCAACCGAGGAGTGATGCTGCGCTGGTCGCAGCAGAGAGAAGAGGGGTGCGGGCCATCCCAGCGCCCTGCTGGTGGCACCCCATCTGGCCACGGCCCTCATAAATGAGGATGATCGTGCGGCCAGGGTGAGGATCTGCCTGGAGCCCCTGCAGTGTGTGATACTCCCCTTCCCCCGTGGCATCCGCCGTGCCGAGGGGGAGAGAGAGAGAGCCAGCCTACCCCTGCGGCATTCGACGTGCGTGGGAGGATCCAGCATGCAGATCCACGCGGCACCCGCAGCGGGCACAAAGGAAGCCGCTGTGTAGCGACTGCGGAAAGAAGACACGCCGGGCCCCCATGGTAATCCCTGCCACAGCGATATGTTGGAGTGCTCCAATCGGGAGCAAACGAGAAGAGGTGAGGCGGCGGCCCCATCATGTGGAGGGGCGAGAGACAGCCTGGCCCCAGCATGCTGCAACCGCCGCGCCGGCCCAACGCGGCACCCGCCACCAGAGAAGGAGACACCTGAACAGCACCTCAGGTCCTGCCTGCCTGCCTCCCCGCCCGAGGGGAGGGGCAAGGTGAAGAGGCACCCTTTGCCGTGGGTCCTCCCCGGCCGCGGCCCTCTGCGAGGAGGGTGCTCGTGCGGCCAGGGGAGGACCCCATCTGCAGGCCCCACCCATGCGGCACCCACGGAGCACCTAGGGTGCGCCCGCAGCCCCGTCCACCACATGAGAAATGAGCCCGACTGGAAGTCCGGGCCCGGCGGTGAGGGAAATGAAGTGCTCCGGTCCGGAGCATTGCTACCGAGCTCCGAAAGGAACAAAATCAATACCCGCCGGAGCCCCTGTCATGATCCCGGGGCCAGCAGTATAAGCAGTGAAGTAGCACAGCCTGGAGCGGCAACAAGACCAGCCCAGCACGGTCCCAGGCCAAAAAGCAGTGGCGCAAATAGAGTGCTCCAGTTGGGAAACAATGACTGGAGGTGGTTTTCCCCTGCAAGCAGCCACCCTGCTCTAGGCTGTGGTGCTGCCAGGGCCCCCTCCAGGGGCATCCCCTGCCCAAACGGTGTCACGCCGCCACCAGAGCCCTAGTGAGATCCTGGGCCCGACAGTGACAAAGAAAAGTGAAGGACCCCAGTGTGGAGCATGAACCAGGTAACCCGAGGGCGCCCCCCCAACACTATATCACCACAGTCAACCTGATTGCCGTGTAGGTGGCCTCAACACCATACCACTGATGTCTCCTACTGTATCATCCAAAGAACAGAGAGCGAGTGGCCTAGACTGCCTGCCAGTAGTGTTGGCATAACATGCCATCAGAGGACCAGGCCAACGTGGGCTTGGGGGGGGTACCTGCTGGCCCCCCTGAGCCGAACCAGACCACACAACGATGAAGGTAACTTGCCGGCCCTGTGGGCACCAGGTGACACTGTGGTCACCCTGCCTGTCCTGGGGGTGACACCAACACCGAGCCACTATAGTTGCCCTACCCGACTGCCCACAACATTTAGGGTCTATGCCGATGTGGCCCCTGGCACGACCTGTCAGGCGCAGTTTTGCCGGTTTTGAACTGTACCATCAATGGACCCGGACCCTGGGAAGCGAATCCTGAACGGATGTCGAATGGAGGATGAACTGGTCTCCTTCAGTCCTGCCACTGCTTTAAGCGGACTCAGTAAACATGCGTTTTGATGCTGTGAACCTGTATAGTGGTTACATGCCTAAAGTGGTCTCAGTGAAGGACAGTGATGTGAAGCTGTGCTCTATATGGTACCAGGGTTTATCTGTGATTGTCATGCAATGGTGGCAATTCTGTAACCCAGGTTAATAAAGGGTTTGTAACGTGTGGTCCAACTGCCAACCATCAACCAGGGGCGCACCACTGTGACCGTCATCTGAGGGTGATGGGTCGGTAGGTGATATGTACACAAGAATGTGAGAACATATGTGTTTTGATAGCACATCCTGTCAGAAGTTGGTCCCCGACTCTGAAGCAATGTCATTCTGTAACGGGAGGGGGAAAATCAGTTACCTTGTTTTGTTCCTTACGAAAAAGGAGAGATGTTGTGTAGTGAACCCTCCTGTGCGTGTTGCCCCTTTAAGGGAATCTGTCCCTCCCCTGTGTATTGCCCTTTTAAGACTTTGTCATGGCCCAAGCTAATAAAAGGGAGCCCTGCAGTAACGTGCGATAACAGCTACAGACTCAATAACGGCATGTACTGAGTGTGTGTCCATTATTGTGGCCTGCAGGCCCACCCTGAACCAGCAGGGCCTGCAGGCCACGTTGCCATGGGGCCCTCTGCCCAGTAGGCAGTCCGGGTCCACCGGAGCTGGCAGGGTCAGACCTGCCACCCATCGAGGTACGGAATCCTCATATGCGCTGGTGTCCCATAGCACATCTGGGTGGGGCTGGTGCGATGTCCATGGCCACCCTCCAATCCTCCGATGCACTGGGCCTCACAATGCTGGCTTCCCAGAGCATTGTACGGGGGAGCTGGTGCGATGTCCATGGCCAGCTCTCCCCACATAACACTGTTGTGTGGGCCCCTTCACAGTGGGCACGGTCTCAGGATCGGGTATCTCGGCTGATGTCGCTGTTGGGGTTCTTCAGCTCAGGGAGGGTGGGTGTGAGGGGGCGCCTCGTTGCCAGAGCAGCCAGCTCTTCCGCTCTCCCCCTCGGCACGTCTAGGTCTATGCAATGTTGGAATTCGGGAGATGGAGTTGGCGTTCCCCTTGCCGCCAAGATTCCAAGGCTGCTGCTCCCCGTTTTCGCCGCCCGTTCTACTGAACTCCTCCTGGGCAGTTACGCTGCCTATAGATTGTTTCCGTTCACCATAGGATGCACAATTGCCAGCGTATTTCCGCGGGAACCCGGGTGTCCTACGGAGGTTATCAAAGAGGCGACCGCATTGCCGGCGCCTTAAGCCACGCCCCGCAGCATTACCCACTTATGGCGAATGACAATTTCTTTGAAATGTTATTTTGCCGTATTTTTGCCACTTTCCTTAACACAAAACTATAGATGGTAAGTTTGGGTATGGTATAAAGGAAGGATGAGGTGAGGGGATCACCCCTGCTTTTTGCAGTATTAGGTGCAATTGCCTACATGGGCTAAAAAAAATTGAAAGAGTTAACAGATCTGAGTAACTGGCCTTGAAAACAAATCAGGGTAGTAAGCTTTTGAAAAGGCAAAGGAGTGATCCGTGCACATCGTTGTGAGTGGCAGAGGCACGTTTTATTGCCAGAAGGCGGAAAGGGTACATCAAGGGAAACTGGTCAATACAATTTCACTGCTTATTAGTTAGTGGGCAGAGGGGCACCTGGGTGTAAATATGCCCTTGGGTCACTTTCAGAGACTGTTCATCCATGTGGCCGCACAAGGAGACTGACAAAAGTGGAGACTTTTTGTGTCAGGAACCCAGAAATGTTCGTGCCTCTTGTAAAGCAGAAATATACATTTTGCACTGCAATGTTTGATAGTTTTACAGGATGGATGACTTGGGGCCTACTCATGCTGAGCTCTCTCCAAGCTACTTATTCACGGGTTGCACACCAAATATCAGTGGGGTAAAAAAACACCACCAAAAGGACAATAATGGGGAACCCCAACACTGAGTCAGATGTTTAATTCCTTCTACAGGGGATCCAAGCACCTGGTGTGATGTTTCCTTCCCAGCATAGCACTGGGCCAGATCTATTTTACCTCCGTGGAGCCCCAACAGGGTTTAGATTTGGCCTTCGAGAGGTAAACTCAAACACGCGTCCATATTAGTCTTCTTTCTGGGCACTGATTTTACCTTTCTACTCAAGTAACATGATTACCATCATACCATATATCCTCTAAAATGCCTACCTAAGAATAAGACATGTACTCGTTTGCGATCTCCTGCAGACAAACTGGCCCTGTTTGCGTGCATTCTGGAGACACACACCCATAAGACCTTTCTGCAGGCGTGCACTGTCGGCAGGACACACTGCAACTGGTGTAGCCAGAATTTCCCTACAGGGTGGGCCCGGCTTGCACCATGTGCACATGGGCCCTAGAGCAGGAGTCCGCTTAAACGAAAACAGATGTGGTGTGGCTAGAATGGGTGGAAGTGTGATATAAATCCTTGCTACACTGTACCACTAGTTCAATTACTTTTCAAATAGGGTACCTTTAGTTCAAAGGCTCAAGAAAAGCGCCCTAGATGTTTTTTCTTTCTCAGGAGCCAAAAATGGAATCGGCTCGGCAAGCACTGCCCATTCCCCAAATCACAGCCTCCAGAGTCCATGGCCCTGCAGCCCGCTCCCCAGCAAGCACATTTCTTTTAATCGGCAGCAGAGCCTTTCAAATGCATAATCAGGCTCGGACTGGCCCATAGTGCAATGCCTGAATTACATGCGATGTGTGCCAAACAATTGACAAGATAGCCACTTACAAGTCTTATAGGGAATATGCAGGTTTCCCCAAGGAAAAGGGACGACCTGCCAAAATACCTCTTTTTCCCTCTCCTGGGGCTAGAGATATTTACTTGTGATTCAAATTAAACATCTTTGGATCGGAATAGTCCATGGAATTTAAAAAAAGGATAGCAACACCACGCAGAGCAGTAGAGGTTCGAATCCCGGATCCGCGCTTAGAAACCGAACTCAGGTACGTTATTAAGGGCGTTCTAAAAAACAATAAAATAAATCAAATGTAAGTCCAGGGGGGGGGTTCACAAATCTGTAGGTTCTGGAAACGGGCATCCTATGTTGCATCGCTGAAACATCTAGCTCTGGCTTGACAGATCGTAGAACAGTACATTTTGGGATGCATGTGGGAGTGGAATCTTCTGCGGATACATTTTGGGCACGTCTTAGGTGGGATGCTAGGTATGCACTTGTATTTGCACTTTACATCTTTCTAAAAGAGATCTTGGACACACTTACATTCACAGTAAAAAGAATGAGGAAAAAAAGGAATATATGTTTTATTATTGTGTATAGACTGTGAAGAATAAGCGGACATGTTTAGTTTTTTTAGGACATATGATCTACGATTTCTGTGGTTCAATTTTTGTTTTACTGGTGTTTATAATGTATGATGTGGAAATTAAATGATAAAATGTATTTTGCTTCTTCTTTGGGAAAGGCTTGCTATGTACTTTTGTCTTTTGTAGAAAACAAAAAATACATGCCCAAAATGCTAGGGCGGGCTAGTTTTGTGGGTCAAAATGGGCCATTTTTAATTTTACTGAAGTGGGACAGTATCACCAGCTAATTCATTATGCAGCTAGTAGTTTTGAACAGTGATATTGAACACATATCCTTGACAATGAAGAATGTTTAACAAATATGACCAAAAACTCTACTTTGGTTACTACTCAAACAGTCTGTCAGAAAATAAATTAATTGCTATTTACAACTCTGGACCACTTTTTCTTTGTTGCCCGGGCCATTTTTATGCCCCACTCCGACCCTGTGCATAATGGAACATTTTCAACTAAAAGACTGCACAAAGCGCCATTTACCTTGCAAATAATATGATAGCTAAAGGGAGCAACACAAATACCTTTTTAATATTGTGTTTATTATCCATGATGATTGACAGCTTGACATGCTAGAAAATAAAGTTAGCTTTATGTCTCTATTACAATGTTCTCAGCATAATGTGTTAGAGGTCTGTAACAATCTCCATGTCTCAGTTTATTACACACCATCTTTTATTGCTTGCCTTAAAGAACTGAAAGTACTCTCTGATTAAATAGATTTTTCAGGGAATTAATTGGGATTTATAGTTTACAATTCCAGGCGTGGAAAATAAATCTACATTTATATTATTTGGGCTTAACATGCTGCTATAACCATGTACATGTTTGAAGTGCGTGCATTTTGTAATTGAAATCTATAAGACTGTTATTGTAGGACTTGAAATCCAAAATGTAAATATTTCCACCAAGTAAAGCTTGGAAGGTATTGTGAGAAACCAGAAGGTGTCTCACCCGCTAGTCCCCAGGGATCTGTCATCCAGGTGGCCAGGACACGCCATCACTTTTGGATGCAGTTCCTGGGGGTGGACCAGTGCGGGAGGATCAACTGGATGAGGGGTCCTTGGGCAGTGGGAGTGGGACATCGGATGGTGAGACACGGTATCCCCTTCCCTATAACACCTTTACCCCATCCTACCAGGTAGGATTCTTAGGAACTCACCCCCTTTCCCGAAATGAACACTTTCTCACGAACAGCTGACTGTGAGCGAAAACGGACTAACACCAGAGCCATATATCCGAAATGTCCCAATGCAATGGTCAGGTAAGGCCAGGCAATTACTGATCATTGCGCACACCGGACTTCCATCACACTTCCCCACATGGACAAAAGGAAAGCACACTCTGAACAAGGCAAAGCACACGAGAAAGCAGCAGCTTCAAGATGGCAGTTTAACATGAGGAGAAAGACGGCGAGACCAGAAAGGGTTGCAAGGAGGGAAGTGCCCTTGACCTTTTCAAACCGTTACATACATGAACCTTGGAAAATAAGAAACCTAAGACTGGGTACTAAAGCTGAAGAAACCTGCATTGTGTGACGGAGGTACCCGGGGATCTCCCACGTCGATAACCAAGGGGAGGAGGAACGTTTGCCACTGTGGTACTGTCCTTGGCTCCTACAACAAAGCAGCGCCAGTGAAGACTGCACAGCCGGTGAGTCAGAGAGACTGATAGCAGACCAGCCTGTGTTAGAACCAAATTTGCATGCAACAACATTGTATGAAGCAATCTAAAAAGAACGGTGTATGGAAAGTATGTAACGAGAGACACATATATAATTGAAACCCAGAGGAGTGACTGAACTTTGGCGGCCAAGAAAGATACTGTAGAAAAGTGGTCCGGTGCCACGTGGGTGCCCATTTGAAGGTCTCTATTTGGTATCCAACTGGTTGGCAACTGTGAGAAGGCACATTTGAGATTGAAGTGGTCCTGCAAAGGGTCAAGCTAAACCCTGCGCACATTTGAAAGTCTTCAATAGTTTAATGCCAACGGAAATTGGTCCGAGCCCAGCTGAGGGAGACTAATTGTGTAAGAGGAAGGATCTGAGCCCGGCAGAGGGGCATCCGAGTGAACCGTGAGTCACCTGAGAAAGAATATTCTCTGAAAATTGTAAAAAGGGGGTTCTGAGCACGAAAGAGGGGGATACACAGTTACGATCTTGATAAAAAAGGATCTGAGTTCGGCTGAGGGGGATTGAGGGTGAATCACATGAATTGAGTACTTATAAAAAAGGAAAGGAACTTTGTGTTTTGTTTTGGTGCATCAGACCCTCTGAATCAAGAGACTTTGAAGTAAAGAAACTTGGGCACAGAAGGCCCTGATGCTGGTAGTGGAACTGTATCCTCATGCCTAAAACGGCAGAGTATGTGCTTTGCTTGAGTGAACCGCCTTGTCCTGTGCTGAAAAGATGGGGAAGGGAGGCCAATGGCCTGAACATCTCCAGATATCATTTTGTGAACACTTCTTTATTTTTCATGAACACTACCCCAACTATTTGTATTTAGCAGTAAGAATTGGCAATAGTTTTTTTTAGTATAGGCCCTTTTACTTTGACAAGGTTCCACTAGGACTGCATTATTATTATTTGACGGCCTTACCTTGCTGCCATATGTAGATTTAGGGTTAAATAGGCATTTATCACCCCCTTGTTGAAGTTCAATAAACACTCTTGAACTGTGGTCAGTTGTGTCGGTCTTACTATTGATACCATGCCTTCCTTACAGTATGTAGTAACATTTGCACACTGGGTTAAAATCCCTGCTTCACTGTTCAGCCAAAGTGTCTGATCCTGGTCATATCATTTAATCTCACTCTGATTTAACTGCACACATTAGAACCCGTATAAGTGATTATGTCCACACTATTGGAAAAAAGACACGCTTGCAATGGCACAGATTTAATGAGTAGTAACAAAATTGTGTACCTTGGTAGTGGCCCCCCGAAGCCATCACCTAGTCTGCATTATTGGTGACCTGGGCCTCCCTCAATCCTATATCACTGGTATGGCAAGCAAATATAAAGGCCGTGATTCACAGAGCGTTTACCAATGGGGTTTTGCCATTATAAAACGCTTCTGTGAATTAGGCCCAGTCTCAGCAGCCAGTCAGTCTACCAAATATTCTAGTATAGCGGACTTGCTGCGGCAGAGCCAACGTAGGTTTTCCCCCCTGTTGCTGGCCTGGCAGTCACACAAGTTGCTTGCACCATGCAGATTACTGCCCCACGGGAGAATGAGTGGAACTCTTTGCTACGTCTTGTTATGCTATGTTATGGCGGCATCTTTTATAGCACACCCTCTACCATTTTCTAGGAGCTTCAGGATCTGCAAGCAGTGGGGTAGGGGACAAATGCAGTAACATGGCAGCAGGGCAAGATTTCTTTGTTACAATTTTGTTGTGTGCAGATCTGAAGATGGGGCTCTGCGGGAGTGTATGTTTTAGATATTTTGTGAGCTGTCTGGGGAAGTAGTTAATGTGCACTCCATGTTGCTACGGTAATTGTTTGTCTGTGGGTCTGTCAGAGTGATGCCTAAGGAGTTGTGTTCGTGTATCTGTGGTGAGCTACTTTGGTGCTAGGGGAAATATTGTGCAGACACGTGTCCTTGGATGCTGTATGTTCCATTGTGTGGCCTGTGCTTTTTCGGTGGTCAGCACCAGACGAGGGGTGGACTAGAGTAGCAGCTGCTATGGAAGCCAAGGACCAGAGGCGAGTGAGCCACCAGAACAGCCAAGAAACAGTGGGGTGATGACAAGAGGGGCAACCATCCACAGAGCTTTGCTTTTACCGTAGTTTTACTTCAGTCCATTTTTAGTTTCGGCTATTAGGTGGTGCTTATAAGCCGAAAGTATTGCACTGGAATAAAGGTAGGGGGAGATGTGTGAGGAAGGACCCCGCTTGAGAGTGTTGTTTATTTATTTACCACTCCATTGCCTGCCTGTAGCCATGTTGATCGGTATGGCCATTCCAGGATCTTTTGAAGCTTGCTCTATGAAGCAACAACATCAAACTGTGGCCTGCCAGTGTTATTGCTAAGTAGTCTGCTGAGATTTAATGGCTTAATTGCAACCTCAAATGCGCTACAGCTGTAATAAAAAATATTTTGAAAACACTTGTGCTTTCAACCCCTTTATATCTTTTCCTTGCACTGAGGTCATGTCCAAACAAGCATTGACAAAGCCAACAAGTATGACTTGCTAGTAGGTATTAGATAGGCATATGCCAGACACTCATATGCCTGGATACTCACACATGTTCCAGCTGTTGCATCTTATGATCAGATAGTGCCATTATGACAGTACCTGGAAAATGCCCATCACATGCCTAAACAAAAGCCAAAACTGTTGTTGCCGATGCTTGGATTTAACTGAAGTGACTGCACCCAGATAATTACTGTGATTGCTGGCAACTACAAAGTCCATTTAAGACACAGGTGTGGGCTTGCTCATGGTATTACATTTGTTTTGCTTAAATACTCTTCTTTGCAAATATAAGTAATTATTAAGAGAAAAGGATTCAGTAATTTAAAATGGACATTGAAGTGTCACTTGTCATAAATGGATTAACTTCCTGTGCTCTCCGTGTAGGAAAACGAAATGTTTACCTACTGTCCCTGTTTAGAGCCCTATACAGTTGACATTATTTCCAATCAACGTGTTTAAACTATGTTTGTTGTTGTATGTTTTAGTGTAAATGATGATTCACAGCTAATACATGTTATAAAGAGATATCTGTCGAATGGTATCTTGTTTAATTTGCAAGCACAGTTGTATCAAATGTTTCTATTCATCAATCTATTTTTTTTATGTTGCCGTCAGCGACACATCTTTTGCCATTTTTTGTTTATTATAGGCAATGTCTAGTCTAAGCACAATCCAAAAAGAGTCATTGCAAACCAAAGGTAAAGCCCAGACCCGCCCCTCCCTGTCCCTCCCCAACACTCCTCCCCTTGCCCCCCGAACACTCCTTCCATTGCCCCCCACCTGTCCAGACATCCACACTCCCTCCTTTTTGGATGCAGCCAGAGTACCACGCCCCCCATGTTTTCACTTTCACCCCTGGGTAGGCCTTGCCCCTCGTGCCACACTCTACTTGCACCATTGCACACTTCAGATTGGCACGCCTTGTGCAGGCATGGTCTCGGTGTAGTCCCTCATGTCGATATGCACTGAACTTCCGGCCTGTCTCACTGTGGTTTCCCCTCTCCCTCCCCCCACCCCCTCCTGCCCTAACGCAGAGGTAAACTCAATCTATGGCTTTCGTTTGAAAATGAAGGCAGATGTAAAAGAAAAGGGATTTTTTAATGTGTCTTTTTATTCAATATCTTTTCCGCTTATGTTTCCTTTTCCTGGCCGCCTCCTCTGCCGCAGCGCATCACTTCTGCTGTCTTCCGGTTAATTTGCTGCCATGGTCTAAAGAACAAACAAATGCGATGAAATCAAAACGTTCATTTTGTGGCAGTGTTCTGCTCAGAATCTAAATGTTAATGTCTTAGAATGTAGGAAGGGACCCATTTGCAGACATACCCCCGAAATATATATTTTTAAGAAAACATTCGACAGGCGTGTGGGCATCACTGCAGACAACAAAGAGGTTTATTAACGAATCTTCCCCACCCCGCCTTTCCTAGCTATGGAGATACTGAGTCGGAAACAGTCCGGATTTCTAACACTGTCCACCTAAAAGCATACAATAGGAAGTTGTGCATGCATTGATTTAATTCATTTTGTATTGCACCAAACCCTACCATTGCTATAAAAAGATACCCACACCAACGAACTCCAAAACGAAAAATATGGCAACCAGAGCTTGCGGAGATGCACCTGCACTGTTGAGGGAAGTGGCTACACCGTGAGCTCAGCCCTACAGGAACCTGCCAGCCTGGGCACTGCAGCCTAGCATGAACACTCGATACAGGGGCATAGGAGCCTTCCAGTCTGGCCAGCACGCCGCAGGAGCCTGTCAGTCTGGGCACCACACTGTAGGATCTGGCCACACCCGGAACACCATAGCGCAGCATCCGGCCAGTCTTGTCATGGAACTACAGGAGTATGCCTTTCAGGGCATCACACATAAACACCAAAAGGTGATGGATGGAAAGCTTTCAATAAATCGTAAGGACTGGGAATTCCTATGGACAGCTTTTAAATATTGTATTTTATCCAAAGAGAAGGGACCAACCCCTATGTAAATCAGCCTTAGATCTACCACCAATGGGAGCAGTCCAGCCTAAACTGTTAGGCCATGTGCTCTTTCCATGTGATCATAACCAACCGCACACAGTCTTGGGAGGTTAGCTCGGCGGCAACACACTCGTCTTGGAAGCAAAACGACTCATCCCCAGGTCTGCGCTTAGAAACCTCTGGGTATTAAGCGCGTTCCCAATTACATCTTTCGGACCTTGTTAACAAGAGGCCCAAGTCTTGGCATAGCCCCTTAGGAACGCTCGGTGTGAAACACCAAAAATGAATGGGTGGAACGCTTTGAATTAGGCACATCTAGTGGGAATACCTATACGCAAATGTCCACTCCACCCTTTCCTGGCATGTCTGGCATGAAAGAAGAGGAACCACCATGTGCTAAGCGGTGTTTGTCCTGCCACACCTCAAGTCCATCACACAACCACACATCAACTACGTCTAGACACTAGCACCATCTGGACTGGATATTGACATCACGAGAAAAATAATCCTATATCTAAATGCCTCTCATCCTGACTGATACCCATTCACAATGATACATGCATTCATACGATTGCAATCACTATCCATTCATTTTCATCCGGATTACCTATTGTTTCCCTATATACAATTCTGTCCACTGCCTACTCCTTTTATCCCCTCCCCAATGTGGAGGGTGAAGGGGGCGCGGGGGTGGGTCACAATACACCACCTCTCAGACAAGGTCGGGTGCCGTAAGGCCACTATGTTGGTGATGGACACAGTATAAACACTTGATAAGACAACATTGCAAAGAGAGCAAGCCATGTACACTAACAAGGGGGGTTCCTGGGAGTGTCTCTGCCAGACATTAGTCCTGGTTACGAGAGCCTTGCCCAAGCTATACACACCACCCTAAAGAATCCTCCCACTCACCGGACACCTCATGTAAGTGTGCTGTCAGTCTAAACGCCACACACTGCAGGAGCTTTGTAGACTGGGCACTGCTCTGCTCTTGGGCATCGGCACCATGCTGCAGGTGCTAGCTATGCCCTGCCACTGGTCTGCTTGAGCCTGCCCGCTTGGACTGCAGTAGAAGCCCACTAGGCTGGGTGCAGCACGGCTGGAGCCCACCAGCGCAGACATTGCTTTGCAGATGAGGGTTCTAGTCTGGCAGTGAAATGCAGGAGTCCACAAGTTTGGGCACTACACTGTGGGGAAAGGGGGTGCTCATGACCCTGGCCCCTATACTGCAGCAGCGCGAACCTGAGCACTGCATTTGAAGAGCTGGCCACCTTACACAGTTGCACAACCCTGCCTCAACCTGAACACCTACAATCTTAGTTTGATGTGCTGCAATTGGTACAGAATATACCTAGGCTGTCCATCCACATTTCACTATGGGTAGTCATCAATAAACCAGCTGTGACTGTTCTTCACTGCTTCAGATGTGGCTGTACCTCTCTAACTCAGCGCTGAGTGGAGTTTACTTCTCCAACTATACATGTCCCTCCATAATGCAGCTTACTTTACCTGACTAATGAAGCCATGCGTGCCCCTTGCTATTCCACACACAGGTGTACCTGACTAATGAAGCCATGCGTGCCCCTTGCTATTCCACACACAGGTGTACCTGACTAATGAAGCCATGCGTGCCCCTTGCTATTCCACACACAGGTGTACCTGACTAATGAAGCCATGCGTGCCCCTTGCTATTCCACACACAGGTGTACCTGACTAATGAAGCCATGGCTGCACTTTAGTAATCCAGCTATTACTGTACTTCACTAATCCAGCCCAGACTGTACCTTATGTATCAATCTGACCGTGCATCACTAATCTGGCTGTGACTTTATATCACTAATCCAGCTGTCACTAAACCTGTTTAGCGCATCTGTTCCTCTACCTCACTAATCCAGCTGTAACCTTGTATCACTAATCCAGCTGTCAGTAAACCTGTTTAGCGCATCTGTGCCTCTACCTCACTAATCCAGCTGTAACCATGTATCACTAATCCAGCTGTCACTAAACCTGTTTAGCGCATCTGTGCCTCTACCTCACTAATCCGGCTGTAACCTTACATCACTAGTTCAGCTGTTGCTAAACCTGTTTAGCGCACATGTGCCTCTACCTCACTAATCCAGCTGTGACTAAACCTGTTTAGCGAATCTGTGCCTCTACCTCACTAATCCAGCTTTGACTAAACCTGTTTAGCGCATCTGTTCCTCTACCTCACTAATCCGGCTGTAACCTTATATCACTAATCCGGCTGTGACTAAACCTGTTTAGCGCATCTGTGCCTCTACCTCACTAATCCAGCTGTAACCTTGTATCACTAATCCAGCTGTCACTAAACCTGTTTAGCGCATCTGTGTCTCTACCTCACTAATCCAGCTGTGACAAACCCTGTTTAGCGCATCTGTGTCTCTACCTCACTAATCCAGCTGTGACAAAACCTGTCATGCATCTGTGCCTCTATCTCACTAATCCGGCTGCAACCTTACATCACCAATTCAGCTGTCGCTAAACCTGTTTAGTGCACCTGTGCCCCTACCTCACTAATCCATCTGCGACTAAACCTGTTTAGCGCATCTGTGCCTCTACCTCACTAATCCGGCTGTAACCTTACATCACTAGTTCAGCTGTTGCTAAACCTGTTTAGCGCACCTGTGTCTCTACCTCACTAATCCGGCTGTAACCTTACATCACCAATTCAGCTGTCGCTAAACCTGTTTAGTGCACCTGTGCCCCTACCTCACTAATCCAGCTGTGACTAAACCTGTTTAGCGCATCTGTGCTTCTACCTCACTAATCCGGCTGCAACCTTACATCACCAATTCAGCTGTCGCTAAACCTGTTTAGCGCACCTGTGTCTCTACCTCACTAATACAACTGTGACTAAACCTGTTTAGCGCATCTGTGCATCTACCTCACTAATCCAGCTGTGACTTAACCTGTTTAGCGTATCTGTGCCTCTACTTCACTAATCCAGCTGTGACTAAACCTGTTCAGCACATCTGGGCCTCTGCCTCACTAATCTGGCTGGGTTTTACCTCGGGGGTTTAGCCATGACAGTATTTTACTAATCCAGCTAATATTTACCTCGCTTATCCAGCTGTTGTATGCAGACACTCTGCTGAACACAGATGGCTTCTTGGCGTAGTTGCAGCCCAGAGTAGATCCAAAGCTGACCACACCGTGGACCTGCCAGCTGCCATCAGACGCCCTGCAGTTCAATGGGCCTCCAGAATCACCCTGCAACAGAAGGACAGCTGTGAGATGGCTTCAGCAACAGGCCAGCAGTGAGATTACTTCCGCACTTATGCAGGAATGGCGTCTCCTATCCAGCACCTTGCTCCATGCATTGGCATTTTCGTAGAAAATGAATTTGTTTGATAAATATAGTACAGGTTGCTTGTATCATGCCAGCCAAGGGTTGAATAGAATGTTGATCCAAAAGCAAACAACGAGTTGATACCTTAGTTGGGCTAAAATAATAATGTATTTTGCATAGTTACGAGCTTTCGTGGAATTCCACCACTTCCTGAGGCAGGGATGGAAGGAAGCCTGTTATCTGTGCCTGTCTGTGTACCTGGTGTGTAGGTTTTCTGTTGCACTCCCCCTCACATCAAGGCCTAAATGGTACACTGTGTTAAGTGGGGTAAGGGGTCCGTGCAACTGAAGA
The DNA here is from genome assembly GCF_040938575.1 of Ambystoma mexicanum. Classification (NCBI taxonomy): domain Eukaryota; kingdom Metazoa; phylum Chordata; class Amphibia; order Caudata; family Ambystomatidae; genus Ambystoma; species Ambystoma mexicanum. The sequence continues at coordinate 668,582,522 of NC_090929.1, forward strand.
GCAGGGAAAGAAGAAAAACCCAAACTTGTAGTGCTCTCAGGAAGGCAGGACGGAACAGGTTAGTGTCAGTCATAGTAGTTGCCGTCCAGTTGAGACTTTGCAAGCGCATTGATGGCACAATTATCAACATATGAGGCTTGTGCCGGTAGAAGGCTGAAAGATGGAGTACACAACCAGTTATGTGTTAGGCCTGTGACTCGTGAAGCATAATGTAATAACGTTGTGTTAAATAGCATCTCGGGATTGTGTTGCATCACAATCATGAGTGAAGGGTGGGGTTTGACTAGAGACCGGGCCCCTGACAAGTCTCTGGGAAGCTTTCATCTGGGACATTTTGAGGGTAGAGGGGGCTAGGTTGGAGGGGGCCTGGCAACAATGAATTGCCTTACAGAGGAGGCTGGTGGGCCTGGGTCAGTGTCAGTTGAATGCATGTGAATGGCTTTGGAAAAAATGATGGAAAGTGTCAGGTCTGAATGTTGTGATCCCTGTATTTCTATGGGTAGGAAAAGGGAAAATCTGTTAGTTGGTGTATATATAGGAAAAAGAGAGCTTGAAAAGCAAAGTACAACTGAGGATCAAACATATGAAAAGAATTGTAATGTTCTATGTATACCAAGCGTCAATAAATAAATATTTTTTAAAAAACATACGAAGAGAAGAAGATAGCCTGATTCACAAAGTGTTTTTCTATGGGAATTTCTCATTGAAAAAGGCATAGTGAATCCGGCCCATACAGTCCAACATGAGTGAACAAAGTTATGCCCAACCAGGGTTAATGGTTGTAGGGCTGCAACACATGCATCAAACAGAGGGAAAATAATAGGAAAGGTCTGGGCTGCTAAACAATCCCCATGAGAATCGCAACACTCCAACATACACAGGAGGGATTACCTACACTATGGGATCCTGCAGGAACAGACCAACACCTTCACTTCACAACGCTCTCTTTAAAGAAGGAGATGGGTGACTTTCAAGCCTTTGTTATTTATTACCACTGGTATACCTCCTTTTTGCTGCTCGGTCCTCTATCTTGATGGATGCCCATCTAGGATTAACGAGGATGAAAACAAAGCCCTATAGTGGATGCATTACTTGGCTGAGACACAACCCCTGTGTGGCTTCTTGTTAGAGTAGAAACTATCCCTTTGTTATAACCTAATTTTAAAGAAATGTGTGCCTAATACATGACAATGTTTACGTAAATGCTATTGTGTAGAGGACCATGCAGGGATATCAAGGGACTGTGTAGCCCTCTGTAGCTGGGCCACGTAGTGCACATAGGACAGAGCAGGGCTCTGGGAACGGCTCGGGACTAGGCCCAGAGATGTGACGGAGCCATTTATCATGCACCACTTCATGCCCCAATTTATCCCAGACTATGAAATCTTCAATTTTTGCACGACAGTCCAAGGGGAGGCAGAAAAGATTGATGCATACCACACTTGACTGCGGCAGTTAGCCCTGTCATGCAAGTTTGAGAACGTTGATAAAGAAATCACACAGCAAATCATCAATGGAATGTTCTCAGAGAAACTAAGGAGAATTATACTGAATGAGAAGGACATTCCTCTATCCTGCATCCTAGAATATGGCTGACATAAGGAACTATTGCACACCCTCAGCCGGTTTTGGCCAACTATCACCGGCTCCAGCAATTGCGGCAGTTACGGATCAACCACCGCCACGGGGAGAAGACCATGTCCCTGCCTGCACTACCGGATGGCGACCCAGGATCCCTGGCCCCAATGACTGCGGGTGGTGTGGTGGACAACGACACAGAAGGCGCAGCTGTCTGGCACAAGGCACGACGTGGAGCACATGTGGCTGCCTGGACCACTACGCAAAGGTCTGCCGATCCTCGGGCAATCCTACTGGCCAGCGCACTCCCACTGGAAAACCACCCCCAGGGACATTAAGCAAGCAAATGCACGCCAAAGCGATGCCGAGAACAATTCCTCATCAGAAGAGTTGGAAGACGAAGAGGACAGGGTAATGGCAACCATTGCAGCACACCAGACCAAGAAGAAGGGAAAGGCGCACCTAATCTCAGCCCCAGTGCGAGGAAATCAGGAAGGGAAAAGGAGATAAAAAGAGACCGTGATGCAAGATTATGGTGGGGGAACGGAAAATCACAGTGACAGTCGACACTGTGGCCTCTGTGAATGTAATTCCCCCTCGAAAACCCTATGCACAATTGATCCCTGACTGACACTAAAACTCAACAACACACAACTCTACGTATATGGAAGCAGGAAACCCCTCGCAGCAGTTGGGCGGTTCCGCACCATGCTCAGCAGGGCAGGAGGACCGACAATCCAATCGAAAATATACGTTGTGACTTCAGGAATCGAATTTCTACTTAGCTGGGACTCAGCAGAAGATCTAGGGCTGATCAAGTTCATCTGTGACATCTCAAACGACAATGAGCTCCACAAGCTTTTGTCAAGATACCACAAGCTAGTCAAAGGGATCAGAGGCCTCAATGGCCGAGTAATAAAGCTACACATTGATCCAACCATACAGCCACAAGCAGTGCGGCACCGGCGAATGCCTTTCCACATGATGGGACCTAGTAGCCAAAGGGTTACGCGACCTAGAAAAAGCCGAAATCATAGAGGAAGCGACGTGACCAACACCATGGGTTTCCTCAATGGTAGTGACGAAGAAACCAAAGCAGCCCGGAAAAATCAGAATCCGTATAGACATGCGCCTCCCCAACGCAGCCATCATCTGGGAGAGACCTATCACTCCGACTCTCTACGAGATAATTGCAGATCTCACAGGCTACAAAATGTTCTCCAAAATAGACCTGAAGGCAGGTTATCACCAACTCATATTACACAAAGACTTGAGATACATAACTACGTTCTCGATGCACCTGGGGCTAAGGAGGTACAAACGGTTACATTTTGGGATATCGTCTGCAGCAGAGATCTTCCAACAAACAATACACACCGTTCTGCAAGACCTCCCCAGAGTCCTCAATATCACAGATGAGCACTTAGTACGTGCCAAGGACAAAGAAGATCTCATGGTTAGGTTGTCAGCGGTTCTAGACAGGCTGGAGAAGGCTGGCCTGACCATATACATTTTGGATACATATTTAACAGCAAGGGTGTGTCAGCAGACCCATTGAAAGTGACTGGCATCAAAGAAGCAGCGCCACCCACAACACCTACTGAAGTATGCAGTTTCTTGGGGATGGCCACCTACTGTGTGAGGTTCATCAACAACCTGGCCACCCTATCAGAGCCACTAAGGGCCCTGACCAGATCGGGTACGAAATGGCAATGGGACACATGGTGCCAAGAGGCATTCAACAACATCAAAGAAGCACTATCGACCAGCACCACAATGGCCTACTATGACACTCATCTGCACACAGAACCACAAATCCAGTAGGCCTAGGGGTAGTGTTGGTGCAGACCACTTCACCGGCGGGGTTGGACACAACCCGTGGCATACGCATCCGGAGCCCTTACCCCCACAGAACAACACAATTCACACATCGAAAAGGAAGCCATGGCCGTCCTGTGGGGCTATACCTGTATGGGCGGAAGCTCAAAACGTTCACAGACCACAAGTCATTGATCCCCATCTTCACAGGCTTGGCGCCCCATCCCTCAGCGTGCTGGGTCAATGACTACTTCAACTGCAGCAATACGAGTTTGTCCTTGTATACAAGCCAGGTGCAGACAACCCAGCGGCTTTCTTATCCAGGCATCCACAAGCTGCCACTGAAGTCGAAATCTCAGAATCACCAGAAATGGAGTAACATATATGCTCACTCATAGAAGCAGCAAAACCAAAGGCAGTGAGCATATCCGAACTGATGGAAGCCATGAACAATGACCCATGTTGCACCCTGACAAAAAATGCCGTTTTGAGAGGCACGTGGAACTCGTTCCTTCAAAACAACCACAACCGCACTGCTGGGACAAGAAAGTTTATGTCAGGTGTTTTCACCGTCCGGCATGAGCTGGCAAACACGGATGAGGGCCTCATCCTGAGGGGGTTTGCATCCTGATTCCACCCGCGGTACAAGGAAGAATAATAGCACTGCCACACGAAGGCCAACAAGGCATTGTACAGACCAAAGCAAGAATTGGGAACCGCGTATGGTTCCCCCACATTGACCCTAAAGTGCCAACTGTGTCTGTCCACGGGAGCTCCACCAAGGCCCGAGCCCATACGAAACGCTCCGAGAGGCACGTCACGCTGGGAATCCGTGAGTGTTGATTTCTGCACAGTACAAGAGGAATGTTGTGTAGACGTCACCATGCTCATGTGGAGATGTGTAATAAACGCTGGACGCCCACCGGCAACGGGGAGGCAGTCGTAGGAGATTTGGGACACCTGTGTGGATGTGCTTTACCACTAAGGGCTGTAGTGCCGGCACTGTTGCAACAGTAACATCATAGCGGCCAGGAGTAGATCAGAGGGCTCGGGCTGCAGGCCTTACCTTCCAGTATGTGCCTGCATTCCGAATCCTTGGATGGGC